>NC_135501.1:60205825-60521825 GCF_052857255.1 Amblyomma americanum
GCTCGTAAAAATATTCCGCGCTCATTGGAACCAAATACCATCCCAGGTTTTCATTGTGAAATCAATAACCCTACACTGAAAACTCATAAACGCTTGCACTGTTTACATTACTGCAAGGGCTGCAGTGCTATGGTACGAAATACCACCCGGTACTTCATTACATGCCGCCAAAGGACCGTACTCTGATGTCGTGCTGGTGTCCCTCAGCCCCTCCCACACTGCTTTGTAGTTGTGCGGCTGCTACCCTCCGCTCTGTGGCTCTCTTCTGCTTCTCAACGCCGGAGCGCTGCCCTCCCTCCAAGCGCCGCTCCACCAAGCGCTGTGTAGCGCCTACATTTCATTCTTCCACTCCCTCCTCTCGTACTATTCCTACTATCCTGGCTCACCCACATCTTCTGCTAAACCCTTCAGTATTAGGACGTCAATGCCAGCGCCACTGATCCTACACCTTTCAGCATTACTATCTTTTGATATAGTTGAAAAAGTTCTTGCCGGGTTAAATAATTGGAGGCTCAGTTAAAAATACACCTTAAATTGCCGTAAAAATAACGGTCATATAGAGTAGTGGTTTACTCTGGCTGCGGTGTGTTAACCGGTAGAGAAAGTAGTGCGGCGATGTATATGAGAAAGAAGAAAATGGTTGATCCGCTACAGCATATTGAAAATGGACGTCTGCTTGGAAGTTCGCACCAGATAGGAGGAGCTTGTAATAATGTGTGTTTCAACAAGTGAGGCTAGAACATAAGTTGTCGAACAAAATATTAGCCCATACCAACGGGCTAGCATTTTCTCTGTAGTATAGTGATGAGTGGCACAAAATTTTAAAACAGGAGCTTCAACACTGGCTTAAAGTACACGATCTCTGCATCCCGTGCCGATCCGTGCACGGATACGTGCCAAATGCACGCATGAGCTAGCGCATGGCGGATTTCGTCATTAAGTTCAACTTTGATCAAGACACATACCATGAAAGCACTGTTTAAATCTATGTGTAGTTGGTTTGACACGATAGTGCGACAGTATCATTAATATAATGCTTCCGCGATGTTTGGCTCCAGGTCGGCTCCTTGGTGTCCAAACAGCTAGCCTCTTTCCAAGGCATTCCTGGAGCTGTTTTGGAAACTGCACAGGAAGCAATAGCGTTTTGAAAAGCGTATACTAGTTGTTGCCAGCAGCCATGATGTGTGAAAGTCGGCTTCCTTCATGCTTGAAGACGCTTTTCCGATAGAGAAGCTAGGCTGGAGGAGAGGAAGCTAGCCTCGCTTCGAAGAGAAAATTGATTTTTCTGAAAGGAAATGGCCCAGTAACTGTCTCACGTATCTTGGTGGACACCTGGACCGCGCCGTAAGGAAAAGAATAAAGTAGGGAGGAAAAAAAGGAAGAAAGAGGTGCTTGAGGATCTTTAACGTGCACTGACCTCGCACAGCACACGGGCGCATTTTGCGTTTCGCTTTCACTTAAACACGGCCGCCACGTTCGGGTTCGAACGCGAATCTAACAGAAGGTTCCTTCTGCCCGAAGCGCAATAAAGTAGGAACCAAAAAAAAGAGAATTGACACCCGGGCGCCATAAAAAATGTAATGTGACACCCGTAAAACACAGGGTCCAGTTTATAAAATGTGGTTTGGCGCATCTCGTAGAAAAAAACACAAAGAACAACTCGCTGGGGCCCAGGACTTCCACGAAGGACGAGAAAAGCTGAATTTTTAACCTGCCCAGGTCTTCCTTTTAGACTCTTAATTGAACGATTTGATTCGAGCAGTAGAGAGTTTCTCATTCGGTTCACTGTATTTTTGAGCCGGCAATTTCCTTCAAATAAACAACGCCCGATAAATATATTTTGAATATCGATACTCTGATACTTTCGTTTTTGCCGAATTATACCTTAAGCGGATGCAAAAATGTATCGAAAGATAGTATCGAAGATACAGCTATCATAAACACTGTCTATGGCTCGTGTGTGTATAAATTCAAATCAGAGGTCCGACAGTTTCTCGCTCCCTATCACTGGTCGATTGTAGTGTCATCCTTGCAACTACTAAATTCTGCCTTTATGCTTAGTTCTTAAGGTTAGTGCTACGCTTAGTGCAGTGCACACTGCGAGGGTAGTCATTGAACCACAGGATCCTGATCTGCACCAGTAAAGTTTACACCAGAAGCCGAGGTCGCCTTAAAGCCAGAAAAATATTGATTTTCTCAACGAATACTTGAGAGTCCTTTTTATGCGCTTTAAATGTGTTGAAATAATTCGAAATAAAAAGCATTTCTGTCTGCTTTATATCGGAAAGAAACTATTATTTCAGCTGCATTTCTTTCTCATTAGAAGATAAGAAGACTATTCCTTTTATTAGATTTATTGTGCTATGTAATAGGATAGGAAAACTTTTAATATCCAACAGAAAGAGGGTAGCCAGAGGGCTACCCGCCTAGACGACGGCCGTTGTACTATTTAAAGATGTATTTTGCTAAAGTTATGAATTTACTGAGCATAGGAAGATTTCTATATAGAACTGAAGCGGAGACACTTTTCTATCACAGAAAAGCAGTTGCAGCCTTTTTCGGTTTACTCGCAAAGCGTATAATTTCAAGATGGCAATTCTAGACTAAGCCGCACAAGTGTTTCTTTGTCTCGCATCCTAAAAATACCGAAAATTTGTACGTGTATAGCCGGCATTAGAGGTTTCCACGTCAGCGTTCTCTCGTTTTCTCCTCGACTGCCTTTTCTAGTAACTTATCGCGATCGTGGAGCTATCTGCACTCATTTTATTTCTCCTCAGCACAAATAAGACAACCCTCAGAAAGGTAAACGCTGACAAATTTCTGGTGCATATCCCTTACCCTCGCAAGCAATAAGCCCCGCTTGTTCTCAAACCTGATACTACTGCCGCTAAACGCTCCATAGCGGTACGTGCGTTTAGCATTCTTCAGTCTCTAAGGTAACATGTGCAATTACGTTTCATAATTCCGACCACAGCCGACAAAGAGCTCGGGTAGTGGAAGCTAAATACCAGCTATATTGGAAGCTAAATGGCGGTTCGCGGAAGAAAGCCACAACAAAAAGACAACAAATGGTGCAAAGCACCTGGTTGGCTCCGAACGCCTGGAAGCTTCAATAGAGTTCAATGGTAAAAATATTCTTTTACACTGGAGGTTATCATGCAAGTTTATCTCTCTCATAATCAGGCTGACCTGTCCTTTGTTTTTGTACTCGTTTTCTACGGTTTTGAGAAATAAGAGCGTGTTGACGGGCAAGTTGGCTTTGCATGATATATAGGATGTGGGCGCAAAAGTTGGACAGGGACCGAGAAGACGCCTAATGACTCCCCTGAGCGTTTTCAGCCGTGGTTTTTGTTTCTTCTCGGCCCTTGTCCAAGTTTTGCGCCTACTTCTTTTACAGAAAAAGAAGCCAAGAGAAAAGCTTTGTCGCATCCAATTAGCGTTTCAGAAAGGACGAAAAAAATTGGAGGACGCTTAATCTTCGCCTACAAGAGTGGAACGCGGCAGGGTATTTCCCATGTCCGCATCAGAACAGAAAGATTTTTCACGTAGTCAAAAATCACAACGCATTTACTAGCCCCACTTTTTCAGCTCAAACCAATGAGCCTTGTTTATGCTGGAAATTTGTGGTTCTGTAAATATCTAGACGCTACGATTTTCTAACGAGTACTTGTTTTTTGTTTCGCGTAAGCGTCTGTACAGAGGTCTGATAACGATGCCCTTTCCGCCGGCTTACTATTGCTCTGTGTACTTTGACATCATCGGTCATGATGTCTTGTCGCAAATGTACAAGATGCCGATTCCTCCTGGAACCAAAACGTTCTTGTACAAATTGCACACCGAAGCTTTACCTGTTCACACCTGGATTCATAGGAAAATCATTTTTGTGCCTCTCTTAACTGCCGTCTGAGCAGTGTACCTGAAACCATTGAAAAATGTTTTATTAACTGCAAGGACGCGATTTTGTTTGGGGTGTGTTGCAGAGGACACTAAAAATATTTTTAAATTTTGCAGTGTTCGCTCCTTACCGGTTATTCATGCTGATTACGAACCGTTTTCCTCATTGAAATTCATAGCTTGTGGACAACGTGCATGCTGGACCGGAATGCTAAACCTCTTGTTTAAGCCAGAAGCCATTTCATCCGAATGATGCTCAAACACAGGGACATTTATGATGAGAGGTACTTTATACCGGACGGCTTCCGCTTTTGGGCTTTTGGTGCAGTGTCTAACTTTGCCGCCCTTCTAGCTGTGGCGCTTTCTGACGGGCTAGTATAGTGTCATCACTAGCTGTGTGTTTTGTAAATAATCTGTATATATCCCCTTTCTGTGCATGCATAACCTCTAGTAGTAAATGCCATGTTGGAATACATAAATAGCGTTCCTAGCCTGTTATGCGCGTACTCGGCTCGCGGTCTCAAAGCCTTGGGTTTGAATCCCCGTATCGTAACAAGATTTTTTTATTTGTAGGTTCACGTGTTAAACACCGACAACGTCAATTGCATTGACACCGGCTTTTCTGCGACACGAGCTCCTTATCGTGCCGCGTTGATATATTTTGATGGCCATTTTAAATGTGATATTTTCGTAGTGATTATACTTTCCATAAAGGAGGTCACGTCTACACTTCACAATCAGATGACGATCATAGGTTTGGCAGGGGAATTTACGGAAGTGTACGACTGCGCCTCAGTCGTCTCGACAGGAAACTTTGGCTATAGGAAGTATTTTAGTTGATTAGTAGCTAGCATATTTCCTCTCGACTAAGCACATAAAAGAGATAGCTGATGGCAGCAGAGTCTGTACACTGCATTTTCTGGACGCCTGAAAGGCATCTGTTGCTACTCGCTCAACGTAATTATCACTTCCACACAAGAACAAATGAACCTCATTCACAGACAAATTGCATAGTCCTGATCCCACCGTGGCCTAAAGAACGTCTACACTATCATTGGTCTCCAATTTTAGGTGTAACATTCAATGTTTTAAGTGTTGATGACATTAAATGTTGCCTATAAATATTTTCTCAACAATTGAAAGTGCGGAATTTTTTGTCTCAGGCAAACAGGCGGCATATTCATCATCACCATCAGACTGACTGCACCCACTGCAGGGTAAAGGCCTCTTCCATGTCCCTTCTACTGACCCTGACATTTGCAAGCTCCAGCCACCCTATCCCTGCAAACTTCTTAATCTCATCCGTCCACTTAACTTGCTGCCACCGCTGCTACGCTTACTTTCTCTTGTAATCCGCTCCGGTACCCTTAAGGACCAGCGGTTATCTTGCCTTCGCATTGCATGCCCTGCCCAAGCCCATTTCTTTCTCTTGATTACAATAAGGCTGTCATTAACCCGCGTTTGATCCCTCACCCAGTTTGCCTGCTTTCGGTCTTTAAACATTGTACCTATAATTTTTCTTTTCATGGCTCGCTGCGGCACTCACCTACGGGGCAGAAATGTGGAGGCTAACGAGAAGGTTTAAGGACCGGCAAAATGTTACCGTACATTACTCATGACAGAGCGAAAAACTAAAATTGGATCGAAACGAAAAACAGCCTGGTAGCCGCGTTCAGCCGTCTTCCCTGAGTCGCTCGTTTAAGAACTGCCCTGTCTGACCAATGTAAATTTTTCTACAAGAAGTAGGGATATACAATACTACCCCCCCCCCCCAGCGCACTTTCCTACTGAAAAAAGTGCCCAGGTTTGAATACGAAAGAAATATGATTATGGCACATGTCGTTTAACATTATACGATAAAGCTTCCAAAGCAATTCAGCCTATAAGTTATTCCTTAGTGGAGGGCTCCGTATAACTGCCATTACGGAACAGTGGAAGGTAGTCACTCCGCGTGCCAATTATTCTACACAAAAGATATCATACACACTACCAACACTTTTGAATTTGTTTCTGAAATCTAGTCTTGATATTTATATAACTGATGTACGAGCTTTACGTCAACACTTTGTCACTCAATATTTCTTAAATAATTGAAGAGCGTTTTCCAGGTAATTTGTGTTTTTGGGTTTATTTTTGTGCAAATTTCACATGTGGTCAATTGCTATGCATATCTCCCGCTCAATCGCTGTTTGCCTTGTAAAGGAGGCTGCGGGCTCTAGTCAAGTGGCTTGCCTCTAAAGCGACTTTTACTCGAAGTCTCCTCCATCACTGATGGGAATAAAGAAGTTATTATTATTATTACCTGTGGCTAATTACCGTGCACTTACATCACACAGTGCATGGAAGTCGTGGGTTCCAACCCGCCCACTACGGTAGCACTTCGATGTGGGAAAAATGTGAAAATTCCGTGTACTGTGCATTGTTAGTGCCCGTTAAGAACCGCAGGTTGTCGAAAATATCTGGAGCCCTCCACTACGGAGTTCCTCATAGAGTGAGCCGCTCTGGGGCGTCCATCCTATAAAGCCAAACCAAATGTGCCATAATCCTATTTGCTGACTCATTCAAAACTATATACACTACTCAGTAGGGTTCATAAACATTGTTTGGCGTTTCGTTTTGCAGGCAGGTTCTCGCTTGAAGCCGGAGATGTGGACGCTAAGGCTGTAAAGCTTTCGGGGGGCCGAAAACACCAAAATCACTCAAAATTTTTGGTAACTTTTAAGCTCATGCAAATTCTATGGTAGTAGCGAATCACCTCAAAGTTCTTTGTCCTCTCTGTTGGGACCTCAGTATTCGCAGCACGCTGCTTCCTTTTTTCCCCAAGTTTTCGGCGACCGCCAGCATCAACTAGGAAGAAAAACCAGAGTATTCTAGTCGTACCACCTGCTCGGCAAGGCCCTGCTGCATAACATGCGGACAACTCTTTGTCAGTGCATTTGTGAAACACAGGTTGGCAATGGCACTTTTTACCAGTTTGGAGTGAGCGGACGCATGATGCAAAAGCGCCTTTTTAGACCGAGCAGCATACTTCCAGCAAACGTTTCCGTCAGCTAACAACTTCAGATATAAATTTAGAAACCAAGCGGTGTTCTCAGAGGCTAGACCTTTGGTGAAGACCATGTTCTTGGAACAGGCACTAAAAACATTTAAAATCTGGTCCGCCACAGCGCATACCTGGTGAGTTGATGATCACTTTAAAATGATTAAAAAGTCGTCCACACATCTACAATTGTTTGCGATCCACTTGTCGTGAAGTGATTTCAGCAGCGAGGAATCAAACTTGACCAACAACACATTACACAGCACAGGCGCTACATTAGTTCATGTGCAGATGCCTTGCCTCTGTCCAGTATACATGTCACCGTGCTGTATGATAGTGAACCTTAGGTACACAGTGAGCAGTTCCAGGAAGGAGTCGAGTGCTAATCCGCCTTTCTTCTGGAATGCAACAATCCCGTTGATCTCAATCAAATTGCGCACTTCTTGTAGAAGTTCGTCCTGCAGTATTGAATAAAACAAGTCTTTTATGTAAGTACGACAAAGCAGCATTGGCGCTGATAAGACCGTCGGAGTTCAACAGAACAAATGAGGAATAGCATTCGACTCCTTGCTGGAATTGCTGACTGTGTCTAGTTTTCCTTCCTCGTTGCTTTTGGTGGTCGCTGAAATCTTGGGGAAGAACAATGTAGTTACCTGCTTCCAATACTGAGTACCCAACAGAGAGGACAAGGAACTTTGAGGTGATTCCCTACTACCATGGGATTTGCATTGGCTGAAAATGTTCTCAAAAAATTTGGACTGAATTTTGTGTTTTCGGCGCCCTGAAAGCTTTACAGTCTTAGCGTCCGCATCTCCGGCTCCAATTGAGAACCTGCCTGCAAAACAAAGCACAAAACGAAGTTTATGAAGTGTGCTGTAGGGGTAGTATATTCTATCCATACTTCTTGTGGAAAAAGTCACAATGAGTAGACGGGACAGTGCTTGAACGAGTGACTCAGGGAACACGGCTGAACGCTGCGTTTTGGGACAAAGGAGATTCTGGCCATACATGTGAAGCAAAGCCAAAACTGCTCAGCTTTGCTTCACAGCCCTACCTTTATCGGCCGCGGGAAGTCTAGGCACGAGCGCAACTGTTCGAAGACTTTCTAATGAAAAAGAACAAACGTGTTTGCATCAGCGACCCGTCTTTTATTCTCACTGACAAAGAGTGGCAATTGTTATCCGCTTTGTATAGACGTCCGGACTTTGATGAATGTGACATCTATGTGCGCTTGCGCATATAGTGGCTTGAAATACGTGGTGCAACCAAAAATAAGTGAGTTGAAAGTCCGGCGATAGTCTGTGTGTGTGTCTTCTCCTGGTCCTGCGTTTTTTTTCACCGTTTTTTTTTTTCTTTAACAATATGGTGGAAGGAGAAGAGATTTGCTTTTGCCGTGTTAAATTGTTAATTTTTGTATTGAATACGGAACAAATGCAATACCCACAAAGGTTTCCTTTCAAATAACTCGACTTATATTGTTTATCTTAGCATTACAGCCATCACAACCTTGCAGGTTTGGGTTTCGGACTTTTTTTCCCATTTTCGTATCAGACTGTGGGTCCTTATTCCGCACTGTCGTCGTCAAAGTCGGCGTCTGCAGCGCCATCAACTTGCACGGAGGACAGTGGGAACTATATCTGCGCACATTCAAGAGCAAAAGAAGGAGAGAAGGTAGGAGACAAACAAAGGGCGAGAGGCTGGGACGGCACGGATGGCCTTCTAGGCTCTATTTTTTTTTCTCGCATATTGTTTCGGCTCCATCCTTTCATCTTTCCAGCTCTAGCAATTGAAACTCTTACGAGGAACAAGAGAGAAAAGGAGCATTTTAAGGCTATGTAACTTCAGACCTGTTCGAAGCAATTCCGATATACCTACACGGAACTTCTGAGAGCACTGCAATCGCGGCGCGCAAGCGGGCATGTCATGTGGTATCTTTGTATTTCGCGAGCATCTGCAGTGAGCGAACAGAAGCCACTACGTAACAGATGGAAAGTAAGAAACTATTCATTTAGACGTTTCGGGAACCGTTCTAAAACTTTCTCATTGGACGTTTTCACTATTTTAGTTGTTTCCGAAGTTGGTTAATTAGTAGTCACTAATAATGCAATTAAGCACATTACAATAAATTGTGTGAGTTGCTATATACAATAGCCGGCAACAAGCCTTTGCTCACGTCGGCTTAGAGTGCCGCGGCATATTTTTAAACTCTTGCTCAAGTTAGCTTGGACACCTTGTATATAGGGTGTACTTTCGTCCCTTGATTTGCCTCTGCAAACTTTGCGCCTCACTAAGGTCCCTTATGCATTTGGCCTGTCTGTACGTGTTTCTGCACGGCGTAGAATTGCAAGCTGGTCGTCTAATTCTATCCAATTCAGTGCGCATTCTATTTTACGCGAGGTAGCCTCTATCAGCCTTCATTGCAGTTGCGATAATGACCTCCAAACTTCTAGTTAGGACTTCTTTGCGCGCCTTTTTCGTATTATTTTTAAATGGCGTTCAATCAAAGTGCGCATGTTTAGCTGGGCCGGAAGCCGCCAGACCAGGAATCTTGAGGTAGGGTTGTATGTCGTTACTCCCATGGTACTGCACATCACAAACCCGCTGCACACGCAGGTGCAGTAACCGCGAAACTAGCGTTACGTTCAGGCAACTGCTGTAGGAACTACCTCGCAGGAATGTCGAGCTGCCGTCTTTTATTACATAAAGCTCGTCATCTGAAGCAAACAAGGCCAGATTCCTTTTTCTGGCTTTGATTCTAATACTTCTTCACAGTTAGGGGTGTTCATTGAAATCACTGCCAATACTCCAAGAAGCCCGGGTATCCTTCATGATGGCCTTCAGCCTCTCCCAGTTCAATTGAGAGGAAGGGGAGACGTTCGCCGCAATTTATTTATTTATTTGAAAATACTGCAGCCCCATTCTAGGGTCTATAGCAGGAGTTGTTGCATATGATGTGGTACATTTCCACCAATAAAAGAGTACATGACAAGAATTTGCAGATATAAACGCTGAAAACAACACCATGCTACGACTCAATTGCCGATGCGAAGTCTGAAATTTGTAATGCACGAATATTGCCATGCAAAGAGTTCCAACTCTCTACGGTACGCGGAAAAAAGCTGTATTTGAAGGCGTTAGTACGGGCAAAAGAAGGTTGGATATTACGATCGTGATGGCTCCTCGTTACAAATAGTTTTGAAAACGAGATATGCTTGCCCTCTGAAAGGCAATTAGCGGAATGAACTATTTAGTGAAGAAGTTTTAAGGACTCCGCTTTCCGGCGGGATGCGAGCGGTTTTAAGTTTAGGGAAGACATCGCAGATGAGGGTGAAAAATGAAAGTCGTAGCGGCGGAAAATAAATCTTGCTGCTTTTCGTTGTACAGATTCCATTTGGACAATTTCACACTGCTTATATGAATTCCTTATATTTGAAGCGTATTCAAGAATAGGGCGTATTGGAGACTTGTACATGAGCAATTTGGTCTCTTTAGAAGCATCCCGTACTGTTCGCCTCAAGTAACCTACCGTTTAAAGAGCTTCAGCTGTGATGTGATCGATGTGTTTTGACCATGTCATATTGTGGGAAAAAATAACGCCGAGACATTTATAATCATGAACCCTTTGCAGTGATGAAAAATCGTAATTAGAAGGCGATAGGCGGTTGCTGAAAGACATAACAACTCTTTTGCTGAAATTAATTTTCATCTGCCACGTATTGTACCAGTCACAGAGCATACCAAAATACTTATTCAGAAGAAAGTGATCGTTGACAGAGTTAATAGTGTGGTACAATACACAATCATCGATGTATGGACGGATGTTTGAGGCTATACTGTCTGGCAAATGATTAATATAGAGTAAAAATATCAAAGGGCGAAGGACAGAGCCCTGGGGAACATCTGAGGTTATATCAGCTAATGAAGAATCGACGGAATTGAAGCGAACAAACGGGGAGTGGTGCGGGAGAAAATCGGCATTCCAATCAACGAGTGGAGAGTTATTGAGACTGATTTTCGTTTGCATAAATGTTTAGAGTGAAGGACCGTGTCAAAATCTTTTGAGAAATCGATGAATATGGCGTCGATTTGGTTACCGCCATCGATGCTGAGAAGAATGTAATGTGCGAATTCGTTTAACTGAGTCACTGTACTAAATCTCTTTCGAAACCCGTGCTGGACCCTTGATAAAATATTAGTTGCTTCGATAAATTCCATAATTTGTTTACAAATAATCTGCTCTAGGTTCTTACATGAATGAGCAGTCAAAGAGATCGGCCTATAGATAGAAAGAAGTTGTTTGTTGCCGGATTTATAGAGCGGGAGTACATTGGCAAGTTTCTATGAAGAAGGTACGACGCCAGCAGAAGGATTTTTGAAAAATAATTGAGAGATATCGACATGACCAAAGGAAATAACGTGCAAGGAAGGAAGGTGTTTGGGATACTGTCCAGTCGAGCGCATTTTTTTGAGTCAAGGTGCAAGATAAGATTTAAAACGCCCTGAGTGCTAACCGTGATATCAGAGATAGAACGATCATAATTAGGAAGACTGAAAGATGGAATAATGTTATTATCACGTGGAAAAAAATGAAAGTAAACAATAAATGCATCAGATGTTTGAGCAGGGTCAATGAAAATTTCTCCATTGATAACCACTGAGGTGGATGAAGTGCTGGAGGGTAAAACAGAGCGCTAAATTTACGAGGGTTGTCTCTAAGCAGCTCTTGGAGCTGAAAGCGAAAATAGAAATCTTTATACGCTTGCATTTTATTACGAAGTTCATATTTTGCAGCTTGAAATCGAGAAACAGCATTAGGGTTATTGTTACGTGTCATGCGGCTCAGCCCAGACACTCGATGTGACATCTGCAAACATCGCAATTAATCCAAGGGACAGTAAGATTTCTTTTCTTCGTTTTGATGGGAACCAACATTTTAATGCACAGTATAACAATCTCTTCAAGATATTCAACAAGATCATCAACATCGCCGTCACAGCTGAGCGTGTAGGATTCGAAGCACTCGGTCAATTTGTCGATTACGGCGTTATCGTCAGCATGATTGAAATCCAGAAATGACGTGAACTGGCACTGAGGGTTACTAGTGAAGCGGGAGAGGGTAAGGAGAACTGCTTCATTGTCGGCAATATCGACAACCGTACACTGAGAGCCGGTCTCTATCAGATTGGGGCTTAGGAAGATCAAGTCTAGCAGCGAATTTAGTATGGTAGGAAACGTAACTATTTGTGTGAGTCCAAAAGATAGCGAGAGATAAAGCAACTCTTTTGCTATAAAAGCATCACGGCCAGAATAACACAATGATGGCCAGTGAATACCAGCCACGTTAAAATCACCCATGAAGATGACGTTTGGTACTAAAAGACTATGTAGGAACTGGCCAACGGAGTGCAGAAACATCAACAGAGGTTCCGGGGCGTCGGTAAAAAATCGCCGATAAAAACAGTCTATTTTTCTAAATAAAGCTTGCACCAAACTGACTCAGTGTTGCAAGGAGCGGGTAGGATGCAAAATCTAAGATATTAACGAACAAGTAAAGCTACACCATCGCCTTTGCCGTCATGCCTGTCGGCACGGATAGCAAGGTGACCAGGTGGGGTAAATTCAGTCAAATATGGCAGGGTGAAGCCAGGTTTCAGTGATGCGAAAAATGTGAGGGTCATGCGAGGACACAAGCGCGAGAAGATCGGTGAGCTTGTTTGAGATGCTTCTTGCGTTAAGATTTAAGACAACGAGACTGGTTGGAGAGCTAGGTAACTGTCAACGGAGTGACGAATGAAGCTCGGTAGGTTCGCTTGCTTCGTGAACGGGTAACGAAGGAGACTAAGTAGATTCTGTACCCACGTGACTAGATAACGAAGGAAGCTCAGAATATTCGGACACATCGTGAGGGGGGTCCCGTTTCAAGACACTCGAGGTGTCATCCCATGCGTACCTGACACCATCTGAAGCGTCACTTTGGACCACCGTCACGAAGCGAGTAAATAAAAGTGAACTTTATAGTTCTTTTTTGACTATGGAACACACATAGTGATTGTCACTGTGGCGTTTAACTGAGTAGCAAACGTACGCCACGTCGGTGCAGATGCAGACCAGAACTTTGCTGTGCTCTCCCGTGCCCGGAAAGCCTCATTGCTTGGAATAAGTTAGGCATGCAGATGACAAATATCGCGAAGTGGCTGCTAAAACCTTCTGCCGGAAACTTTAATTTTGTGATTTCAGGCGTCTTTCAATTCTACTTTAAGAGCGCAGCGCCTCTGACTTCGTCACGTAACGTGGGAAGCTGGCCAGCCGTTGTGTTGAAAGATCTTGAAGTGCTGGAACCTGGAAGTCTAGCATTAGCAATACTCTTCGAGCGGTTAACTATTGCAGAACCTGTAGCAATGGGCAAATGGCGTTAACCAGAGTCCAAAGGATCACGATGGCTTGGCGATCTGTTGAACACGACGATGAGAGCTTGGCCTGAGGAGGCTCAACACGACGTAAGGCGGAAGCACTGGCCAACCACCTGCAGAGGATAAGGTCTGAACATCCTTGGTGATATTGCGCTGACTGGACACACGTGGACGCTGTGGCATACGAGCGGGTAGCGAATTAGGTTCCACGGCTGCGTCTGTGTGGTTCCTTTTGCCAGTAGACTCTGTTAAATTCTGTTTACGGTGAGAAGGCCTTGTCCGAGCTGTCGCGGCAGCTTCGCGGTGCTTAGAGTTGTCCCGAAGAATTTGCATGAGGATGACACGCTCGTCTTTTATGCGCAGGAAATCCTTAGATGAGGCGCCATCAAGCCGTTGACATTGAAAAATTTATGTACGTGTGCATTATATGACTCAACGCTGTGAGCTCCGGCAGAAGGAAAGCACGAACTCATGACGGCAATGGCCTACCTTCACGTGTGACAAACGGCTGTCAGCTTGGAATAGAATCTTCACACAGAGCGAGAATTGCCCAGACGTGATACACGTAGAATTACGGGGCCTTCGCTTGCCGGGCTCACGAGAATGGGCAAATCATTTTCTGTGATATCCTCATCGATGTCAACAATTAGACCAAAAGTGGACTCAGCCTCGCCTATAGGCATTAGAGTACGTGATAATAAACCGCCGAGTTCAGTTATGGACCGCAGTTATTCCAGTGCAGACGCATGGTGTGTGTCAACGGCAACAATGTTCTTCCGCGTATTCAGCCGAACGTCTGATTTCGTTAGGCGGGAGGGCTTCGAGCTCTACAGAGACGACTTGCCTGTTAAGCTGCCTCTTGTCGTCGACTGGCAGCACAGCAAGGACGAGGCTGGTGTGTGCCGGTGTGTGGCTATTTCTTGTTAGTGTGGACTCACTCAATGACGATCTGGCACTTAGAAGTCTTCTCTTGGTCTTCCGGGTTAGGTACATCTCAAAGTGTCTTCACTGCAGGGCTCGCTCAAGTACGCTATGGTGTCTTAGCTTATGGGGTCGCTCGCTTCCTCGACAAGCTGGAGAAGGAAGCCGCCAGGCTCTTTCTATGCCCAGTTTGGCCCAGATCTATCGCCGTGTGACGGGGGACGGCGTTACCGCAGTATGCGCACAATCTGACAGAAAAAACCTCGGAAACAGATAGCATTCTACAAGGACGCACTCCGTTGTCTTACCTCGGCAGCGAAGAGGAGTTCTACAGTATTAACGAGAAGGTTGCAGCGGTAGTATGTAGGCTCAACAGGAGGTACAAGCTTAAGGTGGTGCAGGCTTAGACGTCTACACCCAGCCGTGTGAAACAGATTGTTGAAACGTTTAATGAAGACGTGGAATCAGCAATGAATAAAGTAAAATCACAGTACACTGTACTGATGAGCAACTTCAGTACGATGGTAGGCAAAAAGCAGGCTGGCGACTAGGTGTTGGGTAGCTATGTAATATGTTCTAGGAATAGCAGGGGAGAGTTATTAGAATTCAAAGCTAAATAAAATTTACGGATCATGAATACCTTCCTTGGAAAACAACAGAATGAGAATCGGACGTAGAAGAGCCAAATGATGAGACTACAAATGCAATAGACCTATACTTCGCGCTTACTCTGGCATTGCGCAGAATCTGGATGTCGTCAGAAAGGTGCGTTGTAGCGACCGCTGGACAGTAGATCTCGAAATGGCCCACATTTCAAGAGGAAACGGAAGAAAAACTAGTGAAACGAAAGCCCATTCAAGAGTTAGCGGTTAGACGGAAATAGAGGAGTTTAGCATTTCACTGCATAACAGACATTCGGCTTCCACTGAGGAAGACGATCTTAATATGCAAACAGTGAACGATAAACTCACTGCTATCATTGCGGAGTGCGCGATAGAAGTACGCGATACGATGGCTCGACAGGATAGAAGCAAGCTATCTTAGGAGACGAAAGATGTGATTACGCAACGCCAAAGTAATAGAGTGTCTAACCATGCACATAGAACAGATCTAGCAGAGCTATCGAAATTTAAAAAAGCGCCAGGTAGCCAAAATAAAGAAGTCTATTATGTACAGAATCGAGCATCCAAGAACGAAGGCAAACTCAAAGCGGTGTATAGAAAATCAGGCATGAGTAAAAAGCAGATAGATGCGTTAAGAGGAATGGAGGTGAATGTCAATAGCAATATGGATAAGATAGTTAAAGTAGCCAAAGGGTTCTACACACATCTATAGAGTAACCAATGTACTGAAACCCTTAATGAGAGACAGCAGAGAACATTAATGCGTCATCCCATCAGTAACAAGAGAGGAAGTAAAGAAAGCCTTTGCAGTAACGCAAAGGAGAAAAGCAGCTTGTGTGGATCAGGTAACAGCAGATTTGTTGAAGTGCGGATGAAGTATTGTGCTTGAAAAACTAGCTACCCTGTATACGTAATGTCTGATGACCTCGAGCGTACCAGAAGCTTGCAAATATGCTAAGAGTATCTTAATTCATAAGAAAGGAGACACCAAGGACTCGAAAAATTAGAGACCGATCAGCTTACTGTCCTTTGCCTACAAGGTATTCACTAAGGTAATAACTAATAGATTTACGGCAATCTTTAACTTCAATGAACAGAATGACCAGGCAGTCTTTCGTAAAGGTTATTACACTAAAGATCATATTCACACCATCAATTAGGATCTGGATGAATGCGTGGAATATAACCAAAACACACAGAGAGACGTCATTGATTACGAGAAAGCATTTGACTCAGTGGAGTGCTGGAGTGCTGGTTATTGGAGTGCTGGTTATTGCTTGTCGCGCGATTTTATTGCTCCACTCCGAAAATGCGGGGCCAAAGCATGGCCGATAGAAGGAGAGCGGGTTCATTGCTCAGCAAATGTAATTTCGCAAGTAAAAAATTTTTTTGGCGTAATATTACAACCCAAAGGTAATTCATTACATTACTAAATTACCGGCCAAGGGAGCAATTATTTACTATACAAATTACTTAGAAAAGTAATTCAGTTACTGTTTTCATTATAGTAATTTAATTACTGCCTTGTCTGTTCAGCATTGGGGTCACGTGGTACTCGATACTGGAGAGAGGTGTATTATCGGGGACAGATGTGCCGAGGAAGTGTGAGCGCCTGCACCATATATCACTGACGGGGCTATATTTTTACATCATTGTTTGTTTTCCTGCTACAAGCGTTGGCCGTGTGAGAATGTCCCCGGAACGCTGTTCCAATCATACGGCTTGACAAGGGAAGCATCACTGCGGGAGCCTACAGCAACAAGCCGCTGGTTAAAAACCAAAAATAAATGACACGTTGTTGAATGCCTCATCATAGTGGCGGCATAAGCTGGGTTGGGCGCCAGCTTGTCGACTCATTCTGTACGCTGATTTTAGCGCCAAGTCCGAGGGTCGCAGACCAACACCCTGCCAATACTTTCTTCAGCCCTCTCCAGGCATTGCTTTCCACACTTGCTACGTCACGCCAAGTGTCCGGCTGCTCGACTAGCACGGCTCCGATCGGTTGTCTCCCTCGGCGTGGCAGGCGTGCTCGCGCTGGCCCGGGCAAGCACAGGCTCGAACGCAGGATTGCAGTGAGCGTCTAGCTGCTGCCAGTCTGGCGTTGGGTTCATTTCTTTTCATTCCTCGCACGACTGTGTGTTTCGTGTGGCCATTTATTGTGGGGCGTGCGTACTTGTGCTAGCGCACGAATGGGAAGCTCGCCTTAAGCTCATCGCTAAATTTCGTCCGTGTCGCGAGTGCAACTTCGTGAAGTTTTGGCCGGTGCTGTGTACCTGGGTGCCGCGGAAACTACGAGAACGGCCCAAAAGTACGTGCGTATTGCTTCCCAAGAGACGAAGTACGAGGAAAAGCTTGGTTGGGAGCCATTGCACTGAGGATTTCACACGTACAGTGCATTCCAGGGTAAGACTGAAATATTGCTTATTAGGTGAAGGTAATTATCTTATTTGTGAGCGGTCGCTATTGTTAAGGGCTGCGACTCCCGGAAAGGCATGCTGCCTTTGTAGGCAATCATAGCACTTCTATAACTTATGTATGAATTGTCCAGGAAGCAAGACGCGATGCATTTGTCAAGGGATACGGACATTTTCTCTGCCGAAGCTCAGACGAACGCCATTCTCATATCTGAGCTCGTATAACTTTTTTGTTCATCTTAGTATAAGTTACGCCGGTTTTGGCCTCCGCTCTGCGATTTGTTCTTGTTTGTGTGGCAAAGGTGTAAAAGCAGCGCACTGTTAACTCTTTTTACTGAGCGTTTTATGCAATGGAGAGTCATGGCGACTGGACTTGCGTCAATTTCCCGTGCAGGTGTATGAACAGCACTTGCGCGCAGGCGACTGCATTACTAGGTTGTCTCAACAAGATGAACTGACAGGGAAAACAATAGAGGTGAAGCATGATAGACTTCATTTGAAGAATGATTATGTAGCCCCTATGTTTCCGAACTGTCCAAAATACTAGTCCTCAACGCCAGGACAGAGGGAATGGTAAGAGACAAAAAAAAGCAAGAAGGGAGAACACTGCTTTGCAGGAGGCTATAAGAAAGTCAGTTGAGTCTAATGAAACTGAACAAAACATTAATCAGTTTGATCTTACGAGGACTTAAAATCTAAGCTGCCTGAAATTTGCATAACGAAGTTCTGAACCATTTTTGTCGACGAGCAGTGCCTTAGGCTCATTTTCATCAAGAATGATCATTCACCTAATGTGAAGTATGCTTTGGTAGTTCTCTCAAATTGTCACTTTCTGTTTTCCTGAACGGAGTGAAGCTTCAGTCGCTTCCTTCGGGCAGCATTCTGCCGATTCAAGTGTGTGACCAGCGTCTCCTCGATTTTTACAATTCCAGCCGTATCGCCCGCTTCGCAATGGGAGCCGCATGTAGTACGCCTCACTTCAGTTAGTTGCCGCGCTGCGGCGCTACCAACATGGTTGTACTAAAGTCACTGGAACGGGAAAAGTACCGCAACCCGCCGCCATATTTGGTCCAGCGCCGCTTGCTGTGCACGCTTATCTCGGCCCATAAGAGCAAGTGTTACGTAATGCTCCGGATTATCTGTGTGCCGGCGGCCGCGAGAAAGAAGCGAGCGGATCATTTATGGCGGGGAATGACCGCGTCACCGCGGAGAACGAATCGGGAAAGCGCGCGCGCTGGCCTGCCGGCGTGGCGGCGAGAGAAAACGACTGCGGTACTTTTCCTGTTCCAGTGACTTTAGGTTGGACTGCATGCGTCATGCTTGCATACGGTCCCGCGGTGCTGGCATTACCTCTCCTACTCCTATACTGCAGACCTACACCACGCGCCTGTCAGATTTCTGCTTCGTACCCCCTTTTGCGTAGCTCTCGATCCATCCGTGGCGCAGCGCTTATTCCAACGACACTTGGCTGGAGCAGCAGCTTCGCTCGCCGTTTGCTGAGTGGGCTTAGGCGTTCGCTCCGCCTATCACTTGAGGATGCTGTTCCTTGCCAGACGAATAGAGCGTTGTAAGTTGTTACGTTTGTTCGCTTCATGGCTCCATGATTAACGAAAATTCTTTGCGCGGATAAATGACGTGGTCCGCGACGCTGACGAGGTGCCCTCCCGTGGGCACTAAAATGGCGCCAATTAATTATGACAAGCACGGCTGCTACTTTCAGTTTTGTGAGAAGTGTGGGAAATTTTAAGCTATTTTGTAGAAAAGAAGGGGACGTACACGTGCATTTATTTACATACATTTACAACTGTTTACAGCAATAACATATACAATACTTTGCATGTGTCTGATGTTATATATATTACAACTCTGTGTGTGTAACCACTTGCTTTTCCAGAATTTGTGTATTTGCTTCTACTGACACCTATTTAGAGGCAAAAATAATATGCACTCTAGCGCAACCACATTAGTACGCCCGAGAAGCACAAAGCACCTCGTGTGCGAGCGGAACAACAGAGAACGAAACAAAACACACCTAACGCGTGTCTGGAGAACCAAATCAAACGCCCTCTCCTGCGGCCTGAAGCGACAACGACGGTAAAATAAACGCTTATGCTGCGCCGTATAAAACGCTGCCTTGTGGTTTGGCCTTTACGGTGACTGCGCCTGAAGACGTGCTCAATGGGACTTCATTTCTATTTTGCCTGCCTCCTTTCCTTCAAGCACTTTTTTAGTTTTGCATCGTTTTATTAGCGCCTCATTGTAGCCAAGACCAGACAGAGTGTCCGAAATGCTTCGGCATCAGCTGTTGGTCCGTGCTTTTGCGTGTGGAGTTTTTTTCGCTTCTTAAAACAACCGTAGCTGCAGTCTGCCACGCACAGAGAAAAATCATTATATCGTTGTCGTAACGATGACAGCTTAGCCTGCAAAAAGTAGAGCTACGACCTGAAAGCTACTGCTACTTGGCAGTTTCGAAAAATGCCTTCTCGGGAAGATATATCATGCCTTCTTTATTTCATTCTCCCATTTTCTTTACTCAACATGATTGAATCGCAAATCATTAGACTAAACGTATTACAAACTACCTTTACCCACTGATTTCGTATTTCCGCAAAGCAGTTTCAGCACCTCTCCCGAAATGTTTCAGCGTTGTAGCTAAAAGACAAACTTGATTCGATCAAGTTGCTACATCCTTTCGTTACAATGCCAATGCCGCTGCAACACACTCTGTGTGGCCCCTTTTAAAGCCAGCGCTTGCAGCGGCTCTGCAGTGAGCAGCGCTACGAACGGCGCGATCTATGACGCGTAAAAACCTGACAGGCAGCCTGATTACTATGAGGGATGCAGAGCGCCGCCTCACGAATAGAGAGAGAACGCATAAAAAATTGTCTTCATCTGCTTTCCGTCGCCAGCCACTAAGGGCCGTTGTACGATCGTTTCGGAGCGCCTTCCGCCAGGTCCGCTTCGCGACCGGGCCTGGCAGATCCGCCTCGTCCGGCGAAAGGATGGAAAGTTGGTCAACTTCAACTTTCTGGCGGACGAGCGTATCCGGCCAGCGACCGGATTGCAGCTATTGGCTGCTTTTCCCGTGACGTCAGTGACGTCTCGAGCCGCTCCGCCTCGGTTCTGCCCTGCCGGGGCAAGATGGCCGTCCGTCGACTGAACTGGGGAGCGCGTCCTGGGCAGTGGCAGCGATGTCGCGAAGCATATTATATTGGCCACATCTTGATATTACCAGTGTTCAGAACGACTGCAAACTTCGCCTCGTTCAGCGGTGGCGAGCGAGAGTTCCACTAGTTGAATTCTGTAATCATCTACGCTGACGGAGTTGACAGAGCGCCGCTTCAAACCGATGCAAGACCTGTGCAGTGGCTTTGTCACGAAGTGTTTATTTCGAGCTGTTTGTGGTTGTTGTAAGCGTTCGTAATTCCTGCGAGGATCATCACGGTCAGCGGCGAGTCACGGTGAATTTCTTGTGCGTGCATGAGCTGCATAGCACAGTGACAAGTGTCCGCGTAGTGAACGTGATTGCGACCGGAGCGAGTGCTTTTACGTCAAGGCAGAGAAATTTGTACCTGCGAAAGCTCACGACGGACGCCGTGCTTTCTGAATGCTGAAATGATCGTGGCGTTGCGCAGCTAGTCGCATTCGTTGCGATGGTTGCAGTGATCGCTACGACACGACGGTATTTCTGCTACGTGTCCATTACCATTTTGATCGCGATTCGAGCGTACGCTGTGCTAGAGTACTGCTGTGTGTGCGACGTGACACGATCTTTGCTGCACGGCCGTCGGACTGTTTTCTGCGGCGAGAAAAGCAACGCTGCCATCCTTTTGCGTCTTGGTGCTCCATTCAATACATTTTGTGATTATGTGTGCTCGGGTTACGAGTGGGCGGCGACACTGTGTGACTTGTGTGAAAACATGGGTGTGCAGTTCAGATGTATCTTCGGGGGCGTCATTTCTTTCTATTTCCTGCCCGCTGTGCAGACATTTGTCTGCAATAAATATTTTCGCGATGAATGGGTGACTGAACACTTCCTCTAGCCATTTCGATTTAGGTGTTGACAACATGATATTACGCGATTGCCGCATTTAAATCACGGCTAGTTCACAGTGTAGAATCTCCAATATGTGTTAACTCATGAGTCTACTTTTCAATGAGCTTTCCACTCTGCTATGCAGAAATAAAATAACTGGCAGCAACTTAAGGGGTTAAAACTGTCCACAGAACAAGTTGGGCATAACGAGTCTTGATGAATATATATATATATATATATATATATATATATATATATATATATATATATATATATATATATATATATATATATATATATATATATATATATATATATACATATATATATATATATATATATACATACATATATATATATATATATATATATATATATATATATATATATATATATATATATATAAGTTTCTATTGCTTTTTTATCTTTGTCCTTTGACAAATTCTTTTCAATGTGAAGTTGAAGTGGGATCTTGGTTTCTACTGTATACAGAAAAATTCGGTGATCTTGAAGCGCCTCATGAATCGTGACACTGTTTGTTGCTGATTTTGCTTACGGTCCCTTTCAATCAGAAGATCAGCGGTACGAAAGTGGATGTGTGCACAATGCTATTGTTGCAGAGCAGCTTGTGAACTCTGCTTTGTTGGTGTTAAGTGGTTCTTAAGCAGCACTCCCTGGGACAGCCGCACCAGTTTGTTTAACAACACAATTTCGAAGCCTTGAGAAGGAGATGTCAGAATGCACATGCACCCTGCTACCTTCATTTGCCTGTGACTGCTTGCTACGGACGTAATTACTTGTCTGCTGAGTGACGGCGATGGCGAGCACAATCAGCTGTGTATCGACAGAGTAGAACGCTTCCCAGATTTCCTTTATCCTCCTAACATTTTACACGAACAAAAATTTTTTTGTTGACATATAGACGCATTTTTCACATTCCCCAGTGATCAGATAGGTTTCCCTGTCCACGTATCCTTTCACATTTGTGTGGTCACGACAGTACCATTCCTGCACAGATTAAAAACTACAATAATAAGGCTTATTTCAGTTCTTTGAAATGTGCTAAGCATTGTTGCATGGTGGTTGGTTCTGCAATACCGACGTTGCCCTGTTTCTAGGAGTCCTGTAGTATCAATGGAACCGTTGACCTGCCAAGGCAAAGACCACATTTGATTTGAACCTATTCCTTTACTTGAATGAAATGGCTGTTGCTGCTTGCATTAGCAGATTTCCCGCTTTGCACCGGTGCCTAGTTCTGTTCTTGCCCGCTGCGCATGCCTGAATCAGGAGTGTTGCATTTTTATTTTCTTCTGCGGTGTACTCAGTATAAAAAGTGCTAACCTAGCATTGCGGGCTGCGGGTAGGCATATGTGAGGTTATAATATAAGCAAGCGATTATGTTGTTTTAAATTTAAGCAGGTTATTTCATTTTGTGCACTGAGCAATCCAAGCCAGGATGTGAGTCGCCGAGCCCTGACAGTGATTTTCAGACTAGAAAGAGAAACTCTGGCAACCAGAAAATATGTGAGCTGGTTAGAAGTCAGTGTGCCTGGCAGTCCACGGGTTAGCATAACAGTCTGTGCAGACAGTGGGGCAAGCATTGTGATGGCAATTCCAGTGTGCAAGAAAGGTATATGATTCAGGCAGCATTCGATTTATCTGATCAAACCCAAAGTTTGAAGTCTATCCCCTCTGCACATTAATGGGACAAGAACACATGCGACAATGGGCCGTACGCATTTTCACTCTGTCCACTATGATCAGCAAGTTTCTATGTTAGCAAGGTGTAAGTACATTGAAAAAAGTTTTTTCCGCAGAAACACTGCTAATAGTTTGAGTCAATATTAACGAGGACTGCACTAATGAGGAATAGCTGTATATGTGAAAGTATGGTTAATTTTTTTAGTTCTGATGATGACACAAGCAATTATTATGTGTTATTTTGAATACCAGACTAAAGAAATACATTTATCTTGCAAATTATGAAGATGGTTAGAAGGATGTGTTGTATGGCACAGCAGTTTGTTGGTTGAAGAATAGCGATTGGCTTTACCTGACACCACTTAAAACAGCAGACTGCAAAATGAGCCCTGTAGAACTGGTAAAGGTATTTTAGGAACAAGGTCGACGGAAAACAGCACCACAGCACATAGCAGCAATTCTTGCTCGGTTGTCCTCGTCCTTTAGCGCAGTTTCAACATGCAAACTTACCGCCGGTTCACCCGACAGTACACTCGTACCAAGTTTTGTGAAATTTGTAGCAAACATAAACAGGACCGGAAGCACGGTGTACGCATACCTAGTGCATACTGTGCAGATAGCTTCCTGCCTCATCATAGCTTGGCCCCTCTATGTTTCTTACCCATCATTACTCAGCCCCTATGGCCCTATTTATGCCATTGTCATGTGCTTGAAATCACCAAACACATTTTGTACTCTTGCCCTGCCGGATTGTTTTGGCCTATCAAGTTGTTTCATCCAAATTGGCAAGCTTTTAGAAAACATTCCTGCAATAGCCAACTTGCTCTTGTTCTTCACGACATGCACCTTGGCTGCAATATCCCCCTCGATGCTTTTCTTCTTGGCTTTGAAAAAGCATGTGATTCGCTTAATAATGTATGGCTTTTTTGTTGTGCTTTAACATGTATCCAATAGCTCTAAACTGGATCTAAGCCAGCCGTCGGCAGATTACCCTTGCCATTTCTTAAGCATCCTGCCTTTTCCTGCAGTCTTGGATGTCCCCCAAGGCATTGCCCTTGAGCCTAAGCTTTTTACTACCCACAATATGGCTTTCCCTTCAGTGTTTTGTTACATTCTTTCACTTATGGCTACATTAGGGGTCTCCCATCTTGCAATAAATACCCATGTTTTAGCTCTCCAAAACAACATTTTGCGTGCTCTAGAATGGCTTGTTTGCTAATGTTACTAAGTATGTGCTCATATTTTTTATTATTAGCAAAACTACATTTTGCCTACTTATAAGGCCTTACCGAGAAAGGTATATTCACTGGATACTGGTTGAAACACTCAGTCATTCACATGGCTCGCAATGTAGCATGGTCTCACCTCATAATGCTTATAGGCCCTCCCACAGCCTAGGATATTTACTCTACAACATGTACTTAGCATCGCCGTCTTCCAAGTTACTTGCGTTCAGATCCCCTGTGTGGCATCACCTTGGGCGTTCTAATGGCGCATGGCACAAACCGAACTTATCTAAAATCCTAGAATGAGTTCAGACCTGAGCTCTTGTTTTATTTTCTCACACTATTGTTGAAGCTCCAGTTTCACCGCACCAAAGGTGAATCTTCAAATTTCTTCATGTCGTCCAGAAGCTGCAGGATTTTTTTGAACTTTTTACCGTCACAAAGCCAATGTTCTGACTCATGTTTCCTTCTGCACTAGCCGCACTAGTACTGCTGTGCTTCAGTCAGCTCATGCCACTGCATTTCAAGATTGATTTTTGTTTTCGCCACTAAAGGCTGGAATGGCCTTCCACCTCACAAGGCTTACTAACCTCTTGTCCTTTGAGCTGGTCACTGCAGAAATCCACCCAGTAAATGATGATGTTCATCCATTGATCAAAGTGATTGCCCCAAGGCAAAAAATATTGGTAATAAGGGAGTAAATACTCATTAATGTCAACCTAAGTGGAGCCATAAGGCCTCAAAGAAGAGCTACAAAGCTTTCCTTTGTAGCCGTTTGGCTGTGCTTGGATACTAATGGTCGATTACTTCTGCACAAAACTGACAACTAAGTACTGTCATTTAGTACTGTTTAGGTATAATAAATTTTACAATAAATGGTCCTAATAAAGTGCTTTGTCGCTTGCTCAGCTCGGCAAGCCAATGCAATGTTCTGTTACGCGTAAGAACTTTCCTCACAATCTATTTCAAGTAATATTGGGGCACATTTACGCTAACTTGCACACTGTGCAAGAGCTATGTCTAGCCAACTGAATCAGAGCACTCAAAAGCTAAGCATGCCTTATTTTGCCTACCTAGGTCAGATTTTTCTTGGTTTCTCTCTCATCGTCTCTTCAGCTAAGCAACACACCGCCTTCATAACATGGCTCAGTGAGATTGCTACGAATGCATGTTTATGCATGTGACTTTTATATATTCAGGATAGTGTTAACGGGGCTGTTGGTTCATCTTGAACACAAAAGCTGTCAACTTCAGTTTGAAGCAATGAGACACCAGTAAAGACAAAAGTCGTCACTGCTTCTCTGTTTTTTTTCGGCTTTCTTCGGCCTAACTTTAAATTGGCCTTTTCCAAGTTTCTGATGCCTATCCATGCCGCAATTAATTTCTTTCTTTATTAACCAGACTGGAAGTGAAGTAGGTATATTTTGCTGAAAATGTTGATAGTCGGCAACTAATAACACTCTAAAATTCAACACATGTTGAGTGGTATAAACATCAGTTAACAGTAAGCAATGCTCACTTTTGCTAGCTAGAGTATGAACTGGTCACCTTTACATTAAACCAGTCTACATTTTACTAATGAGTGAAAATAACTCTTATACATTGCTTTAATGTTGTATCAGAGAACATACGCATATATGCCTGTCACATACTTAAATGGCTCAATTTTTATTTCAATTTATTGTGCGACATCATAGACCTCATACTGGAAATCAAAGTTTACAAATTCTGCTTGAGATGTTGGTGTTTGCTCCAGATAACCAGATTATAGGGTCATTGTATACTGTTTCCCTGACTGTACAAAGTATTCATTCCCAGCCTAAGCCAGGAGCCATTCCGCTAATCTTAAAGACAATCATTCCATGCCCAAGCCCATCATTGCAGTGAACCTGAAAACTAAACGCTTGCGCAATATAACGTGTATTCATGATGTTTTCTGCCGGTGTAACACATAGTAGTAAGTAGTAAATGGCTTTACAAAAACAGAAGGGCCCCAATGAGCTGTCCTGCCAGTTAAAACCATTTGAGCGCAATCTCACTGTCGCGTAGGAGTAGAAAGAACCTGAGATAAAATTTTCGAAAGAAATACATCCAGAACCTCTAGGACTGCGGGTCTCAAGAGTTCTTGTTCTCGTTCCCGTTTCGAGGTCAAAGGCCTCGCCTGATCCCTGCTTGAGCCAGTTTGACGTGCATGCAAAAACGCTCGCGATTTCTGCCATCGCGGCGAAAAAACATGGCTTGAGGGGCCGCAGTTTGAGTGGAGTGGTCGCAGCGGCAATTAGTGGTCTTTAAAGAAAGAAGGAGAATGGCCGCTAGGGGGCCCGAGTGAGCGGACGCGTTTATTATCGGCTCCGCCAATTACTGGTTGTTGTGCCCAGCTAAGTCCTTTCTAGGACCCACCAAGGCCCTCAACAGATACTGGAAGGTTCACGGACCCCAATCGCTATCATCTTTTGGATGTGCCCATTGACCTCGGTGAGCTACCTCTTGAAAATTTCTCTGGCAGCCACGCCGCTGCGCTAAGCCTCGCCTCATCGAGGCGAGCCTCGCCGGCGCGCCGCGTTCCTCCCTCCCCAACAGCCATGGAGGAGCCCGTGGATGGAGAGACCTTGAACCCCTTGGACTGCCACCCTAGTGAGTGGAAAACTGTGCTCCATGCATACCGTAATCGGACCACGGATTCGAATTCGCCCCCAAAACACCCGGTATCGGCCTCCGTTCAACCTAAACCAAGCACCAGAAACACCGGCGCGCCACTGGACGCTGCATCTGGGAACACCCGAAGCGCGTTCAAGGAAACGCCGCAGCTCATACGCATGACGCGCGCTGTCGTCCATAGAAGTAAGCAACTCGCCGCACTGCAGGCGAGAACCATCAGAGTCGTCTTTCGCCCGCGAGGCGGCCTCTCCCTGGAGCAGATCTCGGCTCCCAGTATCCTGCAGGCACTTCACTCGACGCTCATCTGTTCAGTGATTGGCGAGTTGCACATAAGAATCCACCCAACCAACAACACCTTCACAGTGGCGACGGTAGCGGAGGCAACAGCTCTGGCATTGGTCAAAATTCAACAAATTACCTTAGCTGGACAAAAATACCCGGTAGCCGCGTACATCGCGGCCCCTCCAGCGGCAGTCAAGGGCGTCATTTCCCGGGCCTACTGGAATGAAACACCAGCGCAAATCCTCACTGACTTACAGTACAGAAACCCGGACGCTAACATTATAGTGGCCCGACGCATGGGGAAAACAGCGTCCATCTTAATAACTTTGCCTCAGGTCCCGTGCCTCACACAATTAGATAATGTGTGTGGTACACCGCTGCACCAAATACAACGGTAGCCCCGATGCCTGCACAAACTGCAGGAAGCCTGGACACAGGTACGACGTGTGCCCTCTCCCGAAGGCTGGACTCTTCCCGCGGCGTGGCGAGAAGCAGACCCCTCAAGAGACCCCATGCACACCAAGCTGCATTCTTTGTGGTGGTTCCCACCTTACCGGTACCGGCTCGTGCAAAGCCAGGATCCCTCCACCTCGTAGACAGACCGCGCTGAGGGCAGCCATTAATTCTATCCATCCTACCGTTTCTCCACCCACTCCTTCACCAACACCCCAACCCTCCACACCCCATCCACAAAAGAAACGCAGACCAGAAGACATTCCATACATGGATTCTAAATTACAAACCTTTGCCCAACAGCTCAAAGCCAGCATTCTGGCTCAG
Organism: Amblyomma americanum; assembly: GCF_052857255.1. Classification (NCBI taxonomy): domain Eukaryota; kingdom Metazoa; phylum Arthropoda; class Arachnida; order Ixodida; family Ixodidae; genus Amblyomma; species Amblyomma americanum. Next base: position 60,233,811 of record NC_135501.1, read on the forward strand.
ACTCAAAATTGCATTGAAGCCACCATAACTAAGCTTACAGAAACTGTTATCAGTCAAGTAACCACTGCCATTCTCCAACAAATTCCACAATAAATTGCTGGAATGTCTTCACATACCCCAGCCAGCAACCCCATAGCTGCTCCCATCCTCCGCCACTGGCAGTGGTTCGTCGCAAACGAGACCCCCTGCAGCAGCTCCTTTCTGCTTCCTCCACACCCCCTAATATAGTAGCACTTCAGGATGCTGGCACAAATTTATCGCTGCCAGGATACGCTCTGGTACCCTCTGACACCACTCCAACCCTCAGGGTTACCACGTATCTCCAACATTTTGTACCATACACTTGTCATGTACTAACTTGGCCGGTAGCTCACACATTCCTAGAATTAATCCCCTCAACTCACAGATCTCATCCCCTCTTCATCCTCAACTGTTACCTCCTTCCGAGGCAACCGGTCTCAGATTTAATCTCTCTAATTAAAGCCGCCTCCAACGCTGCAAAAAAGGAACCCCCTCATTATATTAGGGGATTTCAACTGCGCACATGTAGACTGGGGGTACACACGCACTAACAAGAGAGGAGCGGAATTGCGCAACACCCTTCAGATGCACGGCCTGTCCATATATAATGATCTGAGCACACCTACAAGAATAATAATATTAAAAATAATAATTGGTTTTGGAGGAAAGGAAATGGCGCAGTATCTGTCTCATATATCGTTGGACACGTGAACCGCGTCGTAAGGGAAGGGATAAAGGAGGGAGTGACAGAAGAAAGGAAGAGAGAGGTGCCGTAGTGGAGGGCTCCGGAAGAATTTCGACCACCTGGGGATCTTTAGCGTGCACTAACATCGCACAGCACACGGGCGCCTTAGATTTCTTCCTCGATAAAAACGCAGCCGCCGCGGTCGGGTTCGAACCCGGGAACTCCGGATCAGTAGTCGAGCGCCCTAACCACTGAGCCACCGCGGCGGGTTTACAAGAATCGGCAATAGTGTCACTGCCGACACAAGCACAGATCTTACTTTTGGTCGCAGCCTTCCCACACCGGTGTGGACAAACACAAATGAGGCCCTGGGCAGTGATCATTATATCATAACTATACAGCTTGATTTCGCCAAAAAAGCTAAAAACTACCGTGTCCGAATTACCAGCTGGGATAATCTTCGGAAGCACAGAGAGGCCAAAACATTAGAATCCCCATTTAACCTCCACACATGGATGACAGAGCTGAAACACGATGTCCAGGCATTCACGCAAACATTAGACGCCACCCCCGAGACTCCCGTTGCTGACAGTCACTTAGCGCACCTACTCCAAGCTCAGAACAGTATCCTCACACGCTGGAAAACCCGGAAGCAAAATCGGAAACTTAAGCTAAAATTAGCGCAACTACAGAAACAAATAGAAGAGCACAGTGCCGCACTCAGTAAATCTAACTGGCACCATTTATGTGAAGGATTACGCGGTAATCTCTCCTCCACCAGGACCTGGCATCTTCTACGGCATATGATAGACCCCACTGAATCTAAAAAGCAAACACGGCTTACACTCAAAAGACTTACCCATAAAAATCGTCAAAATCATCAAGCACTGTTACGCCAACTACAATCAACTTATACCACTGTGGGCCAACCTGTATCATATTCCGACTATGTAGGCCCCGATCAACCCTCCCTCGACGCCCCCATTATGGAGGTTGAAGTCAGAGCAGCCCTTATCAAAATCCGAAACTCAACCCCTGGGGTGGACCAAATCACAAATGTCATGCTCAGAAATCTAGATGACCGTTCAATTTCCCTTCTCACCGACTACTTCAATGAGTGCTGGGAAAATGGGGGCGCTACCCGCTGAATGGAAACATGGGAAAATAATTTTCATTCCTAAACCAAATAAGCCCATTAACGCCCGAAACCTCCGTCCTATTTCGCTGACTTCGTGCTTGGGTAAACTGTTTGAGCATGTCATCCTCACCCGTCTCACGCCACACATGGAATCCCACGGACTATATCCCCATACTATGGTAGGATTTCGAGCCCACCTCTCGGCACAGGACGCCCTACTGCAGATTTCACACGCTATCCTCAATGACATGTTACATCACACCAGAGCAATCCTGGCAGTCGATCTCACCAAAGCATTCGACAAAGTTACGCACAGCGCCATCCGGCAGGGCATCCAAGAGCTGCAGTTGGGGCCTAAGACCTACAACTATATTCGGGCCTTTTTAAACGGTCAAACACCCTCACTGCATAAAGATGATATACAGACCCCTCCCTTCACAATTGTTAATGTTGGTACCCCACAAGGAGCGGTGTTATCTCTCTTCCTCTTCAACCTCACCCTCATCCCTCTGGCCAAGGCTCTCAGCCGCATTCCGCACTTAGGACACACACTTTACGCGGATGATATAACGGTTTGGACCACATACGGCTCGGATGGCGACAAAGAATCGACCCTTCAGGAAGCCGCCACAACTATAGCTACTCACGCGACAAACATTGGGCTTGAATGCTCCCCCACAAAGTCAGCACTCATCATAATCCGCCCGCGGCGTGTCCCTACCTCCCCCATCACGATCTACCTGCATGACACTCCCATACCGCAAACACCTACCCTCCGCATTCTTGGCCTGCATTTGCAGGACACGGGGGAAAACAACCTTACCCTGAAAGCACTAAAACAGTCCACTTACTCCGTCATCCATCTTCTTAGAAGGGTTTCACATTCACGAGCCGGTCTACACGAAGCAGGCAATCTCAAGGTGCTGCATGCCTTTGTGCTTAGCCGCATTCTTTACGCCACTCCTTACCTGAACCTCTCCTGTGCGGATAAAGACAAGATCAATGCTCTAATCCGAATGGCTACCAAAGCAGCGCTAAACCTACCAAAGAGCACTAGCACGGACAGGCTCTTTAAATTAGGAATGCACAGCACTATACAAGAACTTATAGATGCACATCGCTACACACAGTACCTTCGTCTGGCTGGCACGGAAACCGGACGATATATACTGGATTCTCTGGGAATTCGCATACCGGCACACACGACAGACTTCATCTCTCTCCCTCGCGCCACACACACCGCGTTTATCCTGAAACCCCTTCCTAAGAATGTCCACCCTGAATACCATCAATCCCGCAGCGTCGCGCGAGCCAATGCTCTCCATAAAGAATATGGCACTTCAGAGGAGATGCGCTGGGTGGACGCCGCGTGTGGTCTAGACCGTTCAGTAGCTGTGGCTTACCATCCAGCAGCCCCCCATTTACCCATTTCATAGACCCCCTTGTACCCCGGAAGAAGCAGAGGAAGCAGCTTTAGCAATAGCCATTGGCCAAACCAATCCGGCTTATATACTTAGCGATTCCAAAACAGCCGTTCTTAACTTCGCCCGCGGACGCGTCCATCCCCCCTCGTGGCTGATATTAAGAATGTGCACCCTAAATCCCGATAGGCGTATTGAGCTCGTGTGGGTGCCGGCTCACTCTGGCAATCCCGGAAATGAGGTCGCCGATAACATAGCCCGAGGACTTATTTGCCGGGCAAATGGCGACCCCAGCCGGGATTTCTCGAGGGAGCGGGCACACACGTTTTCAGAACTAACTCAACAAGCACGCCTTGCCCGTCGACTCTACCCCCTCCCCACTCCCAACAAATCCTCTGGAGGCGACTCCAGACCCGAACTCTTCCTACCCATCAGCTTCTCTCCTACTTCCGCCATGTTTCCCCAGAGTGCACTCTCTGCGGAGCTCCGCACGCCACCCTGGACCACATCCTCTTCGGCTGCTCTGCCGATCCTCTACCGCAGGGACAGCCCGCCATCGGTACACGGGAGGAATGGGAGGCCCTCCTTGCGTCGCAGGACCCGGACACGCAACTTCGCTGTGTGAACCGGGGTGCCAGTGCCATGGCCCTACGTGGCCTGGACACATGCGTGTAATGTGAGGGCTGTGCTGTGGCCCTGAGACCTTGCACGGTCCAAACTCGCTTGCTTAATAAAGTTTTCCATCCATCCATTCATTAAAGAAAGAAATGGCGTAGTAACTGTCTCACTTTTTTGTGGCCAGCTAAAACGCACCGTAAGGGAACTGAGGAAGTGAAAATTACTCTAGAGCCCTCCACTACACACCTCCTCCTTCCTTTCTTCTAACACTCTCTCCTTCATCCCCTCCTTTACGGCGCGGTTGAGGTGTCAGCCGAGATGTGAGGAAGATGTGCCATTGCCTTCCTCAAAAAGAAATTTTCTATAACGCACCGCGGTGGCTCAGTGGTTAGGGCGCTTGGCTACTGATGTGGAGTTCCCTGGTTAGAACCCTACCGCGGCGGCTGCGTTTTTTGCAGGAAAAACGCTAAGGCGCCCGTGTGCTGTGCGATGTCAGTGAACGTTAAAGATCCCCAGGTGGTCGAAATTATTCCGGAGCCCTCCACTACGGCACCTCTTCTTCCGTTCTTCTTTCACTCCCCCTTTATCCCTTCTTTTACGGCGCGGTTAAGGTGTCCAACGATATATGAGACAGATACTGCGCCATTTCCTTTCCCCCAGAACCAATTATTATTATTATTATTATGAAATCTCAACCGCTGTTTAAGTGAAGAAATAAAGGAGATAGGAAAAGGAGAAAGGAAGAAAAAGGTGCCGTAGTGGAGGGCTCCGGAATAATCTCGACCACCTGGGGGATCATTAACGTGCACTGACATCGCACAGCACACTGGCGCCGTTTGCGTTTCGCCTCCATCGATACGCGGCCGCCGCGGTCGGGTTCGAACCCGGGTACCCCGGATAGCCGGGTCCATTTTTATCCGTTTTCTTTTCGCACAGGCATTGTCACCAGGCTCTGCAAGATGTCGTTTTGTCAGGTAGAACGGCGCAATAACACATCGTGCGCCAAGAATAATTAGATGAATCACCCATAACGAGCAAGCAATCGGTTGATGGAAAGACGGCAAAAAACGCAATGGGCACGCAATCAAGACTCGCGCGGCGACAGTTTAGACAATGTGGAAGAAGAGCTTTGCCCCGTGCTGGCCCGAACAAATGTAGCAGAAGAAGAAGACACCACGAAGAAGAGTCGTCTCTTACTGCACCTCCCAAATATCAGCATCTTCTGCATCCTTGGAGTAGCAAAGACTGGCGCTCACGCAGACTAGAAGTCTCTTTCACGCGCTTGCGTTGCCGGGTTCCCCTTCTAAATTTCTACCTTCACAGAGCTGGCCTCGCGGCTTCCCCACTGTGCCCTTCTTGTGCCGAACCTGAGACAATAGATCCCTTCCTGCTGTTCTGCCGCCGCTTCTCTCATTCTCGCAGCTCTGCAAGCTTCAAGAAAGTGCTTTCTGGCAAGTACGCATAGCCCCAAGTTTTCATACCATTGGTCTTCAGATATTTCTACTGGCACTGCTGCAAAGAGTTTTCACTGTCCTCCTGCCATCGTCTCGTCAGTAACCCTTTGCCGCCGTCTTTCCTGGTATAAATAGTCTGCCGCTCTGGCGCAGTGCCCCTTGCGTCTTACTAACGTGCGTGATGACGACGGTCTAATTAGGAGCTGCGCCAGGACGCTTTTAAGGATTCTTTGCTTTGTGCCTGTGGCTTCAACTACTGCAACTTTGGTGCAGTTCTAGTGCTACGTTATATTTCTATTCTCTCCCTCACTGTTATGATCCTGATAACCTTATGGAATCATAGAAACGCATAGTCTGCCGCTGTAGAAGATCTACATAATGAATTTCGCTATGAAACGTACAGCAGACATCACGAGCACTTCACATCTTGGATGTTCAATTTTGGTCACTAAGTAATCACCATATAGCTGAAGGACACCGCGATGGGCATTATCCAGATGCTTAAGCTTCTGACGTCCCGCTTATTTCACGGTTTAACTTCTTTGAGCAGTGGCTTGAGATAACAGAGCAAAAATTTGTGCCGTATTATGGCTACAAATGTTGCACCTGGCATGTAATATTAGGCAGAGGACTGACTACTACATATATAGTTGAAAGTGGTTAGAACTGGCACTTACATGGCTTTGTATCTTCAAGTCTTAGCGAAACAAGATCCAGACAGACTCGAAAGCACGACTGAAGTGCCTCTTCTACGCAATTGTCAGAAACAAATTTAGTCTTGTACAAATATTTAGGTAATGACAATCAAATATAGTGGGTCTACGATGCGTTTCTAGTCCCTGCTCGTTAAACAAAGAAATGCCAGTAACACTGCCTAGACTGAATTGTGTAAGAAGGCTGCCCAAGCCCCGGTGCAGTGACCATGACAAAAAGAAGTGTTGTGTAGGATAGCACGTCCCCAAGCTGAGATGAATGTGATCCCGCACTCTTGGGCTCAGCAGCAGACCTACAAGCACGAAGCAATTTTGGCGGCTCGAAAATGTTATAATCATGGTGGGTCACTTTTTATCACTTTAGCAACCTCTCTCACACCGCTTGAGTTGTGAAAGAAAGCGAAGGCCCTGTATAGACGCACACTGAATCTGTTAATATGACAGCTTTGTAACGGAAGGTGCCGCTCTTTTCGTGCGCAGTCACAGGTTTCCACGAATTTACAGCAGCGGCACCTGAGCAACGGTTTCAGCGCAAGAACATTGGTATTCCCTGTAAGAGAAAAGCCTGCGGCACGTGTGTACTCACATACGGTACAAAGAATCTCAACGATGGAATGAAAGAGGCAACCGTCATTAAGCAGCCGCATGCCGCACAAAGCAAGCAGATCACCGCCACATCGGAAATTTTATACATGTCGCTCGTCTCTATATACTCCTCACTGGCCGACCTACAAACCGCGTCAGTTGTCCTGCCATTGGTGCCTAAACTGTGGCACAACCATTTGTCGTATAGGGTTCCGGCTGCTGTCATAGGATTTCTCGTTACATATAGCTTACATTGGATAGTGAAGTTGGAGGCTAGCTTCCTACCAGGATTCGAACCGCCATATGCACCTTGAACTGCATTTCTTGTCGTACTTTCTGCGAGCGTGTCTGCATGTTTGGGTGGGTGCAAATGCACAGAGGTACATTAAGAGTTTGCATTCCCACACGTAAAGACGCCGGTGCGATCCCGGCCGCGGCTGTACAATTTCCATGGAGGCGAAATTCTGGAGGTCCGTGTGCTGTGCGATGTCAGTGCATTTTAAAAAACCCCGGATGGTCGAAATTTCCGGAGCCTTTCGCTACGGCGTCCCTCCAAGCCTAAGTTGCTTTTCTCATAGACTGAGCACCTAATTCGGTACATGAATTCATCATCATTATCATCAGGCTGACTGTGCCCCCTACAGGAAAATGCCTCTTCCATATCTCTCCAATTAACCCTATCCTTTGCCAGCTGCGGCCACCATATGCCCACAAATTTCTTCATGTAATTCACCCACCTAACTTTCTGCCGTCCATTGCTATGGTTGCCTTCTCTTCGAATCGACTCCGTCACTCTTATGGACTAGCGGTTATCTTGCTTTTGAATTACACGCCCTGCCCAAGCCCATTTTCTCGTCTTGATTTCGACTAGGACACCATTAACCCAGGTTTGTTCCTTTACCCACTCTGCTCTTTTGTCATTTATTAACGTTACACCTATCATTTTTTTCCATAGCTCTCTGCGTTGTCCTTAGCTTAAGCTGAACCCTTTTGGATGGAATCCATGTTTGCATACGTGAGTAGCGGTAAGATAAAGCTTGTTGTATACATTTCTCTTGATGTATATTGATAAACTGCCATGCATGATATGAGAACCTGCTATATACGCTCCACCCAATTCTTAAACTTCTAGTTATTTCTCTTTCATGATCCAGATCGGCTGTCTCTACCTGCCATTGGTAGGCGTATTCATTTACCACTTCCATCGCCTCGCTACCAGTTATGAACTGCTGCTCCCTTGTGAGACTGTTGAACATTACTTTGGCTTTCTGCATGTTAAATTTAAGACCTACCGTTCTGCTCTGCCTGTCTAACTCACTGATGATTCTTTGCAGCTCATCTCTTGAGTGACTCTGCCTGTCTAAATCGTTGGTCATGATTTGCAATCCATCTCGTGAGTGACTCAGCAAGAGAACATTGTCAGCGAATCGCAGATTACTTAGGAATTCTTCATTAAGTTTTTTCCCGGACTGCTCCCAACCCAGGCCTCGGAACACCTCTCTAAATAGGCGGTGAATAGGATTGGTGAGATCGTGTCTCCTTACCTTACACCCTTCCTTATTGGAATTTTATAACCGACTGTATGAATAACTATGGTCGCTGCCCAGTCATTGTAAATATCTTCCAGTATTTTCTCTTAACACTCCTACACCCTGATTCTGCAGTGGATTCACGAATGGCGAGCTTTCCACTCAGTAAACTTTTTTCTCGTAATCAATAAACGCTGTACATAGGGGTCGGTTTTATTCTTCGCATTTCTCTATCATCTGATCGATTTGTGAATACCATCTTTTGTCGAGTATCTTTTACGAAAGCCTGTACGATGGTCTGGTTGATTGATGCCAAGTCTTAGACCACATTTTCGTCTCTCCTTTATTCAGCACGTTTATTTGGGTACTCAGGAATTTTTAATTGAATTCCGACATTTTTTTATGTGCGATGTATCCGCATGCTCTCTTTTGAGATTGTGACGACATAGAAGAAATCAGCGCTACCAAGAAAGAAGGAAGATTACAGTTCTCGATAACCCAAAAAAGTGAGCAAGAGTCGAGGGGGAACACCAATACGCTAACCACGTTTCGACAAGAGGACTTGATATATGACAAGCACACATGCGTTAATGTTGACCTACCGACAGAGGCACCATCGCAATCCTTGGTAATTATATTGTGTAGGATAGTAAGGGTGTATTCAAGAACATTCGGCGCTGTTCAACCCCTCTTGAAAACTTCTGCGGTTGGCTCAGGCTAAAACCACTAAGAACCGCATGCCATAATTACCTGAAATTCAAAAGGATGGGTTATTTGTTGTATTTTGGAAGCAACCTTGTACTTTCCTCATCAAGTTTGCAGACGCCTTTTAAGGATTGCCTTGCGTGCATGCTTGTCACATAGTACTTCGGTTTCCTCACATGCTTCTTTATCTAAGGGACATTGGTACGACACGTGTGCTCACAAAAATTGACAATTCCTACTTGTGGAAATTGTTTCGCGGCACAAAAAGAATAAAATTGAAGCAAGATGCATTGTTCGGTCGCATGTCTTTTCGCATTAGAGATGTTTTGAATTATGAAGGGTAGATGATTTGAATAAAAAAGTGTTCAACAAATATTTTTACTTTTACAGGACAATGTTTTGTTACAATCAACCGAGCTGCGTTTGCTCCTGGCTTTTAGGAAAGAATGCAGAAGCTTATGAACATGGCACGATCTCAGGAGCCTGTAAGTGACACGACATGCAGCTATAAAGTGAAACGAAAGCCTCTGATCTTCAATGAGGCAAATAAAAAGTAATGAAAATTCAGACAAACATGTTTTTTAAACAACGCTGCCAGTTAATTTTTGATCAGAAAATTCTGAAATTTCTCAGCTGTTTTCAGCTATATGGAATGACGTATGGAAGCCACTAGTGTTCAGTGTAATACCCGACAGTATATGGAGCTTGCCACGAATGGGGTCTGCTGTTTTGCCGGTTGCACATCAATGTCGCCTGCCACTTTAAGGCGTGCAGTGCTGGAGGAATCGAATTATAAGCATTAAATTAGTACACTTTTCAACTGTACCTAAAAAGGCCCTTAATGAACGGATGGTACAGCCTGAGCGTGCATGTGAAATTTATTTTGTGCTTTCAAGTTTGATCTGCTTTTACTGCCTCACTTTATTTCTATTGCAGAGAAAAAAAATTGCTTTAGCTGTGTAATTCAGCCTCGATAGTTTTTTTTTCAGACATCCATTGGAAAATGCTTTCGGATGGTGCAGGAATGTACTTTGCAAAAGCACCTTGAAATGTGTAAAAAACTCAGTTTTCTGCTTTGTACTATGAACCTTGCAGTAGTCCAGTGTATGTTTTCTAGTGTAGCCTGGCACATAAATTTCTAGGCTAAGCTGACTAGTGTACGTTTTGAGTAGCTTCACCTCTTTTGGTGAGAGGCTAACAATAGTCACAGGTCAAATTTTTATAACTGCAGTCAGCTTGAACTGGCTGGCGCTATGCAAACATGAACTCTTGCGGCTAATGCCTCTTTTTACAGTAAATTTACTGCATCCATAGTCTGCAGTATCAAGAAGAGCACTTTTTTACATACAGAATGACTAATAGTGCACTCATTTTGCAAGTCTGCGGTGCATTTATTGTTAGAAGCCACTAAGTTCCTTCTTCCAGCCCTCTGAAGTTGCACATTTTGTGCTCCCCTCAACCAGATATGTCAATGCTTCGAAAATAAAACTTATGTGCCTTAGTTAGGCAGTGACATGACTGCATGACAAAAATTCGGATGTTCCTTGACCGAAGTAGTGCAGTGGTCACTTTTGATTGGTCTAATCGGTGCATTCTGAGAAACCTCATTAATCGTTTGCAAAGGTTAAGTTCCCGGTGAAATGAAACAAAGAAAATTCTACCCCACGACTTGCAGAAAATTACGTTTTTTAAGAACAACTGGCACCACAGGTGCAAAAATAAGAAAAGAAACGTTACTGCTTCATGACCTTTACAGACTAATTTTGTGTATTATGTAATACATTTGCCTACGAGGACTCCTCAATATTACCATACATGGCTGAAAAAGCGGTAATCATGAGTTTGATGGAGTGCAAAGCACAACTAGCTTTGGCTATAACATCCGATTCTTAAATATTATATTAGGATAAGTCTCTCTCTCTCTCTCTCTGTGGAGGGTGGGGGTGTCTCTATGTGCAGACACACATACACACCGTTACATGTGTGTACGACGCGAACTCGTGTAAATACCGCTTCCATCAAATTGGCATCCGATATTCTCAAGAAGAAAAAATCAGCCGACGATTGCCTTTCTTTGTAGTGCTGTTTCTGAGCGCCGCGGTATCAGAACCATAGGCGAAAGAAAACGAAGCACGCAGGGCCGAACGGAGACTATTCTGGGTTTCGGCTTAGGCCCCACTACGCACCACGATAAGCGATCCGCTGCGCCTGAGCCTATGCTCAGGCGGCGAGTTTTGCGGCTGCCTACGTTGCCGGCGGAGCACCCTCCTCCTTTGTTGCGCTGCTCTGGGCTATTCCCCGCATACTGCTCCTGCGCTTTCCTCATCGCACTTTCCCCATAGCCTCCGACTCTGGCGCCATCTCCGGGAAGTGATGCATACCTTATCGTTACCGTCATCGGCGAGCAGATGACGGCGCGCGCTACTCTTCCCTACCCTTCACGTGCCGTGCCGCCTTTTCTCGTTCCGTCCTTGTCCGCTTTCTTCCTCACGCTCTCTTCCCTACTGCAGCCTATCCTCTGCCGCTGCGGTTCGCGTTCGGCTACGTCGACGAGGCATGCCGCTCAACCCAGGCACATGCAACTATTTGCTGCGTTCTAAAGTCAGCAAATAGCAACTGCTTTTCGGCGTCTACAATTTCCTCGCGCGACTTCTGCCTCGTTTACCTACCAACATTCCAACAAGCTAACCACGAAATCATAACCAGAGATTCTGGACACCCCCCTTACAAAAATGGTCTATAGACAATCTACAGGCTCCTTATAGACTGAATTGCCTTCATATGAAATTTCATTTTGTCTTTTCGTAGTCAATATGCTGTCTAAATACAAGTCTACTGCAAGTGTACGGTCATAAACCTATATACTGTCTATAGACTGTCTATATATTTTCTATTGTTTATAGACTGCTCTCTAGGCTTTGTCTATAGAGAGTCTATAGACTTGTTGACAGAAGTCTATGCAGAATCTATAGACTGTGTGAAGAATTTTTTCAGTGCCCGCAGCTATTGCCACTAAGAATAGCAGCCTATCTAGCTCTGTTTTGCACGCACCTGGTGTTTATCTTTTACATCGTTGATGATGTAAGCGTGCTCTTTTTCGTAGTGCAGAATCATGCGCCACGTGGTGACAGCCATGGAAACAAGAAACGCTTGTGCCGAATTACTGGCAATGACAATGAACGTACGATTAATTTCTGAAACGACGCGAGCCAAAGTGCAGGCGAGCAGAGCGCCACCAAGCATAAACGTCCGCAGTTCTCACAAGCGAAGGGCTCTTTTGAACAGTGAGCTAAAGCATCGTTGAAGCAACAAATTGCACATCGCTACAGACCACGGTGTATAACTGGAATTTTTTTCGGGTTCAGTACGGATTCGGGTTCGCGTTTTTCAGACTCAGTTCCGGGTTCGGCACCGGAGGTACATTGCGTTCGGATTCGAACGGTTGAAACGGGCTCAGGACTTGAAAAGTATTTGAATGAGGATGAATCTCCTAGTCATCATTTTTATTCAGTCTGCTTTTCTCTGTGACGTCTGTGTGCACACTGAGAAGGACGCAGTTTGTCTTATCGGAGATGTTTCGACTTGGACAACTTGAATGTACTGTCTGCGGCAAAAGGTGTAAGAATTTACTAGGAGAGCCACAAATTCAAATAAGCTAAAATGTTCTTGTTAGGTTAATAGGGTACTGCGTATTTAAAATTTGAACAAAATTTTCTTATATTAAGTTCGGTTGCCTTGTGTGAAATTCCTTTATGTAAAGGCGGCTTTTGAAAAAATCTGAGCCAGGTTATGAAGGGCAGTAATTAACGGGTGATCAAAATTATGCTTTAAAGATTTTTAAAAATTATGCGCTGAGAGATACTTGAAATACACCTCGGAACTTAAGTTACCCGAATAGGGGGACACGAAGGGGGACCGGGAGGGGGGGGGAGGGGGACGAATAGATCTAAAATCAGCTGATAAGCATTTTAGTGAGCGCAGTAAGCTGGCATGCAAACACGGCGTTTAACCTAAGACTTCGCACAATTTTTGAAAATACGCATTTCAGTTAGAAGAACAATTTTTTCAGCATAGCATTGTCAACGGTGAATTACATGAGAATCCAGCGAAGGCGTCCTGACTTGCGGGCTTGTTAAATAATATTCAGTAGTTGACTTTTTAACTATTACTGTAAGCGTCCGTCTCTCAGGTACGTTCATGTGCAGATGAGCATAAATGGGTTATACAGAAAAAGTGTCAAATAAGCTTAATAAATACATTTAGAATATACCTACAAGTTTTGGGTAATTTGAAACTCCGAGGTTGGGAACAAAATTTCTCGAAACCAAGGAGTAACTAACGCAAAGAGGATATTTGCACGCCCATGTTTCACCTCATGAGGGCCAATATAAGACGAAGAACTTGTTGGTTGTGTATGTACACTCACCATCGCGGGAGTACTTGGCCTAGTGGAAGGCGCGAAGTGTATTAACCTCATTCAAACTCCTACAGAATACGTGTAAACATGCTTTATGTATCGTGGTAAAGCGAAAAATAGAATAAGTAAATTGAATTTCAAAACAATGAAAATTGCTTTCCGCGCTCGGAAAGACACTACAGAGATACAAAGAGATTTCTGCGGATATTAGAGAAAAAAACTACAGAGACGTGCTAGATAAACCAATGAGAGTTCCTGATCACCTCAAGTGAACCGGAACTAGGGTAGTATGCTGGAATCGTGCTGTTTAATCGAAAAAGGGGTATTCAAGGATAAAAACAAATAATTGACTGATTTTTTATTGTCACTTTATCGCAATATATGAGCAAAGGTAATCGCTAAAATGATTACAAAAATCTTTCATTGACTTCAGTGAATCAGAACAACAGGTGGGTTTTAGAAACACGTGCTCTAAAGCACACGGATATCAAATTGTTAATCAGATGACATATAAATGCTCAAAACGTTAGGCTTCCTTTACTCAGAAGTCAAGGCGTAATTACACATTAGCATCTATCCAAGCGCACCCGTGCGGCTGCAAAAGAAAGCTATACAGCTTTCACAGAAATTTCGCAGTATGTCATGTTAACTTTGTTAAGTGACTGCCCCAGACAGTCGGTCATCCCGTCTTCAAACCACGATTCAGGGCAAATTTTTTTTTTGCATACAAAGTTTCTTTTAAAGCTGTCTTTCTTTCCTTTGTAGCCATATGGCTGCGCTTTGATGAATGCGAAGAGTTACGGCTCCCTTATTACAAATCTGCTCTACATTAAGGGATTCTTCTAAACATTAGGTTAGTCCAAGGACGCAACCTTGATAGATTGCAAAAACATATTTTTTAACCTATCTTCGCGTGGGGTACAGGTCTGAGTTTAAAATTAAATTTTAAGAAGGACGTAGCGCATCTAGGGCGGCTTATCTATGGCGGATTTCGTCCACCTGTAGTCGCCAGGTACTTGGGCTGGCGACTTCCTCCACACGGCAATGTTATGCAAGCTAAGCAGCGCACGTGATACCCCTCCTTTCTTTCTCCACTTAGGAGCTCACACCTCTCTTCTTAGTTGTACAGCGCTCTGAGCTTCCTTCGCCCTTTTTCGTGCTCTTGACAGGCTGGCGCGTGCAGCCCATTTATTTATTTAGTGCATGGCACCGTCCTCAGCGTCTTCGCTGCTTTTGCATGTCGACTCGCTACAGCGCAGCGTTTGTTCACTCTTCACCGGAATTAGCAAATGTTCGCATTTCCGAACGAACGGATGAAACTTGAATATGAAGATTTAGAATGCACAGAGCATGCGGCTGCCGTATCGAACACGTAGCGCGAGAGGCGGCGGAGATGGTCGAGTGGTCTACGGTATCGGGGAAAACAAAGGTTCTCTGGTTGCGTCGCCGTTGGTTCCAGTCCTGCTCGGGAGTATAGTATGATCAATTTTTCAGCGAGCCCTCCTTGGCGGATTCACAGCGTGCAAAGTCAAAATCTGGTCACGTGACCGGCGTCACCGATGCACACTTGTCGCGTGCGCTCCCAGACACGCTTAGAGCGTGTAAGGGCAGCTGTTCCGGTCTCTGAGGAGCTGCGCTCGACTCAGCGTTACAAGCTCAGCCAGGAACCAGCGCCCAAGTAAAAACGGGGGGTGAAAGGGTGTCAGTAAGTTAGGTTGTCACCCAGGGTGGCGCAATCTCGCCGCAGGTATTAACTGCGTGCATCCGAGATAAATTCAGGCCTGTTGGAGAGGTAAAATTGATGGTGCAAGTTCAGTCAAACTCCGACTTTTTGAACTCGAAGGGGTTCGCGAAACAGTTCAACATTTCGTCTGTTCGATATAGAATAAATAATCAATAGATACGCTTCTATATAACCCATAAGCAAGGGCACACTGCAACCAGAGTTCTGACGCACTCCTTGCATCAACATGCCGCGCGCCGGTGCGCTGGCAGTGCACTATTCGCTAGGTGTTGCAAGGCCTAACTCACCTCGCATCGAAGTCGTAGTGGACGGATCTAAGGACCAATCATAATGGATCTATTCTTGCTACCAGTACACTGTAAATGTAATAATGTCTTATTTACAGTGAGGTACAGTTGGTTTCCGCAACGCCTTCAGCAGCGAAGCACACCAGGAGAGGGGCGCCGCTAAGCTTTGTTAGGTTGGCTTCGTCACAAGAAAGCAACTGTTAACTAAAAATACTTTCGATACAAAACTCAAGCTAACCATATGTTCACCTCGTCACACGGTTTCACATCCACAGCTCAGCTAGCAGCTGCCCAAGTTCGCGGAGGCGAAAATCCCCGCAAGTAAGAAGCCATCGATGAGCGCAGTTAGGACAAGGGCCTCTTAGAAGAGTGCGGCGCGCAGTTCGATATAATGTGCAATCGCAGAAATTAGATATGCTGCACGATTTTCCTGTACTTTTGCTCAGGATTTTCGAGACGATAATCTGGATGTTGTATGTAGCCAACAATTCGAAACATCTAGGCTCTTAATATACTACATCGGCATAATAGTGAAGAATCTTAGTAATATTCGATTTACTGATGCCATTCTCTTCGCATGAAATTGGATAACAAATACTCCACGTCAAAAATTACAACTTAATGTGGTTCTCCGCATTTTTACGGTGGAATTAATCATGGTCGCGACCCAGGCGTTAATTTTAGCGGGCTCTTTGCTAGACACCTCTATGTCTGAAAAAAGTAATGGCACGCTTTCAGTAAAAATGCTAATTTATAATTCCAGCTGTCAAAGGAGAGGTTTAATTGGAGATACATGGCAGAGACCTTTTCTCTGCAGTTGGTTTGGTCAGGCTAATGATGATGATGATGATGAAAATTCCAGCCGAAATCATTGTGTCTTCTTCAAAATAGTTGCCTTCGGAAGCGATTCAGACCCTAGACGTTCTTTCCACTCTTTACAGTAGTGCTGGCATGTAGAAGCCAAAATGGCTTTCAGCAGGCCGCTCGGAGTTGCCCTGTCTCGCTTCTTTCAATAGTGTTGAGTTTGCAGTGTGCCACTCCTTACTTTGACGATTTCTTTCTAGATCGTACTCAAAAATTTATGGTTTATCACCGGTGACACGTTTTCTAGAAAATCTGGACAATTTTCAATCCACTACAGAAGGTCACAGGACACATCCTACCTTTTGTCTTTTTGCACAAATATGAGGCTTTTGGGGCCTAGTTTTGCACATTTTTTTTTCTAATCGCAAATGGTCGGTCAAAACGTGATGAATGGTTGTGGGGTTCACATTCAGCTCATCTGCAATCGATCTGACGGTTAAACCACTGTCATGTCACTGGAGGTTTCTGATTCGCTCCATGTTGGCGCCAGTGCTTGACGGTGACGGTTTTCCTGACCGCGCGTCATCTTCAACGAATTGTCGGCCTTCTAAAAATGCTATGAACCATCAAAAGACGATTTTTATTATGCCTGCTGAAGTTTTCAAATGTTTTAGTTTTCCTAGATCGAAACAAAACTTGATCGTACAGCGTTGCTCGTTATTCAGTTCAATCATTACCGGAATGCACAAAAAGCATGACTTTCCGAAAATCGCAATCAAAATCCACAGGTTAACGTGACGAGGTTATCGTTTAACTGAAGGTATATGGGTAACCGACCTGAGATCCCAGGCTAGGAGATACGCCCTGCTGTTGCCAGATAAAATACCATGATAGCTGTCTCATTAATTCATTTGCACACTTCGTAGAAGTCCTCTTCTGTGAACTTCCTCTTAAATTCAGCAGTTGCAGTTGTAGATGGCGCCAGTACGGCCACCTCATTCTCCAAGCCACGCCATGCTCCCGAGAGTTAACGCCTAATGAGCTGCGCTCCCGCTGCTGCTTGCTATGAGGCAGAGCAGAGACGGTTTTATGTAGGATGTTAAATTTACGGTTGAATTCAGTAGCACAGATGGCCTGTCTCTTCAAGGACCTGTGAAATACCAAGCTGGCAGTCGAATATTGCACTTCTACACGCAGCAGAGAACCCACAATGGCGCGCAAAAGTTGGCGAGCCCTTTCGGGCGATTTTTTCATGCTTCCGCCCTCTCCCGCTTCACGTTCCAACGTATTTCTGTCCAGAGATGGTTTCAATCTTTCAGGCGTCACGCAGTTATCATGGCATTGGCCAATAAGCTGCGTTGCTCCAAAGTACGAGGGGTCAGAAAGATGCTCCACAGAGGAAATCCCGCACGCGTCGGATGGCGGTGGTAGTAGTAAACACTTATTATTATGTGCAAAGAGGTGTTTGGGCACAGGCAGATTCGCCCAGATGCTCACAAATCACGGTGTAGCTCCTATTCCGGAGTCCATAGGCGTCTAGCGTCGCTTGTGCCCTTGCGACCAAGGTCCATTGGGACTTTAGGTCACGGCATCTGAGCAGTGCCGCCTCCCAGGCTGCCGGTGGTGGGGCCGATTTGGTAGGTCTTGTAGAGGAGTGCCTATCTTTCACTGCGCAAAAAGTGAGGATAGCGAAAGGCGCGCTGAAATTAAAAGTTGGAGAACAGGGAAGTCAGCTTTTCCACTATGCATTAACAAAACTCTTGCTGGAGAATATTCGTGAAGCGGCGTCATTTAAGATCACAGGATAACCGAAACTTTATTAAGAGACCCTTTCAGAGCCATTTAAAAAGTAAAGACGTACATCAAATTTTGGTCCCATGTTGTCTTCTTTGAAATGTTGTGCAAGACATTACTATACATAAATCGCCATTGGTATTTACCTACCACCGCTGATTAAGTTGTTTATATGAATTTCTTCTCTCACCTCTTTTCTTTTCAACAGCCGGGTGGTGGCTATGTCTTCAGAGCTCATTACACGTCACGTGCGGCAGGTTTACTTTAGTGCTTTATTGAAATAAATTGACAAAGCAGCAATTATATAGCCCCATTTTCAAGCCTCAGGCGACCTATACTTCCCTATGACGTCATAGTAGTCGCTGGGCTGATGAAACCGAAATCGGTGAAAGAAGAAATATGATTATAGAATATTTAGAGGTTGTAGGCGAGCACCACGTAGTGATCTACGCATACTAAAGCCTTGCGCATTAATAAATATAGAAAACACACAACCAAGAATTTGGTGCTTATACTTTAATTTCTGATAAGAGCGGACAGGTAGGTAGGACCAGCAGCAATGCTTCATGTATTTCAGTGACAGTTACTGAGGCTTACTTATGTAGTCATCAGCTGTGCAGAGTCAATTTCCATCATTCAGAGATGTGCAATGAGCATTTTCCGCCTTCTCCAGGACGACGTTGCCCAAAAGCTGGGTGTTGAACCGCCGAAAAGGAAGTGACTACATCAGCGACGTTGAAATTCTGAGAAGAAGGCATTTTTAAGCAAATCAGTCGTTGTCAGCTTCCTCTAATTCACTAAAATGATGGACGAGAGGCTGTTTTTCACCCATACAACCGTATTGTCAAAGTTGGTACAGGCGTATGCTGAAACAGCAGCAATAAAAACATGTCAGTTTGGTTTATAGCAACAAAATGCAAATCTTTGACTATATACCATATATTCACTGCGCAAAACTACTCGCAACACTGTTGCAAAAGGATAATTTTCTTGAAAAAGCACCGGCACAAATTTAATAGACATTGGTTAGAGCTGTAAAACAACTATTTCTCTGATTTCTGGATTAAACAAAATTACTGGAAGAATTTGCTCTATTGAACTAACCAAAAGAATTCCGAATTTAGAAACTTTACATTAAAGAGAAGCTGAAGCACTTTTCGAAAAAAAAAATGAGTTCTCTACGTCATTTTATAGCTTTTAGTCCGCTCAAAAAGAATATCTCATTCGAAAAGAGAGGAAAAAAACGCAAAAAGTTGTTTTTTAGAAGAAAACGCGTCCCACCGGCTCAGGGCGCCGAGCGAACGCCGCTCCTGCCCGCGATTGGTCGGGACCGTCATGACGTCATCCACGGGGACCTCCGGCCGTCACCGACGGCGTTGCTGCGTAGCGCGTTGCTTCAGCTGGCTTTGAAGGACTACGTTCTGGAAATTATGGATAATTGAAGCAGTGTTTAACAGTTTGGACTTTCACCATACATGTTCGAGCCATCAGCAGCTTCAGAAAACGGCAGAACCAACGATGCCGCGGAGTGCACCGGCAGCGAAAGTCAAGCCGCGACATTTTCACGTGTTGGAAATCTCGACTGGATGGATGGGTGCATGACAGTTTTTATTTCCACCGGAAATGAAGACCTCTTACTACTCACCGCCCCCGGCAAGCAGGCCTGGAGGGCGGGGGCCGGAGCCTCCGTGACTAAAGGTTAACAAAGAGATTTTATCTCCTCGCGGCATCAGCCGCTAGGTGGATTGGCTTGTTCCTGCCGAGCGGGTTCTTCGCTGCGCAGCAGGGCTTCCCAGCTTTCTCTGCTGTCAATATCTTCGTCGACTCCGGGGTAGTCGGCGCATTCCCATATTCTCTGCATCCGGGTAACTGTGGAACCGCCGGACTGTCGGAACCTGAACGAGCGCAAACCTATTCCTCAAATCGTTGAAAACTACACAGACTAAACAGAAAACTGGTGCCACCGCCTGATAAGAAGATAAGTAATTGAGAAGCGACCGCATGGCAGCGCCTGCAAGCCGGAAATTTCGTTAACCCAGTATGGGCCTTTTACGTCCAACCATGGTAACACAAGAACCAAATCTCGGCTGATACGTATGTTTTGCGTAATTGCATGCGCGTGCATATCTTTTGTGTAGGTGCAAATGGCAATAAAAAAAAGTAAATTGCGTCGAAACGTTTTTGTGTACTGCTGCTGCATAAAACCTGGCCACCAACTTCTTGTAACGCCTCTAAACATGATCTAATTCAGATCACCGTCAAGCTTACACGAGTCACGAGAGGTAAAGCATTGGCTTGTTCATTTATTTATAGTTACTTGCCTAATTACTCCCGAACGCCTTTTAGAACTACAAAAGAATGCCAAACTGGATGAGTTGGAGTGGGTTCACTGCTGTACTGCAGCGCGAAGAGACGAGGTGACCGGGAGGAAGCTCCCATGTGCGCTTTCCTTCTGTCGCATGTTCGGGCTACTACTGTTCAACCATGACTCTTCTGCACTTAACACCGTACGTTGTTTTTTTTTTTGCATGCTGAACACACTTTTGAACAATAATTATGGCTGCGTTTCGGAGCTCGCAGTGCTGCTCATCAAAACTAGTGTGCTGCAAGATATATATGGTTGCTGCTGTTGCGTGTCGAGATAACTGGCCGCATTGCTTGTGGCAGATATATGCGTACCGCGGCTCGACAACTTTTCCGTTCTGACTCAAGGACAAATTTGCATGAATTCTGGCGCCATTGTTGATCGTCAGCCATGACCAAGCGCTCATGAATGCAAATGTTTGCTTTGCTCAAGTATACTAGGCTTATATAATCGGTTTTTTGTTCAGTTAGGTGCAGCTGCATGTGCTCCGCGCTGATGAAAGATTAAGAGAATTGCTTGTGCTGCCACGAGGTGCAAGCTGTCAGGAAAAAGCCGAAAGGCACACAGTGCGTAACGAGCTCAAAAGAGTTTAAGACTGTGTGCATCAAAGACAGTGCCGGAAGTGGCCTTAGCTCAGCATGGATGTGAACCAGCTGGAAAAGGCAAAGCGTTTACAAACAGGTAAGAAAGTAATATAACTAAAAGAGAAATATTGATGCACATAATTTGTGCAGGCAGCTTCGACATGCTGCGTACCTCCAGATTGTCTGGTTAACGTGGGAGAGGCTTGGGGAGAACAACCAACGGATTCTACCACGCTGTGTGCTGAGTGCTGTTCGAAAGAAGTACCATGCCAAACCTGGTTTATATACAGGCTTGAGGCATTACACGGAACGCCCGAACGAGAGAAAGTAAACGGTACTGGCAGAAGATTACATTGATCTGTGGTTCCGTAAAGCGCGGGCCGCAGCGAAGCAAGCGCAGCCGGACGGCCGGCCGACTCTCCGTGAATGGCGTCACTTCCGCCAGTTCTCCCTCTCTGCCGTCCCCCCACCCGGCGCTTCTCGAAGCGACGAGGGCGTGCCGGCGGAGGGTTTTTAAGAAGCGATTGCAGCTCTGTTCGCGGATAGAATCGGGAAAAAATTTACACACATGATTTTCAATGTCCTTTCTTCCCAACAAGAGCGTTTCATGCGATTTGAAAACCGTTTCAGCTTCCCTTTAATTAAATATTACTGCAGACAGCTTTCAGTAGAATTGATATTAATTGCTCTCAAAGAAGTCTATATTCATGTTATCGAGAAATCACACCGTCCTGCAAAACTGTGAAAATTACCGTGGAGGACTCCTGATAACGGTAATCCGGTGGCTTTGTAGCAGAACCCAGATAACAACGTATATTTGTATGCCCTTTAGGTGCAGCAGATACGAGCCGACTCTAATAAATAACTCCAACAACTATGACCTTCATTAGCTTTTCCTGTGTGTCCTGAATACCAGGTCGCAGCATGAAGTTCAAAGATGTCCAATCATGCTCAGTAACGGCAGGATTTGAATGCGCTAGCAAGCAGCTTACCTAACTAACGATTGCCTGGCTATTTTTCAAACAACTCCAAACTACTTTAGTCGGCCATTGAAAACGCCTTCTATTGCTCACTCTTAACTTCTGCTGAACCACCGCTACCACCGTCTAGTTCACACCGCCTCATTTTTCTTTTGTTGCTTTTATTCGCTACAAGGCCGTGTTTATGACACTCTTTAAGACAACCAAGGCATTCTTCGTTTTGTGCTGTTCATGTTGCCGTGACCACCATGCGACAAGGGGACGCGCGGAAGTTTTATAGGCGAGCGCGCGGTAGCTATCCACGACGTCAACGGAGACTGAGTTTGTATGCGTCATCCATCTTCTGTTCGCTTCCGCCCCTGCTGCTTCCTTGCCGCAGAGACTATGTAACCTCTCTCTATCAGGTAACACGGTACTCGTTGTGACTGTCAAGAGTGGAGCCTTGTTACATCTGCGCGAAATTTAATACGGCAAAGCAGGCCTGTGGCTGCCTGATCACGATGTCGCCAGATGTGCAGTCTTTGTCATAAGTACAGAGCTCAAGGGGTCTGATCCTGAGCCCTGCCGCGCTGCTCCTGTTGCATACTCCGGGACCTCATTCTCACGAACGCGAGATGAACTTAGCTGCTTAGCTGTCAACGCCAATAAACCAGTGGTTATGTGCCTTTTCCTTTTCTTTCGCGACTATCTCAGAGGGTTCACGAAGACGAATCGGAATACTCAATTTCCACAATCTCCAACATCTACACCGCATTCACCCAACATTATCGGCAGATGCATGATGCTGGTGTGGTGTTGTTTCTACATTCACACACGGCCAACCACTTTAAGCCGCCTAACGCGGTGCTGGAGCAGTCGGAGGTTATGCTGGTCAGCGGCACCCTGCAAGACCAAGAGGCGCTAGTCTTCATCGCCAACAGTGTTGACAGAGGCTGCAGTAGTCCAGGACTGAAGACACCACCTTCAATCCATTGCGTTCTTCTTTTATAGAATAAAATTTCATTCTCTTTCCCTCTCCCTTCCCTCTCTCTTCACATGTGGATATTGCAGGGTAGGAGGCTTATGTGCTTTCGCAACAAAAATTGCTTCTCCATAAAAGCTGCTTTCAAGACATTGCCATTACACTACTGTTCACACTGAATCTGCTGTCAAACGCAGCATAAGTGTGCCAATATATGTAAGCTTAAGAAAGAGCACCGAATAAGCATTGTGAGGCTCACTGCTTAGAGTGATGTATGTTGACGATAGCCTGCCGAAGTCAGCATGAAGTAGAACTTCTAACATCCCTAAGTCACGAAGTGTATAGCAGTCTGAAAACATGTTTTAAAGCAGTGTAGTTGTATTTTGATGTCATTATAAAGAATCAGCGGCATCTCCGTACTCAGAATCTCCTATAAACTTTATACTATTTCTTATAGGACCACTCAAGGACCTTTTTTTGAAAAATAGAAAAGCTAAAATAAGCACAAAATGTGTTATGCACATGTCATTAACGGCCAATTTAAAGGTTCTACCCCAAGTGCCTCCAACATTGGACAGGGTTTAGGTCCCTTAGCCTGCCTTAGGCAAAAGGTATTCAACGAACTTTTTGTTTGCATATTTACATGACATTGGACACCTCGGCAAGCTGTAATGTTACCTTTCATGTTACCCTCATGTATCCTTCACGCTATGAAATTTGTCACCCCATTTGTGAGACTATGCACTTCACCAATTTATTTAGCATCATTTCTCGCCGATGCACCTTAGTACGCTATTAATAACCACATTTTCTTTATTTTATTCTACCTTTTCCGTACCGCTCTCCATCGGAATTTATTTCTCATAATCTCTTTTTACACGCCGGCTAAATTCTCAGTCTTTCATTTAAGAGCTTCTATTCTTCTTTATCGACCATTTTTTTCTTGCTCAGTTAAAAGCTCCTTGCCCAAATAAACTAATACCCGGCTATGGCACTCACAAACGCAGCACAACAATTTAAAGCCTATTTTTATGGTGGTATCACTTTCTGTAGTGATACGGAGTCGGTAAGGCCTGACATCAGGGACACAATATACGCATGCTCCAAATTATTCACTAGATATTTTTATTTTAAATGTGGTAGACTCGACAGTGCGGTTTGTGCATCTGGATTCTATAGCATGGCGAGAATAATGTAGCCGATGCGCTCTATAGTTAAACGGTGAAGTAATTAAATTTAGCTTATCAACTTTATAATTTTGATTTCAGGGGCCAAGATTATATGGGAAAGTTGACGGCCAGCCAGACTGAAATTTTCTTAAATGGCAATCTGGTTCCAAATATTCACAAATTTATATATGGTTCGAAACTTCACAAATGCGCATTTTAATGCTCGTTGACTTGGCTTTGACGCATTACGCATCTATGAAATGTCGCTCGCATTTCTTACGCCGCAAATAATAAAGCTGTTTGCGTTTTTAATGTAGTAAAAAGATTTAAAGTGATTTCCGCAAAAATACTGCGTGCAGCGACGGCTTTTTTTTTTAATTTAATGTGTGAAACCCAACTCAACAATTTTAGAATTAGTATTTTTTATGTTCGATATTGTCACGAAGTGGTGAGTGCAGTCCGGAGAGCAGAAAGGCTGCAAAAATGGCGTCTAAACAAAACTCTTTATTTGGGCCGACTTGTGCCCACAGTGGACTGAATCATTCGGCGGCGGTGTAGCAACAAGCGTGCTCGGCGGTCATCGAACAGAATTGATGCCCGCCGCTGTCGGCCACACGTCAAGTTCTTTGACACTACTTCGAATATGCTGCGTCAAACAGGTGGCCCCGAAAGTATTTGCAAATTGTGGTCCAGGGTGTCCAATTTTGATGGCCGCTTTAGTGGCGCATATATACAAATTGAAAGTATAAATATCAAAAGAGGCGCTACGCGCCCACTGTTGTTATGTGTGGTCACATGGTAGCTGTTTTGGTCAATTTGGCCTTCATTGAAAATAGACGAGTCCTTGAGAAACGTAAGTAATAAGAGCTAACGCTCTTAAAAGCTCGGCAGAAAAACATCTGACTTTTCAATCACTTTTGTCCAATTCGGGGTCATGAATTCATCGCGTATGCTACGGCAGCTGGCGAAATTCAAACGACGCATTATCTCGACAAGATGGAGGTGGTCCTGAACAGAATTTTCTATTATCCATGTCTATACGTCATGTAGCCGCTGCTGTAGCGGGTGCCTGTACTGTTTCCAGAATGGAGTAAATTGAATTTATTCACCCATCTGATCTTAAATTAACCAGTCAATCTGACATATCTATATTGCACCTTAGTGCACGCTCCATGGGCAAAAAGCGTGACTAGTCCGATGAACTGTTGCCAGGACTTACATTCATGTTTAGAATCCTGATGATATCTAAAACATGGTGTAATTATGCATGTGACATCCTTACACTTCAAGGTTACCAACATTTATTTCAAAATCGCATCGGTAGACGTAGCGGTGACTTGGTACTTTACGTTGGCACAGAATTGCATTGTGAACTAATGACCAAATTTTCCGCAATAAATGTAAACTCTTCAGTGCAGACGATAAATACCTGCAAAGAAATCATCAGCGCTGTGTACCGACCTCGGTGTGCTAATCTGGAAGATTTTTTCACGTTTTTTTTTTTGACAACCTAATGAATTACGTTTCTCAGTATAGGTAATCTTTCACTCGAGACGGTGATTTTAACACTGATCTCATGAACGGAAGAAATAATTACGACTTCGGTGTTAGACTACTCTCAACCGGTTACAAAAATGTCATTACGACGTGTTAAACCTTCCCGTTCATCAACACTTGACCTTCTTATCACTTCTCTATACAGATATCCGGAGTGCGGGCACAATCGCATCCGAAAGAGGCGATCATTGCCGAGCTTTCGTTACCTTTCCCGGTCCGAAAAAAAAATATTTTTCCTGTGAGTTCACATATCAGCCTATTTCCGAAAGTACTTTGGAATCATTTAAGCTGGACGTTACTGCGTATAACTGGAAATTTGTATTCCATCAAACAAACTCTAACAGGGCTTATTCAGCCTTTCTTGAAGCTTTCCTTTTAATTATCTATATTAAACATTTCCCCCTTAAAGCTGCAAAGCGATTACGGAAAAGTAAGAAACCATGGGTGACCTCAAAACACATCAAACTTGTCAAAGAACTGAACAGACTCTATCAGGCCTTCTTGCGTTCGGGATGTCAATACAAGCTATGGAAATTTAAGAATGTACGAAACAGGCTAAATGCTATTCTTAAACACGCAAAAAATTCACGCAACGAAAACCTTTTCACTGAAATTTTAACTAAGAATCCACCTGCAGTATGGAATATTGTAAGTCATATTTTTGGTAGAAGGAAGATTGCTCCCCCCAAAACGATGCTTCAAATAGCGTAGAGTTGTGTGGCGTACAACTTGCAGATCACTTAAACCGGCATTTTGTTAATATTGCCCAGGCAGCTAATTTAAGCCCACCAATGATAAGCACAGTAAGCCTTAATCCCCCTCACAGTTTGTTTCTTGATCCCATGGACACTGATGTCCATCATACATTTATTAGCATAAAAAACAGTAAAGCGTTATATCCCAATAACATTCTTATGAGGCCAATAAAGTTTGTAATAGAATATATCGCTCCCGTTTTAGCCCACATTTTTTATTTAGCTCTGGAACCCAGCATTTTCATCAATGACATTAAAAAGGCTAGAATTACTGCAGTTCACAAGAGATGCAATATAACTGTCGCGAATAATTAATGGTCAATATCCATCCCTCCATTTTATCAGAATGGCTTGAAAAGGTTATATTTCATATATTTAATAACTTCCTTGAGAAAAAACAACATAATAGCCGCCTCCCAATATGGGTTTAGGAAGGGACGATCGAAAGAAATGGCACTGTTTCTATTTAAAGAACAGATAGTTCAAAGTATAGTTCTGGTCTCTTTACTCTTGGCCTGTTCATTGACTTCTGTAAAGCTTTTGACTCTGTCAACCATAATGTTTTGCAAGGTTAGTTACCACAGTATGAAATACGGGGTGGGTCCCTCAATTTAACTAAGTCCTACCTGAAAGACAGAGTCCACTCCGTCCGTATCCATATTGTTGAGTCATTACTGGTGCCCCTACAAAGCAGAATACCCCAAGGTAGTGTTTTAGGCCCACTATTACTTAATCTATATATTGTCAAGCGCCTTCTTAGAGCACCAAGGGAAGAGGAAGAAGATCAACGGTTGGACGAATAGGCAGACGAAAAAGAGGAGGAAGGGCAGAATGACGCTTGTAGGCTCTGCCGCGGTTCTGCCAAGGTAGATGTACACTGGTAGCGAAGGCTCCATAGACGCCCATTGGTCCAAAAAATGGCGGCTCGTGGGCACTCCAGCGCCCCCTGGATTTTGGGGGGCAAACTACGCAAACGTGACGTAGAATGACGTCACGCATACGTATGCTTTTGGCGCGAATTATAAAGCGGTCTTTCTGTAGAATCCGCGTTTTCGAGCCCGTACCTCTCGAAGGTTGCTGCCTTTCAGCGCGCCCCAACCTTTGCCAGTCAAATGTGCTCGAGTTCCTGCTAGTTATGGCCTTGTTAATGTGCTATTGGGAACGCAATGAAAGTGACTGGTAAAGGAGGGGCCGCATAGAAAGGCAGCAACACTTCCAGACACTGGCGAAGCATGCATGATTCGTAGTGCAAATACTGGTGCTAGTACTTTTGAGAGCTTTTGAGTACAGCAAGGTATGATGCAAGGTATGATGCACAAAGCACTGGCTCAAGTGCACAGTTCGCAATAGAGTGGACGGCAAGTATGGTTTTCATAGTTTCATATTCATTGTTTATTGCAGCAACCAAACAAATACAGTCACAAAGCACACCCTTGGCACACAAACAAAAAATACATGTCACAGGCAGCACAAGCAGTATTGTTTAAGATGGCTAATCATCTCAATAGTCACAGTGCAGAAGGAAAAAGCCCTGAAGTGCCACGAACGTTGTCAGTTAGGAAATTGAAAAGTATAGAAAACAATGCTACGACAGCTTCAATTGAAGCAAACATAACATGACATAAGTAGGCGCATCAACACAGACCATAGAGCACACTGGGATTATTCTTCACATTTAATTTCTTCAGCTGAAAGAATATAGCAGGTGCGTTTACATCTGCAAGGCAATGTTAAAGCCAGCTTTAGCACCCTCAAACGTGCTCAACGTAGGAGCAAATACCATACATTAAAAAAGACATGAAGCCAAGTACGCACGAACGGGTTACAGCTATGAAACACGAGCGAACAGCCCGGCGAAACCATATCGAAGCTATCGCGCATACCTAGAGCAGACGACACACCTGTGAAAGTCCAGCGGGAATCGGTGTAGCGTGACACCAATGGTACTATCCACGCTGTCGCAGTGTACCGCCTTGGTGTACCACGGAGCATCGTTTCTTCACATGCCGCAAGCTCATCTTGAAATGAAGCGCTAAGCGCTTCAAAAGAAGAGCGCGAAGCGTGCAAAGACGGAAAAAGACTTCGCACTGGCCGCACGCCGAAGGAAACGACAAAACCGAGAAAACTGCCGCAGCGGTGCAGCGGGGTGCAAATCTTACCGAACGGTGACAAAGAAGCGACGTGCAAGGACGACGAAAACTTCGCAAAAGGAGCATTTTGAGACCGGCGAGCTAAATTTATACGCTTTACCAGGCGCGCCATCGCAGACAGCTGGCGATAAGAAATCGCTTCGTAAGCTCCCGCCACTGTGGCCGGGTTAGCCGGGTATCGAAACAAGGCCTGCAAAGACGCGCTGTAATGCACCGCACACTCATGAATAGGGGGCAGGTCAAGAGTGTTGAAAAAATACAAAATTTGCCAGGTTTTAATAAAATGACTTACCTCTTTCACAAAACAAGATGCTAATATATTTTTTCTTTTCTATTGGCAGATTACATTCCAATTTTGTAGCTTTATTATTTCTTTATATGAGTGTTTTGCCCCCCATCCTCTGGTTGTGCTGCAG
Organism: Amblyomma americanum; assembly: GCF_052857255.1. NCBI lineage: Eukaryota > Metazoa > Arthropoda > Arachnida > Ixodida > Ixodidae > Amblyomma > Amblyomma americanum. The sequence continues at coordinate 60,262,663 of NC_135501.1, forward strand.
TCGTGCTAAACCACTTTTCGGCCCAGCCTTCGCCACCACTTTAAATCCGCCTTGGTTCTGCTTCGGCCGATCCCTCTGTAAATAAACCCCGTGTGTACTAAGCACGTAAGAAAATTAATTACGTAGTTCTTAATATTCAGTAAGCTAAATCGTTTATATATGCTGATGACAGTAGCATTCTTTAAATTTAAAGGCGAAGATCCAAAATGATTTAGCTTTGCACTGCAACCGAACGCTTTAATCACCATCAGGGTGGTCCCTGTCTAACTGAAGCAATCTTACTCTTACACGTGTCACACGTGCAGTCTAACCATGGTTAAGCTTGACTGCGTTTAAGGCTAACCGCAGTTACGGACATTCATACGATAAACCTAACTGCAGTTACTTTGCCAACCATGGTTACCGCAAACTGAGGTTGGCCACACCAGACAGGCCCACTAACTGACAAAATGGCGGCCCCCATGTCCGACGCAAGTAGCTCGCGTTCCTGCGAAACGTCCTCCCAAAAGCGTATTAACTGGTTTGTGGCTACCACACAGGCCTAAATATGCATTTTGGAAACAATTTCAGCGCATTGCGCTCAAATACGTGCAATTCGCGCATATACCGCGTTATGGCGGAAGCATGGAGCATGAGCCTGCCCGCGGGTGAAGGCCCATATACGCCGAAACAAGTTCGGCGGAAGCTGGAAAACCTAAATAAGCAGTACCGGTGAGTAGTATGCTCCTACTCGAGTAAAGAAATTATAAATTCTGTCACCCTCTGCGTACTGTGTTGGAACAGGCGCCCGAGAGATGCTTGCCGCACTGTTACCACTAGTACAATTTAAGCCTTGCCCGGCCGTCTCAACAACGCGCGGACGAGTTGAGAACGGAAGATGCACACCTTTTCTAGACTCAGTTTTCTTCCATTTACAGTGTTATTATCTCATTTCAAGGCATCTGTGTATGCTTCATTCCTTTATCGGCAGCCGCCAATTAACTCTGTGTAGTTAGCTCGATTTGAGCTCGTACGCGAAACTCTCGTGAAGGCGACGAGCGCGGTGCCCTTTCAGCCACAGATCCGGACAACGGAAAGACTGCGCCCCGCTTGTCTCTTGCCACCGTAATTTATGCATAGATGCAGGTGTCCTTAAAACTGATTGGACGATACGTATTCAGGTCAGGGCATCGGTGCGCCGGAGAAAAATGGTTGATTTCACGTAACGAAGGAGTAATTACAAATTGTGCCATTCCCCTTCTGTAAATATTTATGTACTCTTACAGGTATAAAAATGCGTATTAAAAATGCATGTCCTGATCAATTTCGCAATGCCTAATGTTTTTGCTCCGGACTCAAAAGGTAGGCGGGTGCCTCACTCCTTTCCAGTACTTACATGCAAGGCAGCCTCTTTGTTTTCAATACATTACCTCTCATAAAAATATAAACACCGCAAATGCACGTATTTGCATGCTGCATAATTTCATGCATTTATAAAAATTTTCTTTGCAGAAAGCTGAGGCGCTGTGGAACAACAGGGGCCAAGGGCATTGAAAGGCACTTTACTAGAGCCTCCATTCTTTTCTTGGCTCACTGCCAATAAATGACACGGACATTGTCTAAGAAAATTTGGAGGTAACCAGATGTTTTCATTATTATACTAGTACTGTTCATTGCGCAGCTAATGCTATAAGCTGAATATATATATATATATATATATATATATATATATATATATATATATATATATATATATATATATATATATATATATATATATATATATTTCTATGTAATATCAGAAAAGAGTACTATTCTGGAAAACATTGGAACAGTACTGTCAAAATTGCCGTTTGGGCGAGTTGGTGCGACATGATTCGAAAACGGCCAGCGCCGAAACAGACGGGGATACAAGAAAAAACACTGACGACAGGACGAGCGCTAAATAACAACTCTTTATTGTCGAAGAACACCCAGAACAATATATGCCAAAACACCACGTGACCGTCAAGGGGCCAAAGATTACAACCTAATCCACAGTCATCATGGGGCGGCCAACACTTGCATGAACCAGAAGGAAAAAACACAAAAAAATTTAAAAAGGCGTGAAACTTTATGAAGTGAACATATCAAAAACCACTTTAACCAGCAAAAACAAAGGAAAATACACGTGCCAAACAACATCGTGGCCAAAGGGCGGTGTCAAGAACACTTAAACAGCAACAACGAGCGAGCCTGAAAGTGCCCAAGCAAGCGAAGCAAAAGCAGTCAGAAATCTAAAATCAGATAAAACGTCATACAACTATACGGATGCCACAAACAACTAAAAACAAACGAAAAAACCTATAATGGAGCAAAAAAACTTGTCAACGCCAAGAAGGTAAGAGGTAAAAACAGTCTACAATGTAAAACACAATGTGGACCATTACCACTTATGAACCGCACCAAAAACCTGAGGAGAAGAATGAGCAGAGGCTAACATAAGAAAGCTTCATAAGCAAACGGGAAGTGGCAGGCGAACGTGAAAAATCAGGAATCTTTAGGCATCGTCAAGGAAGCGCATTTCTTTCTCCTGCTGTGAAATTGAGGGCGCGCTTACGCAACAGTCCCCTGCCTTAGAAATAAAGTAGGCCTCAATGACCTCCCTTTCTGTTTTGTTTTTTGATGTTGCTAAGAACCTTGTGTTCTCTAATATAGGTTTACACTTGTGGCGAGGCTGGTTTCAGGGGTCTGCTAGATTACTTCCAGACCCTCTATCTACGTTGAGGAAGTGCTCCCTGGCCCTGACATTAAAGCATCTTCCCGTCTGGCCTATGTACACACTACCGCACGTTAGGGGTATCTGATAGACAACCCCAGGCCGGCAGTGTGTGTACCGTTGCCCGTGTCTCGTAGTGCAGGTCGCCTGGCTTGCCTTGTTGTTCAAGACACATATTTTCGAAAGCTTGCACGTTGCGGAAAAGACGACCTGGGCGTTAAACCATCCTGCTATCTTTCTTACGTTGTGGGACATCTTGTGAAGGTACGGTATGATTGCAATGCGTTTCTTCTCTCGCTCCTTCCTAACCTGCCTCCCCTCTAACTTTATAACCATCGCCTCACATATATTAGCTACTAATGAAGGCGTGTACCCCGCAGAGTAGAGGCGCTCTACCTGGTTCTCAAAGCTTGATTTTGCCATGTGCACACAGCTCTTGGCTAACGACGCCTGAAGTGCACTTGTTACTATCATTCTTTTTACTTGCGTGCTGTCAAATGGTAGAAAACTCTTTCTAGACCTTGCGTCGTAATACAGGCAAACATGGTCGTAATTAAAAAGAAGCAACACGTCTAAAAACTAGATGCTGTTATTCACAGGCAATTTAATGGTGAAATTCAGACCACCAGACAAGGCTTCGAACAGTTCGGAGATACCACTAGCGGCCTCTGGCAAATGGTCAATGGCAGCTGTGTCCATAACCACAAGGTAGTCATCCACATACCTTTAAACTTTCACGACATGTTTATCCTTCACTTTTTTTATTAATATTTCTATCCATTGGAGCCAGATAAATATCGGACAATACCGGGGCAACTGACGACCAATACAAATCCCGGATTTCTGGGTCAAAAATCAAATCAAAAGCTCGCGCTTTTGAAGCAGTGCCAGCTAGATGGTTTTGCAAACAAAGTGGACGCTGCAAAAACCGGGTGCCTGGAAATATTTTTACAGGAAAGACGCACAAACCGGAATGCCCGCTTAGATCAATTGTCTCAGAAAAGGGTGCGTGGCAGGAGCATGTAGGACATTATCTAAGAGACAATTTCAAGAGCTTGCCGGGAGAAGATCCGTTCCAGATTCGCAGCTCATTTTAACCTGTGAATGATCTGAGAGCCGGCATAATGGGAGCGGCGACTGCCTTCTCGCTAGACGTTGAGGACTTGTTTTACTCTGTTCCGCATGATGGTCTCTACAACGCAGTTCGCCAGAGGACAGACGACACTGGATTCGTGGTATTTAAGAATACACCCGGCATAAGAGTGGACAGTTTGATGGAGCTCCTGAGCTTTTACCCCTCGTCCACTGTCGTTTATTTCAGTGGTCGATTTTTGACCCAGAAATCCGGGATTTGTATTGGCTCGTCAGTTGCCCCGGTATTGTGCGATATTTATCTGGCTGCAATGGATAGAAACATTCATAAGAAACTGAAGGATAAACATGTCGTGAAAGTTTACAGGTATGTGGATGACTACCTTATAGTCATGGACACAGCTGCCATTGACCATTTGCCGGAGTCCGCTGTTCGAAGCCTTGTCTGGTGGTGAATTTCACCATTGAATTGCCTGTGAATAACAGCATCCAGTTTTTAGACGTGATGCTTCTTTTTAATAAGGATGACCATGTTTGCTGGTATTACAACGTAAGGTCTAGAAAGAGTCCGCTACCATTTGACAGCGCGCACTCTAAGTTAGTAAAAGGAATGACGGTAACAAGCGCACTTCAGGCGGCGTTAGCCAAGACCTGTGTGCATATGGCAAAATCAACCTTTGAGAAGCAGGTACAGCGCCGCTACTCTGCCGGGTACACGCCTTCATTAGTAGCTAATATATGTGAGGCGATGGTTAAAAAGTTAAAGGAGGGGAGGAAGGTTAGGAAGGAGGGAGAGAAGAAACGCATTGCAATCATACCGTACCTTCACAAGATGTCCTACAACGTAAGAAAGATAGCAGGACGGTATAACGTCCAGGTCGTCTTTTCTGCACCGTGCATGCTTTCGAAGATATGTGTCTTGAACAACAAGGCAAGACAGGCGAAGTGCACTACGAGACACGGGCAACGGTACACGCACTGCCGGACTGGGGTTGTCTATGAGATACCCCTAACGTGCGGTAGTGTGTACATAGGCCAGACGGGAAGGTGCTTTCATGTCACGGCCAGGGAGCACTTCCTCAACGTAGATACAGGGTCTGAAAGTAATCTAGCAGACCACGGCAACCAGTCTCGCCACATGTGTAAACCTATATTAGAGAACACAAGGTTCTTAGCAACATCAAAAAACAAAACGGAAAGGGAGGTCATTGAGGCCTACTTTATTGCTAAGGCCGGGGACCGTTGCGTAAGCACGCCCTGAATTTCACTGCACGAGAAAGAAATGCGCTTCTTTGACCATGCCTAAAGATTCCTGATTTTGCATGTTCGCCTGCCACTTCCAGTTTGCTCATGAAGTTTTCTTATGTTAGCCTCTGCGCATTCTTCTCCTCAGGTTTTTGGTGCGGCTCATAAGTGGTAATTGTCCAAATTGTGTTTTTCATGTAGACTGTTTTTACCTCTTACCTTCTTTGCGTTGAAAAGTTTTTTTGCTCCATTATAGGTTTTTTCGTTTGTTTTTAGTTGTTTGTGGCATCCGTAATGTTGAATGACGTTTTATCTGAATTTAGATTTCTTACTCTGCTTTGGCTTCGCTTGCTTGGACCCTTTAAGGCTCGCTCGTTGTTGCTGTTTAAGTGTTCTTGACACCGCCCTTTGGCCACGATGTTGTTTGGCACGTGTGTTTTCCTTCGTTTTTGCTGGTTAAAGTGCTTTTTTATATGTTCACTTCATAAAGTTTCACCCCTTTTTCAATTTTTGTGGTTTTTTTCTTCTGGTTCATGCATGTGTTGGCCACCCCTTGATGACTGTGGATTAGGTTGTAATCTTTGACCCCCTTACTGTCACGTGGTATTTTGGCATATATTGTGCTGGGTGATCCTCGACAATAAAGTGGTTTTTGTCAGCGCTCGTCCTGTCGTGAGTGTTTTTTCTTATCCTGTCCTCGTCTGTTTCCGCGCTGGTCTTTTTAGAACAGTACTGTGCCTGTAAACGTCATTTTTTCTTTGTGATTGGTTTTGTGTATCTAACCGTTACCCGCAAGGTGGCAAGGAAAGTTGGTTATCCTCATACACATGCACGAATACTACACATTTGATTTAAAGAAAAGCATTCCTCATGCAAGGTGGGGTGGGAAGTGAACGCCCAATAGCTTCCTACACTATAATTAACACAAATAAAGAATGTACCAATGCCTCCAACGCACTGTGATGCCAAAGATGCATAATGTAGAGTGCCGCACCTGAAGACAAGAGCCTGGCCCTTGAATACAGAGAACGTTATCTGGGACTCGCTCAATGCTTGCGCTTTTTCTAAACTGGAACAATTTCTGTATTACACTCATTTACTTTCCTGAGTCCGGTTTTGACAACCGCCTTGATGACTGAGAACGGAAAGTCTGCTGCGAGCAACCTCTCGACTTGCTGTGTCAGGCTAGCGGCCTTGCGGTGGCAGCAGCTCTTTCGCCCTGCATCATGAAGGCGTCTCAACGCTACACCCTTCCTGGCCAGATTGGATTTGATTCTTGCTGAAACAGTGCATTCTCTGTTCGGTGTGAGAACATCAAGCCGATATGATGATTGTCCTTGAAAGTTAGATGTCAGCCGAGGAACCTAATAGTCTTGTCAATCAGGAATTTGATAGTAAAATTTAGCCCTCGAGAGCAGGCCTTAAAAACAGATAAAACACTTTGTTCTACACCTTCTACCGTATCTCCTGGGGAGACCGTTAAAAAGATTAAAAAATCATCAACATACCTGAACACATGGTCAGATGATCCCTGCTCAGGGCTTTTGGAAATGAGGTCAATTTTTGCTAAGAACAAGCAGCAAGGAGCAGGAGTGACGCTGAACCAGATATATATTCCTTTCTTTTCTACAAACATGCGAGCCTAATATCGACCAGCGTGGACTCCAAACAACAAGACAACCCCTCCAGAAACGCTTCTACACTCATGCCTATTTGGGTTTGAAACTGGACGTCCCCACTGAGTCCTGTTGCCTCACGCACTGCTGCAAACAATTCGTCCTGGGGGGATCGAGTAATAGACATCTTTTATATCCAACGAAAACGCCGTACTTGCTCCAAGAAGTCCCTCCTTTAATACTTCCACCATGTACCTTGAACTTCGGAGTGCGAATGGGTTCGCTGAAACCAAGGAGTTCAGATGACGGTGAAGGAAGCTGCTCACTGTTTTTCCACGATCCACTTTCCGTCACAATAGCTCTGAGCGGGCAGTCCACCTTATGGCTAGGTAGAACGTTTAGTGAGGCTAGTTGGTAGAGATGCATCATTTGTAAAACAGCGCTGACAATGTCGGACAAGAACAAGCAGGGCAGCCCTCGTCCCGTGTCCTTGTTTTTTTTTTGTTCGACGTTGCTCGCGCTGTTTTACATAAGATCCACCTTATGGGTCTTCGCCGCGAAGAACACTCGAAGTCGGCCGCTACCGCAACCTTCTGCAGGTTTAGCCAACCATTCTTGGTTGCACTTCTTCAAAAGGCTGACTGCTTTCTTTTTTGCTTGGGCAGGTTCGATTGAAGCCAGCCTGAAGTGTTTTTCTATTGCCCTGTTGGCTCTTTTGCCAAAGCGATCCGTTTTCTGAACAACGGAACCACCCTCCTTGTCTGACTGTAGCAGGTCAGCCCCTTTTTGACGCAAATGGTCTACCACTGGGTGAAAACATTCTTCTTTCCTTTCTGTGACCGGTACTTCAATGCACATCAGTCTACGCATTCCGAAAGGCATCAGGCCTTGTTCTCCCGAGGGCCATTACCTGCGACTGAACGAACCCAAGTAAGCTGCTTGTGCTTCTCGACACGCGGAGGTAGACTCTACTTAGGACCCTTTCTGAGGAGAACATCCAAGGCCGGTGGTAAAGTGGTGCCGCACTGGTGCAGTACGTAGCCATTCTGAGGAGGCGCCTTCTTTTCCTTAAAGGTGGGGGCGCATCATGCGCTAGTAAAACTCACTGAGGCATGCAGACATGCGGGGCTGATCCTCAAACTGTTGCATGTGACTACAAACTTGGTGTTCTGTGATACAGATACACCTCAGCCATTCTTTCAGATGTCTCACCTGTCTCCAATATTCCGATTTGAGGAATCTGCACCTGCGTCTCTTGTGACCAAGTAAGGGCCGCAGAAGGCCCAACAGCCCACTGGCCTCTTGCGGTGGGTAATCTCATTTTAGGCAGTGTGACAGGAACGAATCCTCGCACGAAATGTAGACGATAACAGAGACAGAAACGTCGGAACGGTCTTGCGAAGGCATAACAGTCAAAAAAGAGCCCAATGAAGTAGAGATGAGACGCAATAGCGTTAGCTCTGGGGCCAGTTGGTGAATGTTTAACTTGAAAAAAAAACGGACTGCCAGAGAAAACGCAACGATGTAACACAGGAAAAAAGTGATACACACGGACGAATGCTCGACTTGCAACAGCGTTTTATTGAAATAGACACTGCCGCACAATGGCTGGCCTGCGTGTTGTGATTGGGAATGAGGGAAGGAAGAAAAGCGAGTGCAAGGTCAAACATGTGAAAACCTTTTGTCGCGTGCAGTACTGGTGTTGTTTATTGCTTTCATCTGGCCTGCGGAAAAGTGGATATAGGCCATAGAGGCAGATGTTTTAACAGGCGACTGCAAGAAAACAACACATCATTTCGGGGAGTGGGCGAACGGAGTAGGCATTTGCCATCTCACTGTCGCAGCGGCGCTAAGTGCGAACAGCATTTGCCTCTGTTCAGTCGTGTGACAGTTCTGGGGAGGGGAAGGACCCGGTATGAGCGTAAACTCTTAGAAGCCTTTCACATCGGCAGAGAGAAAGAAAGCTGCGTTAGTCATACTTGCTTCTTTATTACGAAGAAGAAATGTGCATATCTAGAGGGCTGATAAAGGTTTACATGATTGCAAGTGACAGGAGGATGTCAAGATGCGCATGCGTCGGAAGGATTGTGTGGCAGTGTTCGTTTCAATAAAGCACAGCTGAAATTTCAGCGTCCATCCGTGTGTACCCTCTTTTCCTTGTGTTTTCGCTGGCACGCCGTTTCCTTCAAGTTTAGCAGATGGTCTGGGGGAGTAAATAAAAACCTTGCATGCGAAGTGCCATATTGCCTGTATTTAGCTGTCGCATTTTTATCAGAACGTATTGCTCTTAAGAGCAAAATACGGTGATTTTGCTGTCATATGTTTTTGTAACAAGCTGTGGTAAGCTGTAATGCGTACACACAGCGGCCCGAATCGCGTTTTTGACCAGAAAAATAAGCACCCGCCGTGGTGGCTCAGCGGTTAGTGCGCTCGGCTACTGATCCGGAGTACCAGCGTTCGAACCCGACCGCGGCCGCCGAGTTTCCATGGAGGCGAAACGCAAAGGCGCCCGTGTGCTGTACGAGGTCAGGGCACGTTAAATATCCCCAGTTGGTCGAAACTATTCCGGAGCCCTCCACTACGGTACCTATCTTTTCCTTTCTTCTATCAGTCCCTCCTTATCCCTTCCCTTACGGCGCGGTTAAGGTGTTTGCAGAGATGTGAGACAGATACTGCGCCGTTTCCTTTCCCAAGCAACAAATATTTATCATTACTAAAAATAAGGGCTGAACTGTGCACACATTACGACAGGTACTTCACGGCAATAGCAGTTGTCTTCTTTTCGTTTCTTTTTCGAATTAGGTGGTCTTCTTTCTGGCAATTGCGAGCTGAACATTACAGCCTGTTGAAAACAATTACAGACGGCTTTGGTTCACTTCGTTATTTGTTTGGTGAACAGCGGTGCAAGGGAATTGTCTGCTTGCCATTCACCGTTGCACTACGTATCGTCGGTACATACAGCGTAGTCCCAACAACACACGCCTCAAGGATAATTTCAGGTTGTTTAGAATTAAAGTTACTGCCATGACTCGAGCCTCGAAACGTAACTACTTCAATTCGGCTTTTCATAACAACCAACATTCCTCACGTCAAACTTGGTTAACTATCGATTGCCTTTTTGGACGGAACCCAAAACAATCCATTAGCGATTCATTTGCCAAATCCTTAAAAGACTTGCGCTCTGCGGCCGCTGAGCTTAATGCAATTTTCTCTCAGGTTTCCAGGAAGTTTCCTTTATCCCACTACGACGTTCCGCGGTCTTTATACTGCACAGGTTCTTCAGCTTTTCTCCCCTCTAATGCACCCCAGGATCTTCATAGCATAATCTTCATCTTGAATTCGAAGAAAGCTGGAGGTATTGACAATATCAGAATGAGTGACCTCCAACGTAAGTTTGTGAAAAATCAGTCGGTACTTCTTTGTATGTTGAACACTTTTATTACTGAATGTTTCATTCCACACAATTTAAAAGTTGCCATAGTTAAGCCATTACATAAAAGTGGCTCTTTAAAGGCTATTGAAAATTACGGGCCTATTTCAATTCTACCTGCGATTGCGCGGATTCTTGAAAAGCACCTATTCCGAGTAAATACCCTAATAATATCCTATCAGAGGCGCAGTTTGGTTTCATTGAAGGTAAAGGAACTGTTTTGCTATTAGAAAGTATTACTGATATTATTTACTCAAGGTTTGATAAATAACTATTTCGCATGTGGTTTGTTTTTGGAAGCTAGCAAAGCTTTGGATTGTGTTCGGCATGACTTTCTGCTAGAGAAACTTGATGTCATAGGATTTAGGGGTCCTTTTAATGATTTGCTGAAAGACTACTTTTCTAATGGGGTCATGTTGTTGAAATGAGCGGGCATCGAAGTTCTGAATCATTTTTGGCGGCAGGTGCTCCATGGGGCTCTGTTTTATCGTCTTTGCTTTTCAATTTATTAGTAAATGACTTATCAAATGCTGTAGCAAAATGTTACATTTTTCAATACGCCTATGACACGCTATTGTTGTCAACAAATGCTTCGCTGCCTCCGGCCATGGATGCTCTTAGAACAGATGTGATGCATGTTATGGACTGGTTCCTAAATAATTCTATTTCAATTATTCAACCTCATTAACCTCATTTGTATTCATAATACTCGTGAAAAGCTTTCCTTTGTTGAACTTTTTTTACATTCTTCGCATTGTCTTAATTGTTGTTGCATTCCTATTAATTTTTCAAATAGTGTCAAGTACCTCCGTATACTTTTTCACAGGGATCTGTCTTCTAACAGTCATCTTACCGTAGTATGTAACAAGCTTCGTGGTTTATCATGTGTACTATACAATGTTCGATATTTATTACCTTTTCAGACTCACAAGCTTATTGCACATGCTATTATTTATGGTATCCTCAGACATGGAGTCACTTTGTATTATCACTGCTCAAAGACATGGCGAATGAAATTAAATGCTATACTAAGGAACATCCTTCGTTCGATCCGTGGCATACAACACGGATGTTTCACCTGACTGCAATTTATTTTTGTTTTTACAGCTGCCCTCTTTTGCTGCCCGTTTCCATCACGTATTTATTAGTGCTCACTTTTGGGAGTGTGAATTTTTATTTGATTTGATTTGATTTGTGAGGGTTTAACGTCCCAAAGCGACTCAGGCTATAAGGGACGCCGTAGTGGAGGGCTCTGTAAATTTCGACCACCTGGGGTTCTTTAACGTGCACTGACAGCGCACAGTACACGGGCCTCTAAAATTTCGCTTCCATCGAAATTCGACCGCCGCGGACGGGATCGAACCCGCGTCTTTCGGTACAGCAGCTGAGTGCCATAACCACTGAGCTACCGCGGCGGCTAGTGTGAATTTTTGGTTCCTTTCATTTTTGTTCGTCCTTTGCGACTGCACCCCCGTTTTACGGTACCTCGCTGCTATACTCATTATGGCCACTTCCTCGTAATTCTTATATACTGAAAATTTTTAATTCTCTGCCTGATTCGATATTCTCAGTTTCTTCGCTGCCACAATTAAAGCATTTCTTAAAAACTCATATGTCGGTAACGTAAACTGTTTGTTCTTGTTTGCTTTCGGTATTAAGGTTTATGTTTGCTTGCTTTGTCACGCCTGTTTTTCAATACATTTGTCATTCACCGACTGCCGGGTACTGCCCTACAAGCCTACATGGCTTGGGCAGACGTGTATTAAAGATTGTAATTATTTTTTCTGAAAATAAAGGTGCTTATATTTATTATTATACAGAGCATCACATAAGATCGTAAACAAGCGGCAACGGTATAAAATTATGTGTACTTGCTTAACCCTAACCTTTACAACTCAGATTGGACATATTGAACCTTGTAGTACTTGTATATGCAGTTGCACAGCTGCCGGCCGTTTCGGTTGCACGAAGCTTTTTCTCATGCAAAATGTCCATCCGGTTCGTCACGGGCAGCGGCGGTGCACTTACTGTCCTCAGACGACATCATGCGCTTCAAACTTCGAGTGCTATTGCATTCTAGGTCTTCTGGCGAGATTTCTCGCAAGATTTTTGCGTGCTGCTAGACTGCGATACCTCCCCCCCTCCCCCCGTTAGTCTCTTGCACAGCAGTTAAGTCTGTTGACTTTGCGCACAGCGCGCATTTTGGGCAATAAGAGTGTCGTGTGCAAATTTGAGGAGTAACGGGGCGTTTCGAGCACTAAAATTGTCTTCCCTCCCCCTGGGCCGGTTTTTTTCTTATAGAGGGTATGGCAGCAGATGAAGCCAAAAAGACCACGCATACAGCCCGGACGCAATTCATGCGCGCATCCAGGCTTTGTGGTTGAAGCCGGCCCGGTGCCATAATGATAGCAGTGCCCCGCCGCGAGCCGGTCGGAGCGCCTTCTGGTTTCAAGAGCCCTGCACGAAACAAATGCAGTTGTGCCCCTTAATTAGTCGTAGGGTGTCTCGATGGGCCACGAGGCACGTGCGTTGCTGTACATCGCTTTAGGTGAGGCGACCAGCACAAGCTGGTGGCCAGAGATAGGGGAGCCGGCCACTGCACCCACAAGGTATGGGAGGGAGAGATGGAGGGGTGTTTATGAATGCTCGCGAACCCAAATAGCACGTGGTAGTTCAAGAACTCGAGCAGATATGACATGGAAAGTGGAGCCTACCTAGAAAGTTGTAGAAGAGGGGAAGGAAGCATGCTAAATATAGCTCTGAAAGACCGCATAGCGAACACTGCAACCTCGAGGGAGAACCTCCGCAATAAAATTGGGTGTTTCTAAAAGAGAAGCGCGAACATCCGCGCTCATCTCCTCATCGACGTTGAAATCGACCGCGCCAACGGGAACAGTAACCACGTGATCATCGTTCCAAACAGCAATGTGGCCAGCGGCGACGGAGGGGCGATCGACGTTGTGGTGTTGCGTCCTATGCACATTATTTTATTGATTTATTAACTCCTGTTGAAGGAGTTGCGGCAGAGGCGCGTTTACATCATTGCACAGAAAAGGCAAAAAAAAAAGAAACCAACTGTTGCAACAATACCAACAAACATTCGTACGTCGCTGTGAGGGTCTTAACATCATCACAGAAACAGTTTACTACAACACCAGAATCCCGCCATGTTGACAATACATCCGAAAAACACTGCAGCAGGCATAAATGGAAAAGGGTTCCACTCTCCAGGGGGACGTGCACACAAGCGGTACGTAAATACAGTACGGAGTTTCCGCCCCTTGCGTTACAACGTTGCTGGCGCTTGACAGGCGAGGTAAACAAGTCAGGTCAACTGCCTGTCTCGCAGGTGCCAAGATCTCAGTGCGGCAAGGTGAAGTTCTCGGCTACGTCACTACCTCTGTCTCTGTTGCGCGGCATAGCATGTTCGGCTCACCTCGCACTCGTTGGAGGTTAGCTCCTGGTTAGCAGATCACACCACGCACATCACGCTGACCATCAGTGCACGCATCACGCCGACGTGGTTAGCACATCGCGCGTGGTGTATCGTAAACGCCCCGAAAGACCTAACATCGAAAACGAGAAATGAAACCGGAAGAACCATAAATATTACTTCATGATATCGCCCCGCCTATGCGATTAGCTATCTTCCATGTTCATTAGATGCTACTGATCGTTTTCAAAGTATTTAAAGAATCAAGAAGCAGGAAAATATCATTTGGTGTTCTGGTAGCCACCCCATATCTCGACTGACCGTAAATGCTCCCTGTGTTTCATTTTATATTCGCCTTCCGAGCAGCCGAACGAAGTAATGCTAATAAAATTGTTTTATGCCGTTTCTTTTGCAATGTCAGGAGTTTTCATTAAAATGCGTGATTTTATGCGCAAAGCACGCGGGTAGCACTTAGCTACAGAACAGCTATTTCTATTTTCGGGCTGTTAGAATTCAGATCTTCTCGTGTGTGCATTCATAAGGCACTGCCACAATGTTCACCTGAAGTTGCAAGTTTGTGTCTTGTCCTGGTGTCTCACTGACTTTCCTTTGCATTTGTCCGGGTACTTTGGAGCCATCTTGCTCTTGATTTATTGGCCATTTGGTGTCCTCTTTTATCATGTGTCTCAAAGCAGTATTTATTCTACCGAAGGCCTCTTGCACCGCAACGTGGTCTTGTTGGCTCGCAAAGAATTTTTAACAAGGCTTCTCCACAGGTCTATAATGACTGTTTATGGTTCTGAAAGGCTAATTAAACGTTTCGGTGTGTAGGTTGATTGCTTACAGGAATAAGATTGACGCTTCCATTCTAGGGGGCCGCTTTAACATAGGATATAGCTTTCACAACAACATCCTGTATGTTTCACGGGCAGAGTCGTGAGGAAAATCCACTTTGCAGGTACCGTCTCAAGACAGCAGCCTGCAGGTAGTATAGGCAAACAGTTCGAATGTAAAAAAAATAGCAGTGAAAAGTAAAAAAAAGGTGGTGTTGCAACATCTTCTTGCAAGCTGTCGAGTGGCGGCATGCATTTCGCCGAGGATACTTCTCCGCGGAGAGGTTTTTATCTGCCTTTTATTGCTGATTCGCGTGCTCTATGTCGCCAGCAGGCAGAGGGGTGGTAACTTTGTGCTTCTGATTTTTTTTTTCACTCCCAGCGCATTTGCTGTGGGCTCCGACGTGAAGTATATCGCTGACATAGACATCGCAAGCTGGCGCGACATGATAAGCGGAGCGATCGACCCCATTCCAGCCAAGGCTGTTATCTTCCTTATCAGGAAGATAAGAGTGCTCCGCTGCGAAACAGATCGTAGAAAGCCCGTTCTTGGATGAGAGTAAAACTAGCGTCTGCTTTGAGAGAACATCGTCAAACCGAAGTACGAAAGAACAATGGAAAAAATAACGGATGGCTTAGGTTACATTCTCCTGCCTTTGCTTTGCTGCTCGCTGCGGTATGCGCCTACACATGTGCTTCGCCGGAGAGGAGAGCGAGCGTTCCGTTTAGGAGAGAGCGTGTACGCGCAAGCTGCTTGACTCGTGTGTGCCGAAGCAGGGCAGCAGATGTCGCCAGCGTCGCCGCCGCTGTGGTTATTGGGGCGCCTGTTGGGAGCGGCGCGACCGCCTTTCGTAGGACGTGGATTTCTGGTGCTGCAGGAGTCGCTCCCAGCGTCGCTCAGAGCTTATTCCTTGAGAATGGCGGCGACGTCAATGGCGCACCAAGACGCGGGCATCGTGGTGCCCAAGCAGGAGATGGAGGCCTTCATCGTCCGATGCATGCGCAAGGTGGGCACGGACCAGGAGCACGCCGAATCACTGGCCGAGGTCCTCGTCGCTGGCGACTACCGGGGCCACTTCAGCCACGGGCTGAATCGACTGCGTAAGGCATGCTTATCTCGTTCGTTTTATACATTAAACCAGGGCCGGGCAAGAAGTGTCGTAGGGTGCACGCTGATCTAGCATATTTTTTTGGATGGTCGCAGAAGGCAGTTGTTGGACGTTTCGAAAATATTGCTTTAAAACAAATGCCTGCTGCTCACCCGAGCTTGTGATATGAAATTTGAATGTCCCCGCTTCAGCGCGGGGCTCTGTAACAAATCCCGTGGGGCACCTAAAACGGCTCAGTCAGACGCAATCACTGGATGTGGGCGTGAGGCGGCGCACAAATATTGTTCGTTTAGTTCATTTCTGCACTTTGAAGGTTTCCTTTTACACTGAGAAAAAATTGTTCAGAACTCTGCGGTCCACACAGTTGAGAAATATATGATACACTTCATATGTGTTTATTAAGGTACGTTCGATGCACAAAGTTCATTGTCAGAAAAGGTACGGCGGACGTCCCTGTAGGCGCATACCCAAAGTCACGTCCCTGACATGCCTGTCTTTCTCGTAATTATTCTCGCAACGCGCCCATTCTCGCGAAGTGCATGAAATTTGTGTTTTGCGACTTTTGAGCAGATGAGAAGAGACGTTCACCCATTCGCCCATGGGTGCGGCTGTTTGTTGGCAGTTGGCGAGTGCTTTGAAGAAGAGTTTGTTAAAGTGGGTGCTACATCATTTCGATTGTATCTTTTTAATGCATCATAATAAACGTTCGTTGTGCAGTCGGGCATAATCCAAAAAGGCGCTGTATCGCCTGGGTGTTTCCCGGAATCTCACAAGCTTGTCATGTAGTGCGGCATGCTATCGTGTGCGCTGCATTTCGTGACTAATAGATTCACTCAAACAAGACAGTCTAGACAGTATTACCTGAAAAGGCAGTTCTCAAACACCATGGCATGTGCAATAAAGAGAAGCCCGCACTGCAGCAGACCGCGCCGCAACGATACCCCCGGCCGCCTACGGCAACCGCCAGTGCCACCTATATGTGTGTAATCACGGTGTTAGTCTTCAGCGACAGTGCGCCGTTCCTTGAATGTGCTGGAGGCCTGTCTTTCATGACTGCCTTGCCACCGAATGAACGGCAGTTTTTTCGAGGGAATGTAGCGTGCGCAGCAGAAATATAACTTCCGAAACTATCCCGTTCCACAGATGAGCTCGCATTATGATATTCTCTGCACTGCTGTGATTTTTTTCTGAAAGCACTCCAATCACCTGTTTTAATTTTCTTCTTTTCAACAGAAATGTACGTGACAGATATTCAAAAGGGAGTCTGCGAGCGCTCTGGTTCGCCGGTGATTGTCAATGAGCTGGCAGCCACAGCCCTTGTCGACGGCAAGAATGTTCTCGGTCCCGTCGTCGGCAAGTTCTGCATGGAGCTGGCCATGCGCAAGGCGCAGCAAGCTGGCATCGGATGGGTTGTTGCACGAGGTAATGAACTGCAGTCTTGGTTTCCATAGAGTCTGTGATAATCACATTCCATGGAAGCTTCAATTAGGGGTCAAACAGGTATTCAGTTTGCTATGCATGTGATTGTACTCGTATTGTTCAACTGCAATAACGCTACGCGCATGCAATCTGTGCATGACAGTGTGAGATCTGTCATATGAAGTAATCTATTGGAATCTTGCTCTCCAGAGTTTGTTAACTGCATTTCATAACTAAAATCTTATTGTGGGAGTGTACTCTAACTACATCTCAGAAATCATCCAACATGGCGTTCCTTATACAGCGTAACTGGCGAGGACTCATAAATAACTGCACTGACATAAAAGAGTTTTTCAACACACTGTCCCCGGTGACTGTATGCATACAGGAGACTAATATAAGTCATAAAGAAAAATATATTTTATACAAGTGTAATTTTTTAGTGTG
This sequence comes from Amblyomma americanum, assembly GCF_052857255.1. Classification (NCBI taxonomy): domain Eukaryota; kingdom Metazoa; phylum Arthropoda; class Arachnida; order Ixodida; family Ixodidae; genus Amblyomma; species Amblyomma americanum. The sequence goes on from NC_135501.1 coordinate 60,280,024, forward strand.
ACCGAGAGCAAGCGAGTAAATTGTGTGGAGGTGTCCCTATTGTCATCCAGACTGTTGTTGCAACCCGCGAGATCGAACTCAAAACCAAATACCAAGCCGTCACAGTCACCATCCTTCGTTTTTATAAGAATCACATTATGTATCATATATCTCGAGCCAGACCTAACAGTAACACTTCATGAATTAGAAACTCTTTTAGAACTGCTACCAGAGCCATATCGGCTAGTTGGCGAGTGTAATGCCCACTCCGTTTTTTGCGGAAGCGCAATCACTGATGCCAGGGGTCATATTTTCGAAGATCTTATGCTAAGTAATATTATTTGCCTCCTAAACACTGGCAAACGCTCGCACTGCTCTCCGAGCGCGTGAAAAATGAGTTCCATAGATCTGCCTTTTAGTTCACCCTTTGTTTTCAGCAATTTTAAATGGGATGTCATCGACAACTCATACGGCAGCGATCACCGCCCTGTATTAATAAGCCTAACATCCCCACCGCAGGCCATCCCAACAATACCACGACGTTGGAAGTTAAATTTAGCCGACTGGGCATTGCTTCGACAAAAGCCATCCTAGATAAAATAGGTTCAGATAATTTCAGCATAGACGAACCGACCGAATGTATCACAAAGTGTCGTCTGGAGTAGTAAAACAGAATCACAAAATTTGCTACACACAAAAATGCCGAAACGCAAAAAAGAAACAAAACAATGCCTGGGGAATTTTCCACAGTTACCCAACGCAGGAGAATTTCATAAACTTCAAAAAGTCCAGAACAAAAGCCCGATATATTCGCCGTAACGCCGAAAGAACTTGATGGCAAGGTTACGTGTTGTCTATAAACACCTCAACTACATTAAAACAAATGTCAGAAATGGTAAAAAAAAGATAAATGGCACCTACTCCCCATTCACAGATCCGTTTCTCTTAGCCCTTGTATACAGACAAGTATAGAAAAGGCAGACATTTGGGGTGAATATTTTTCTGCAGCCTCCACTCACTACACATAATCTTTCCTAAATACAAAAACACGGCTGAAAAACAAATATTGCCGACAAGTTGCGCAACAAATGGATCCTATAATAATTTACTTAGAGTTCAAGAAATTAATAAATTACAGGCCACCGTTACGCAAACAGCACCTGGCCCTGATGAAACACATCATCAAATGTTGGCTCATCTCTCTGAACCGGCTGTGGAGACACTATGAAGATTTTTTAATAAAGCTTGGTTATAAGGGAAAATTCCCGAAGCCTGGAAGAAGGCCATTATTGTTCCATTTTTAACACCCAGAAAACCACGTACCCTTCCTAGCAGCTATAAGTCCATAGCCCTGACTAGCTGTCTAGTAAAATAATTTGAAAGTGTAAAGTGTAAGACTAACGTTCCTGCTAGAAGGCTGGTATCTTCTGGATGTGCACCCAAGTGTTTTTAAAAAAGGCGTGCTCCACCGCCGACCTCCTGGTTTGTCTTGAAAATACTGTCTGTGAAGCTTTTATACACAGACAACACTGTCTTGCTGTCGTCTTCGATTTAGGCAAGCCATATGACATAACGTGGAGGATTCGGCTTATTGAGGACCTGGCTTAACTGGGCATCCGCGGCAGGATTTTGAACAAACTTTAATACTTTTTGTCTAACCATTCGTTTCATGCCCACCTAGGCTCAACCCTTTTTAGAAATTTTATTCAGGAAAACGGAGTGCCACAAGGATGTATTTTCAGCACAACAGTTTATATTGTAAAACTAAATTCTATCAGAAAAATAATTCCAAAGTCTGTTATGTATTCTGTCTACGTAGACGATCTCCAGATAGCTTGCACTTCCTCCAATCTTTGGTCAACATGCGAACGACAAATACAATTAACAATAATTAAACTGGCAACATGAGCAGACAGAAACAGCTTCAGTTTTTCGACACAGAAGTCGGTGGACATTCTTTTCTCACTCAGACGAGGCATGCGGACAGATCCCACCCTACATCTGAACTAAATTGAGTTACCCGTAAAAATTAACATAAATTTCTAGGTATAACACCTGACGGAAGGCTCACTTTCCTGTCTCACTTAAACGCGTTGAAAAAGAAACCCTCTCTATCTCTGAACATACTAAAAGTGCTGTCGAAAAAGCACTGGGGAGCCGATAGGACATGTCTGCTACAAATTTACTGCTCTGTGGTACGCTCCACCCGGGATTATGTATGTATAGTGTATGGGTCACCGAGACCATCGTAACTTAAACGACTGGATCTAGTACGTAGTTTAGGTTTTCGTCTCTCAACTGGTGCATACAGGACATCACCCATAAACAGTCTCTATGTAGAAACCAACGAACCATCATTTACTGAGAGATCCATGCTCACATGCTCGTACATTCTAAAAACCCGTCCACTGCATAAGCATCTGTGCTGCAGGTACTGGATAGGCTACATTCAGTTCTTTTGGTTCAGCTGAACTGCAGCCCTTCGGGGTGCAGTTGAGTTTATCAGCCAATAAAGTCAACCACTGGAATTGCTGACAGCTTTTTGCGGTAGAGAGACCCGCTGTGTCATGCTCTGGACCGCCTGGATCATCACCTATTCACAGAGGATAATATCCTCGCACCGTGGCTGCAGCAGTCGACTGCCTTCATGGCCTACTACACCATTCGTGAACGCGATTGGCTTGAATGACAAAATCTGACTCTGCTCCTCACCTTTTCTCTATTTCTCTTTGCAGTCCCCTCATCCCTCCTCCGCAGTGCAGGGTAGCCAACCGGAACGCCCTTCTCGTTAACATCCCTGCCTTCCTTCTTCCTCGTTATCTCTATATCTATGTCACCCTATCGAGACAAAGTGCCTTTCTAGAACACACTAACAACAAGCCGCAAGCAACCCGGCCACTCCTCTTGCGATTTCAATGGATGTGCGAGAACCTAGATGTTCTACACATATTGCCAAGCATTGCTGCAAAGCGAGGTCCATTGCCGTCATGGTTCAATTTTCCTGAAATCTGTGATTTCACTCATACGCAGTTCCATAAAAAACCAGTTCCGCAACAACACAAAATACCAGAATTCCTTACACTTGAAAAGTACAGTACTTTCACAGCTCTTTATACAGATGGTTTAAAAACAGATGCCTATGCTGGAAGCGCAGTGCTCCAAGGGAATTTGAATAAAATAGTAAGACTTCGACAGTGTGCCTACATCTTCACTGAGGAATGTTACGCCGTCTGTGTAGCCATAGAAATAATAGTAAATGAGAACCTCGCCAACAGTTTTAATCACACATACTCGCTAAGAGTGCTTACAACCCTTCATTCTAGAAATTCAATAACTGCGCTGCTTGGCGACCACATACACAACATTACAACAACCATAGCTCAAGGACAAAATATAAGACTGCGCTCGGTACCAAGTCATGCCGGCATAAAAGGCAACGAAAGAGCAGGTTTGTGAGTTGTTCAAGCTTGTAGCAAGCAAATTAAAAATGTAAATACGTCCATAAGGATTTCTTGAAGTTACCATATTGTAAAACAAGAAAACAACTCGCTGTCCGCTTGGAACAACCAAGTCAATAACAAACTGCACTTAATAAAACGAGTTCTAAGTGAATAGAAGTCACGTACGCACGAGAAATGTTTCAAGGAAGTTTTATCTGCCGTCTCCGTATAGGCTACTAACACATTACACACAACTTCCTGCTTACGAAAAAAGACAAACCACTTTGTACATGCGGAGATGAAGTTACAGTCCACCACATTTTAATTTCATGCTCGAAACCGGAAAACCTACGGAAAAATTGCTTTTCTCCGTTTTATAACCACTACATCCCTTTTCACTTAGCACTGCTCTTGGCGGTAATGCAATTGTGGGCATGTCTTGCGTTTTTACATTTCTAACACAAGCTGGTTTTCTTTTAAAACAATGGAAACCATGACCGAGTGCTGCACCCGATGCACCTCAGCCACTTTCTCATTCCTGAGGAAAAGGCTGAAAGTTTTATTTGATTGGTTGGGGGCCTCCAGGTCCTTGCCCAGCCAAGGATGGCTGCTGAGATACTCGACCTCCTTTAAAGCCTTTATTATTAGCCATATAAAAATATTATTTTGGCCTTCATTACTAGGTAGAAGGAAATAACCTTCTAAGCTTTCTGCACCAATATGTTTTCGCATATTTGCAACAATCTGCAGAAAACAATTTTCTTATAATTTGAGCTTGGCGCATGATAGCCTTAGCTGCTTATGCGCCATTAAACCCAACACAACACAACACATCTTGAATAGTGCTTCCGCGCTAAAACTGCTTCAAGCGCGTGTAATGTTTAAACACATCCTACCGCGGCGCTTTCCAAGCTCTCCAGGGCCTTCATGTTCTCCACACGGGGACCCTTTCTGCCAAATATACGCTTTAGGGGCGGGGTATAAGAAACCGTGGCTCGAGCGTCTACGGCCGCTCGTAGCACGTCAGCCGCATTAATCAAATTTCTAGTAGTTGGGGAGTGCTCATACTTTGCGGACAACGGTTCCGCCGGAGTATGGCTCTGAAATGTCGTCTCCGCACGAGCGTAGTCATCCGCGTCAACATCCGGCTACCTATGAATCAACAATGTGTTGCCACAAATCTGCATGCGTCTATTCTCGCCTGTTTTAGAGAGTGTCATCTAACGTTCCTGGACACATGTGGCAACGAAAGCAGAGAAGCTTTCATGCGCCCAGCTGCACTGTCTGCTATTTGGTGTTGCTTGTACGTACATGGCAGCAGAACAGTAGGTGAACCGACTGGGCAAGCGGCGCATACCACACCGTGGCCAGTAAGGCACTCTCAAATATCAGAAATCTCTGCCGTTTGTTCAGCAATTGTCATGCGCAGTAGGTTCTGCTTGCATTCGGATGCTTTGACGAGCCGGTGCACAGGCAGGCCATGATTGTCCTTGTAGGCGATCGGCGTGTGTTTCTCCGGCTTTTAGCGACAGTTTCAATGGTGTCTTTGTATTTTATGTCCGTGGCGGTGTTGGTGTGAAAGAGAGACGCTCCTTGCTCTCTGCGCTTGCTGGATGCATGAGTTGTTCAACTTCAGGGCCAAATTTGAAACGCCTCCACGCTCCCATAATCGAGCTATGTGGGCGCAGTTTTTCGATGTATGTGAGTCGAATTGTCATTGCCCTAATACATATTGTGGCGGAAGCACCGGAAGCGCTCTTAATAAACGAGCGTTCGGTAAATCTGTGGATATTATAAGTGCGCTCGCCTGTGTATGTGTATTAAACAGGTTTATGTGATGTTTCAAGGAAGTTCACCACTAATTTCTTACAATATGCTTTTTGAGTTATAAAGATGGCTTCTGCGGCAAAGTAATATTGGATTTGGCACACATGAGAAATGAAAGGAATAATCTTGCCGAGTTTGCTGTTGCCTATTACTCATAAAATTTTGACTATCTCAGTAAGGCAACGCCGGCGCGGTGCCCGAGTAGTTATGCCGCTCAGCTGCTGGCCCGAGAGACGCGGGTTTGATCCCTACCGCGGCGGTCGAATTTCGATGGAGGCGAAATTCTAGAGAACCCTGTACTGTTAGATGTCAGTGCCCGTTAAAGAACGCCAGATTGTTGAAATTTCCGGAGCCCTTCAATACGGCGGCCCTGATAGCCTGACTAGCTTTGGGACGTTAAATCTCCATATGCCGTAAACAATGCGGCAACTCGTTATAATTACAGATTTTTAGTCGGTGGCAAGTAAAAGCTATAATAGTTTTCAGAATTTCTAAAACGCAGTTATCCTCGGCACTGCGGCCCAACAAATTTTGACTTCATCGTGAAAAATACAGGCACTTTCTGAAAGCATTAAGGCAAACCAATCCCAGTAGTGCAAGAAACTACTCTAAATAACGAAATTTTCTGGAGCTGTGGCACCAATGAAATTCGCGTTTTTCTACAAGCGTTTATGGCTAATAATAACGACCAACTACGATACTCTAACCGCAGCGAAGTGTCTAATTGTAGCACTTAAAAAGGTAATTATCAAAACTTAGTTAAGCGGCTAACTAGACAACATTTGTTTAGAAGTCAGCGCGAAAATACGGACGAGGGACTGAGGAGAGGACACAAAAAGAGGTGGACATCTTTTTGTGTCCTCTCCTCAGTCCCTCATCCGTATATTTTCGCTGCATTCTAAACATGCATCACCAACTATCCCAGCATTGCTCTCTTAGACAACATCATTCACACGTCTTCTAATGCCCGCCGAAGCAGGTATTATTGTGCCACAGAAGCCGCCTTCATACCACAAAGAGCCTATATTTAAAAATTAGTGGCTGCCGTCCATGAACAACCGTGTATAGTGTAAGTTGTCAGCTTTCCTTGCCTCCTAGTGGGAACCTCAGATTATTCACGTTAATTTGGGAATAATACTTTTGACCCGAAACCTCTTCAGAAAAAGCTTCATTTGCATCGGCTTGGAAATTAAAATTGATTTTTCGCTTGTAGCTGCATAAAGAACACTCTCTTTTTCATATCCAGAATTTTGCCTGATGTACGCAGGGACCATGATCTTTCTTGCATGTAAAACAATAACGGATTTTGCTCTTCTGTTCAGTACTTTTTATGAGTCAACTGTTTTCTGTTGTTCTGGTGCTGTGTGCTTCGTACTCGGTCGTAGAAAATTGTGTGGGTTGCCTGTGTGTCCGCAATTGTAGAGTGAAAATTAGCGCATATGACAAGGGCGCTAATTGATCGGCGGTGCAAGGATTTGTAAACAATTCGAAAAGTGCATTAGAATGTGCAGATGGTAGAAGAACCCAGTGCTTGCTGGTGATCGCTGCACAATATTGTGGCTATTTATCGTGGAGCACTTTAATGAAGCTAACTTCAACGTTTGTTAAACTGAAATTTAAACGTTCAGAAAATTCACAAGCGAGTGGAAGCTTCTTGAGCTAACACAATCAAATTGCTCTGAAAAATAAATACCGCCACAGTTCTGGGAGCTGCATGGAGTGTTGTAAAATGCTTGAATGTTTACGGATATGTTTTTCTATTAATTTCTGGCTGTTGTATAGGGGTTGCGGCAGCATTTGCAGATTTACTTGAAGGCAGAAATTTGAGTCTGGCTTGAGTATGGTTCATGAGTAGGCCTATATAAGCGCAGAGCATATTGTCCTAAAAAAAGAATGCTTTCTCTCTTTTGGGTGGTAATCTAATCTTCCCTTTTTTTATACATCACGATAGAGGTTCGTCTATTTCCATCCTAGGGGCTGTTTTCTATTTGATCATGTGAAGAAGTGCGCCAGACTTAGTTAACACGTGGCACTACTTCCGTGCATGGTTCAACTGCAATGTATTTAGCCAGCTCGAAACTTTGTATAACCAGGATTTTCTAAATGATGCCTTCGCAGTGTTATCGCAGTAATAAAATCATTATAAATCTAATTTACTCTATTGGATCACCCCAACCCGAGCTTGCCTAGCCCATAACAATGTGGACTTCTATTTTTTTGGTCGCTCTTCAGCTGCTGTGAGCTCAATTTCAACGTGTGCAAAGTGACGTTTTTGACCTGATAGGAAATACGCTTCGCAGCTGCCGGCATGTGCACCGAATATAGGTGACCGATTGCAGGATGTATCATGCATGTGACATGAATACAGGCAGGAGTGTGAAAATGCGTTTTTATGTTATTAGCATTTATCTTCAAAAGGAACGGTTTGCTGCGCTCCACACTGCCTTTTATTGGATTTAATATAGTTCCCAGTGGTGGTATGCTTTTACTTCTTGCCAGTTTTCTCAATTTGTGACATATTATGGTCTCGGTGAAGAAACGTGAAATAGGCTGGAATCTTAAGATGCGCAGTGAAAAATATCGCCCATGTTTTTTTGGCAAAGAAACGTAAGCTGCAGTATGAAATATAAAAAGAGCAGTATCAGCTAATTCAAATCATTAGTTCAGAAACATTGTTTCTTGACTGTAATTTTAGCGAAGGAAGATTTTTACTTTATGTAACTTTGGTTGCTTTTCACTTCCTCGTCTACTGTGGTGGCTCAGTAGTTGTGGCGAATGGATCCTATGCAGATATATATGGGTCTAATGCTGGCTGCGGTGCAACATTTTGATGGAAAGAGAAAGCAAAAACACGAGGGCTGAGATTTTTCTGGTGTTTAAGAAAGCCTGAATTTTTAATTTGAAATCAGTCCGGTGCCTCCTGTGCAGCGTGCTTCAGTTTCCTCAGTAATGCCTTGCCGCTCAAGAATCTGGTAAAAGCATTTACGTACGGCAACTTTTTCATTCAGTAACCATTGGGTATAAATGCTTATTTTTTTTAATTAGGAACACAAGACGTAGGTAGACTGACTAAGGAAGTGTTTGACATGTATGCTAGTCTCACGCTCTTGAATGAGAAAGTCGAAAAGTTCAGAGTATTCAAGCGTATCTTTTGGCCGCAAACAAAGCGCTTAAACTCGAGAGTGAAATGATAAAAATTAAAATCGCCAATAAGGATCAATATTCCAGAATAAATAATGTTGAAATGAAAGGTGTCCCTTGCACAGGGGGAGAGCACTATGTTGCAATTGCGGCGTCGATTGGAGAGAAAATAAGCTGCCCTGTTGACATTGCCGACCTAGACATTGTTCATCGGGTGTCCGCTCAGTCAGCGCAGAACATCATTTCTCGCTTTATTTCCCGCGCTAAACGAAACGACTCTTGGGATAAAGCTCGTAAGTCACGGCTTGGCACCGGTACGTTAGATTTCCCAGGCGAAGTAAAGGAGCCAGTTTATGTAAATGACCACCTTACTGTGGAAAACAATAAACTTCTCAGTAAGGCACGAACACTGAAGAAAGAAAAGGGGTGGCTGTTTATCTGGACAAAAAAATGCCAAATTTTGTCACATAAGGCAGAGACAAGGCATGTTTTCCGCATTAAATATGAATCCGACCTTTCCATTTTTACTGGAGATAATGCATTTTTCTTCCAATCTCGTCCATGAATATGGCCTCATACTTTACGCCTTTAAATCTAAAATCTTATCTTTACCCTTCTTGCAGACCTTTCATTCATTTTAATGCGCGAAGTACACGAAAACATTCGGATGACTTTACTAACCTATTGTCATCCACTGAACAACAATTCCTAATCTGCCTTCTCACTTCTCAGTAAGGCACGAACACTGAAGAAAGAAAAGGGGTGGCTGTTTCTCTGGATGAAAAACTGCCAAATTTTGTCACGTAAGACAGATACCAGCCATGTTTTCAGCATTAAATCTGAATCCGACCTTTCTATTTTCACTTGAGATAATGCATTGAGACAAGCGAAACTTGGCTGTCTGCTGCCGACAAGACTTGTTTTCAGACAGCCAAGGATACCAACTTGGCTGTCAGATACTGCTATCGTAGCGATAGCGCACATGGTGGCACATCGATCTTTATTTCCTCTTGCTATCACTAACGTCGCCGACTTGATCTATCTCTAAATGTGAGAAATTGTGAATCTATATGGATCAGACCAGACGAAATTTTCTTTTCACTAGACACAAAAAATATAGTCATTGGCTGCATATACCGGTCAGCCTCGTCCCATGTCAAAGATTTCTGCTCAGCTCTACACTCAGTCTTAGGGGTATTGTCAATGGAACGCAGAAATGTTGTAATAATGGGTGACATCAATATTAACCCATTAGATCCCAACTGCTCCTCGCAAGTAGATTATACGGAAGCTTTAAATACTCATGGCATTGAAAATCTTATGAACATTCCCACACGCATTTCTGCTAATGGTTCAAGCTCCCTCATAGATCACGCTTTATCTAACCTAATCTCCGGCCCTGATGCAGCTGTCATAGAAGCAGATATAACTGATCACTAGCCTATTTTTATACAGTTGGATAACTGTGTTAATCATGTTAGGCATACTCAGTCCATTAAAAAAAAACTTTGAACTCTGCATTATTCCTTGAACCGGTTGCTGGTATTGACTGGTCAGGGATTAAGGCTCTTGAGGACGCTGATATTGCATTACATCAGATCTTTCGTATTATCTAAAATACTATCGATGATTGTTTTACAATATATAATGGCAATAAGAAATTTTCAACTCCAAATAATCCCGGGATGACTTCTAGCCTTTAAAGCAGCTTGAGAAAGAACGATAACCTCTATAGAAAACGCAAAAAGCGACCATTGAACTTACGGCTTTTAGCGCGTTGTAAGAAATATTCTAATGAATTAGGCTTGCTGCTTAAAACAGCGAAGAGAAAGTACTATGAAAGAGAAATCAATCGTGCCGAAATTAATGTTCAGAAGCAATGGAAACTTATTAATTCCTTCCTCAACAGAAACAAATGGAAAGCTTCCATATCAACAATTACTTCCTGTAAGGAAACATATGCCGATCCCTCAGACATTGCTGAAGCCTTTCGTGATTCATTTGCTCTAGCCTCAGAAGTTTTAAATACTGCCGGTAATAGAACATTAAAACGATTTCCCCATAGCATTTTCCTTTTCCCTGTCTCTAATAATAATTGGTTTTGGGGGGAAAGGAAATGGCGCAGTATCTGTCTCATATATCGTTGGACACCTGAACCGCGCCGTAAGGGAAGGGTAAAGGAGGGAGTGAAAGAAGAAAGGAAGAGAGAGGTGCTGTAGTGGAGGGCTCCGGAATAATTTCGACCACCTGGGGATCTTTAACGTGCACTGACATCGCACAGCACACGGGCGCCTTAGCGTTTTTCCTCCATAAAAACGCAGCCGCCGCGGTCGGGTTCGAACCCGGGAACTCCGGATCAGTAGTCGAGCGCCCTAACCACTGAGCCACCGCGGCGGGGATGAAATCGGCAAAATAATACGCGATCTGAAAGACGCCAGTCCAGGTCCCGATAATAAACAATTATCCCATATCAAGTTAATTGCGCATCTCATTTGCGATGTCGTCGCCCATATTGTTAACCTAGTCTTAAAATCAGGCGCTTTCCCTGCTGCGTCGAAAAAGGCAGAGGTAATTCCAGTCTTCAAAAAGGGAGATAAACAAATCATTTCTAATTACCGCCCAATTGCCATTTTATCATTATTCAGCAAAATATTGAAAACCCATTCTCACCCGAATAACCAACTACTTAACAAAATTTGACAGTTCGGTTTGAGAATGGGATTCTAAACCGAATTAGCTGTGATCGCTCTCACCGATAAAACTAAATCCTGCGTCCACACAGATAATTTTGCTGGTGCATTATTTATTGACCTTTCCAAAGCTTTTGATTCCCTCAACCATGCTATTTTATTCAATAAGCTTGGTGCTATCGGCATAACTGGTCCTGCACTTTCTCTAATCAGAAGCTATTTATTCAATAGAAAACAAGCCGTGCCCATCTCAGGAACATACTCCAAATTTTAGACTACTAACGTTGGAGTTCCGTAAGGTTCTCTTCTTGGCCTTCTATTTTTATTATTTATCAATGCCCTCCCAAGGTGACTTTATAATTCCAACTGTTTTCTTCATGCTGACGACACAACAATCTTAACCTCGGATTCACACATACATAAAGTGGTTGATAAACTTAGCATTCATGCACAGAATATATTCGATTGGTACAGAAATAATTTGCTGTCGATTAATGCATCCAAATCTAGCTTTATAGTTTTCAGGTCACCTCATAAAATTCTTTGCGAAAACCCTTCTGTTAACATAGGCTCAAACTCGATCCTTTCGGCTGATCCCGTATCCTTACTGGGTGTATTACTGAACAAACATAATAAATTTCAGACTCACATCACATTCACTTCCCGAAAAATGACATGTGGTATTAGAGTACTTATTAAAAGTTGCCTGTATTTTCATGTTCCCATTGTCATTTCCCTCTATTATTCGTTGCTCCACTTCCACATTAAGTATTGCATTTCATCTTGAAGAAACACTTATCATTCGCATTTATCTTCTTTGCAAATTATGCGAAATCAAGCAATCCGCATTATCACTTATAGTCACCTATATGCAAATACTCCTCGTCTGCTCCTATCACACAATAATTTATCTTTGTCCAAAATAATCGACTACAAATTATCTACCCTTACGTACAAATATATTAAAGAGCTACTTCCTTTTTCGCTAACTACCAGTGACCAAAATCCGCGTAGCAACGACACACGTTTTGCTAATCACAATAACTTCTTGCTCCCTAAACCTAACACTAATTATGGAAAATAAACAGTTCGTTTCTCTGCTACCACATTATGGAACTCATTACCAGTTGCCATTATGCAATATCATCAATTATCTGTGCGTTCAAATCAGCTCTTCGTCAGTTTTTACAATCCCCCTAATGGTATCTTTCATAATAAAATGGTACAAACTCTGTCATTTATATCCTTCTAAGATTTTTGTTTTGTGTTGTTCTGTACGCTATTAGGTGCGTAACCGTTTTTCATTCAAGCAAGTGTTTGCATTCTTTCTCGTATCTCACTCACTGCTCTTTGCCGGTGCCAACAACATTTTTCAGATATCTGAGGCCAGTATTTAAGAACGCTCACAATTCGCACGCAATCATGGATCGCTGACGCATTCGCCGCTCCGTGGTGTTCTCCAAGCGGATATTATTTGTGGTAGTTGTGTGAGTAACTGCAGACATGGAGCAGCGAATGTATCAGTGTTGTTTGAGTGCGTTTCACTTGTGGCTGTTCGGTGTACCGGTCTGTAACGTCTAATACTACTGTTCGCACAAACTTAATCACTAGGCAAACAGCAGCGCTGTAATAAATGGTTGGAATCGCCACTGGGTATAACGTTCCCAGTTATATGATTCCTAAGTTTCCGGACGGTGTTATCAGCAAAAACAAAATGAAGAAACGGAAGCAGAGAAATTGGTCTCCTTTTGCGTCTGATGCAATTACATGGCATGTGGCATTGTTTGCGCCCTAATGTTAGAAACTCATTTTATGATTAGCTTGTTATCAAAGTTTTCCTCTTTATAGCTGCAATATGTATGTGACGTAATCTGCAAACACAATGATCGTAACAGCTGCATGTCAATAGAGACAAAGTGCAAAACTCTCTTTTGCCACTTTTGGCTCCACAGTGATTAAAGTTTTTTTTCCTATTGAGCTTTCTGTGCGTATTTTAATGCTATATGTTTCCGCGTGTAGCATAGTACAATAGAATGATATTCCTTGTGCAGGGATATTTTTAAAAGGCTCTCTTAACCCCCGCAGGATCAAATCACTATGGCATTGCTGGCTTCTACAGTATGATGGCCGCTTCAAGAGGCATGATTGTAAGGAACATTTTCACCTTTCATTCTCCCTTTCTCCTAGAGCTGCCCATATTTCTTGCTTTTCTAATTTTCTACACAGTTTCATTCGAGATTTTGGTTCAAAAACCTTTACCCATATTTCTTGCTTTTCTAATTTTCTACACAGTTTCATTCGAGATTTTGGTTCAAATAACCTACTATACCTTGTGTTTTCTAGTCAGAATCAGTGTGTGTTGATGCTTACGGGGACTTTCAATGTCAATTTCAGTTCCGCACAACTGCCTAGATGTTAGGACCGAGTCCTATGGTTACATTGTACATTGTCTCTGTTTCAGGGCATGTCTTACACAAATGCGTCTCCACTGGTGGCTCCATCTGGCGGAAAGAAGGTCGGCTTATGGTATTTCTTTTTGCATGATCCTTGTAATTCTCTCTTTCAGACAAGTCTATATGTACCTTGTAATTTATTATTCTATGTGCGACATGGAAACTGACCTTTTCAAGAATAAATTTCTTGATTGGATGTTTGTGCGATTCATACAGTTGGTAACTCAGGGGCTGCTGTTTCTTACGAGATATAAGTGCGCGAGAAGGATTCTGCTGCATTTCTATGAATATCTTTCTCTGGCCTTGCATGTAGATTCATGTACAGTCTTTGTCAAAGTCTTAAGGCCAAATGGTTTTCGCTTCAGCAGCATAAAACATTACAGCACTATTAAAGACCAAATGACCTTGAAATGCTAGCAGAAGGTTTCTTGCGTCAGAGAAGCTCCCTGCTTCACTTGTGCAATGAAGGATGCGCTATTCGAAGATTTGCAGGAACATTCATTTCGCTGCAGCTGAACGCTTTGGCCTTAAGACTTTTGAACACGGCTGTTTTTATTCTAGATTTAACAATAGCATCATGCCAACGATTCATGATAACGCAGTTGTTTTTTTTTTTGCCTTTCTTATCGCCTGCTAGGTTCAAAACTAAACCACCAAGGCCTGCGATATTATAGAGTTTTAGATTCACGTACGTATAGGGTTCACGTACGCGAACGTGAGAAGTCTACGTAGCCTGCACGCAAGTCGTTAGAAACCAATATAGTTACACGTACGCGACGCACGCCGCGGTTTGGCTATGTTTGGCTGGTTTGGGGCTCTCTCAGTTCGAGATCTCGCGAGACCGTTGCTATGACGACGACCAACACTACTTCGTCAGGCTTAACTGCTGAAAAATCGCCCTTCTGTCTGAAAAACAAAAGCTATTTGTCGCTTGAAACCTTATGCGAGGGTAATAATGGGCAAATCGAAGGCGAATACAACAGTTTAGAACACGAAATCGCGTCGAGGGATTAGCGACGAAGCTGTTATCGCTGTGAAGCGGCGGGCAGGGCGCCGCCATGTTTGTCAACGCTACGTACGCAAGCAACGCAAAGACCGCAACGTAAAAATCCGAATCTCACGTACGTACGTGAGACTCGCGCATGCGCACTGGTCCCCCGTAAGAGCTCTACGTACGTGAAGCCTCTACGTACGTGAAACTAAAACTCTCTATTCAGTCGAGCACGTAAAATCGAACGCGGGTATTTTGAGATACTGGATATTTAGCACACAAAGGTTGTCTTCTAGAAATTTCTGTGTAAAAGTATACGAAGTCGTACAGCATATCTGAATTCAACTTCTCGGATCGTTCGATATATCAAACTGCACCCGCGCATCTGCCAGTTACGCTTCGCCTACGGGCACTCTTTGACCGCATTTTACGCCCGCGGACAGGTCAGCTTCATAGCCTTGGCCTCTTGCTGGTAGCGCTAGTGCTGTGAAATCGTGCGACGAAGTTAATATGGGGTGTGCTTCGGTCTCTTGTACTGATTTTATACGCCACATCATTGTCATGCGTTTGAGCCAAACTCACTGACCAAAGTCTATAGTCGGTCCCCTCTTGGCGTGCTTCGGTAGCGTCACTGCCTTAGGCTTCGCGAATAACCAACGGCACCCCAGTTTTGATATGCGATTATTCTATATATAGTGTACTTGTAACAGTACTAGACATCTTATGATTGGTAGTCTCTGGTTCTAAAGAAACGTCCGCTGCGGCTTCGTTGCGAAGCAGGTTAGGTTTACCAACTCATGGCGAGCGGTAGGCTGCCAGCATGCCAGCTGGCAGCGCCTCGTTGGGAGAAGCAGGCCACTAGCGTGGGTTCAATGTATTCTTGGTCTGATGCTACAGATTCTTTATTATGTAGAAGTACCAATATAAAGAAGTAGTTTCCTACCCTCTTCCAGTTCGATAAATTGAGGTTCCACTCTAGATGAACTTCCGGAAGCTCTTGTTAATTTTCAAATTTCTTTATGTGCTTCTTTTGTTGCAAATAAGATGAATCTGTGAACCTTTACTGGCATGCCGCCTTGCTGTGTGAATCCAAATACGTGGTTAAACTAATTTGTTATTGATCACTTAAATCTGTAGACAGCAAGTATGTGTCTATGCTTGTAACGGTCACTCTATGTTTTTATGTAAAGGAAAACACGGCATAAACATGAAGATGCAGTAACATCTTGATGTACAGATTTGAGATAGTGAGTGCGCCCATCGCATCGGTGCTGGAGATGAGGACCAGTACCGCCCCATAACTGTCAAATTCCTCAAGTACAAAACTCAACGCATGATTCTTCCTAATGAATCTAAGCTAAAAGACGTTACGAACCCCAAGGTTCATATTGAAAAAAAGTTTTCACCTTGGATCTGATCTGCCCGGAAATAACTACAAGATTTTTCTCGTGAAAAACCGTGATTCTAACAAAAAAGCCAGGTATTTCTTTTTACGAACTTATTTTCTGGAAGAAACAGCACCAATATGATGCTTTTAGGGAGAAGATCTGCTTATGCGCTCCGCAAAGCCGCGAACCACAAGCTACAAATCGGCAACAGGATAATAAAAAAGTTTTCTTTAATCGTAGCAAATTTTGCAAGAATTAACTATGAGCAGGACCAGCTTGCCTTCATCTACACTTGCGCTACAGAGGCCATCATCTGTACAGAAACGTGGTTAACTCCAGGTACCAACAGTTCAGAACTTCCGATTTTGAGCTAGTTTTCTATCTTTCGTAACGACAGAGCAGATAAAAGTAGTGAAGGAGTGGCGCTGTCGTGACTGCTGTAAGGAACGGCATGCATACAAGACATATCACTGAAGACAGTCCACATGAATCTTTCAAGGTTTCTTGTTCTTTGCTAAATTTTACGGTAACTATCGGTGCATGTTACACGCCGCTGTATTATTCCACTCAGTTCGTTCTGCAGTTAAACAACGTTTTAACACATGCGCAGAGCAAGTACGACCAATCTCCTACTATCGTTCGGAGACTTCTACTTTTCATGCATCAGTTTGTCACCTCTTTCACTTACTTATTTTTTTAGGCCCTTGGGGCTTCTGATTTTCTTGATTTGTGGCATTTATTTCAACTGACACCGCTTGTTTATTCCCCGACCAGGGCTGATGCCATTCTTGACTTTGTTTTATAACTCAACCTGAGCGCACCACTGTAAATGAGCTTGAATGTATCAGTGACTACCGTATTGTTTTCTGCTTGTTCCAATCAGCTACTCTGAAGGTATCTGTAACTAAAAAAGCTAATTTATGATTTTGGAACAGCAGACCTAAAAAGTATTAATAACTACCTCAAGAGCTACCGTTGTTCCTACTACTGTTATCCTCCCCCCCCCCCCCTAATGAGGGCTTTTGGGGGTGTTTTGAATGAACTAATAAATAAGCAAACAAACAAATAAATAATAAATAAATGATATTGCTTCCCGCATTACATAACCAATCACATTATTTGCCGATGACTGTCAAGTCCAGCAATCATGTCCAGCTTTCATGGTCAAAAGTTTTGAATATTAGAAAATTGTAATGCTCTGTTATGAGCATATTGAAGGGAATGGGTCCTTTGTTACGATGTATAGCAATATCTTTTTTACAGTTTTTCCATCGCTCGCATCGAACAGTTAAGGCTGCCATAGCAGAACAATAGGGAACGCTTTTGACGACAACAAAAAATTAATAGCAAAAAATACAAAACCTTAATTCCTACGGGAGATATGCGGACGTACATATTGTTATAGTGAAATCTTATAATATATGAATAAATGGCGTTAATAAATGCTTTCGCGTTAAAAATGCTTTTATCCAGTATTCTAAGGTATGTACCGCCTGATTTCTTATTTTCCGTGTTATGTTACAGTTTTGAGTTGTCTAAATTAGGTGGTGCGCTGAATGGCAAATGGCTATTAGGAGTTAGAAAAAAACTAACTTAATGGATTTCAGTACGCGCTGTAACGTTTGGCGAACACCTACATCATCAGGAACACTGAAATAGTCAGTTTAATCTTTCAAGTACATTACAGTGTATTTTCTCCTAATCTGCCGTGGAGTACTTATGTCAATCTCCTTCTAACAAATATAAAACTTAGGTTTTATTCACCGGTCACTTTGCAAAGCTAACAAAGCTACACGACTAATTGCTTATACCACACTAGTCAGACCGAAGCTTGAATGTGTGTCATTCATTTGGCGTCCTCATCAGTTTTACCTTATTACCAAATTAGAGACGCTACAAAACAGTGCCAGCAAATTTATTCCTCCTCAGTAATCGCGTTACTACAATATCACTGTAATAAAGAAGAACCTTAGCCTGCCAACGTTGGAAAGCAGACGTAAGACAACACGTCTTGCATTTTTTCATAAATTATAATTTAACTCCAGACCCTAGTCTGCGCCGCTACTTAGGCCTGCCATAAGTGCATTTAATAGACTTCCCGGCAATAAAAAGTCGAACCTGCATTTGCGCGAACAGACGCAGGAAGGTTTTCTTTTTTACACCTGACAATAAGACAACGGAATGCCCTCCCACGTTCTGTAGTTAGCGGTAATGACTGTGATAAATTTATTTCAGTACTGAGGTTTATGATGTACGGAAGTTTAACGTCCCAAAGCGACTCAGGCTATGAGCGACGCCATAATGAAGGGCCCCACGAATTTCGACCACTTGGGGTTCTTACCATGCACTCACACTGCCGAGTACTTGTGCGTCCAACGTTTTGCCTCCATCTAAATGCAACCGCCACGGCCAGACCCGAACTCGCGTTATTTGGGTGAGCAGCCGAGCGCCGTGACCACTGAGCCATCGCAGAGGCTTTTTGTATGTTGTATTTCTTAACTACATGCTTCAGTTCTGGTATATTTTATTCGTGGTGTTCTCATGGTTAAGTGCTTAAACCTCTTGTTATGATGTATTCTCGCATGCTCTTTAAACGCCGCTTTATTACTTTTTTAATTGGTTCATTGTTTCCCTGGAGTGACGTCCCCACCGCCCTTCAATGAAATGCCCCAAAGGCTCTTTGGGTAAAAAAAAATGAAATAAAGAAACTGCTGGAAATCCACCTTTTAGTCAGTAAGTACTTCCAAAGAACTGAAACAAAAGTTGTTCCAAAAACGTAGGAGATAGTCCGATGGCTACCCGAAAACAATCGTAATGTACTTCGCGAATTACTGGAAAGTGTGAAATATGGAGCTGAGAAATTGTGTATTTCGGTTTACAGAAATTCCTGGGTACAAACCCAATCAGTGTGGCTGCTCCTGGAAAGGATGGCGACTCATTCGTCCTTGACATGGCAACCTCTGCTGTGGCACTTGGCAAGGCAAGTAATATACTCGCTTGTATTTGTTATTCAAGTCCCGTATGCTGAACTGTGCAATGTATTAGTTCTAAACATTAATCTGCATTTTGAGAAATAATCTAGAGAATGGTGTCCTATGTGATATAGACCTCTTTTCATCTGCAAAACGACTACGTGTAGGACGAAACAAAGGTAGTGAGTTTCTCCTAAACAGCATTATTAGAAGTTCCAACAGGGGAATCTTAATTGCATGTGCAGCCTAGTGCTATAATTTGTTATTCTGGAAACGAGTCTTGTGATTTGGATGGTGAACGATATGCAACGTTTGTCGCTAAAGTTTCGAGACTAAGTCAATTTTAAAAAAAGTGAGTTTAACATTGAAATCATTTGTGCAGCACCCCTTAGAAATAGCCTCCCTTGCAGGCGATACCTGGCTTCCAACGCTTATTGAGGTCTTGAAAACAGTTGGAAAATGCAACTTTGGGCAGGGCTGTCAGCTCCTTTTTCGTGGCATTTTGACTGGCCTCCACGCTCCCCATCTAGGGACCTTTTAGGGCTCTCTTCACACGAGAAAACAGGAAAAAATCGCATGGGGAGAGATCAGGCCAGTATGGCGGATGGGAAAGTACAGTAATGCTGTGCTTGGCGAGAAATTTTGTCGCGCTGAGAGCAGTGTGCGGCCTTGCGTTATCGTGGAGAAGGCTCCATTGTACATATGCCCATAAGTCAGGGCGACGGCGTTGCAGTGCATCATGCATATATGGAGCACGCGGATATAAATATCCTTATTCACCGCCTGCCCTTGTGGGTCGAACTCGTGGAGTGGGACACCTCTGCCATCTGAAAAAAACTATCAGCATCGTCTTTGTTTTGGTCTTCTGTCGCCGCACCTCTCGACGCCGGAGAGCTTGTGGACCGCCATTCGGCGCTCTGCCTTTTTGAGGATCGTATTGAAAACACCATGTTTCGTTTTCAGCAATGATGCTGTCGACGAATGAAGCATCCTTCTCTGCCTCGGAGAGTTAATCAGCGCTCACTGAGCCCGCGTGTGCTTCTGGTCCTGTGTGAGGGAGTGCGGCACAAATCTGCCATTCTGCTTTTGTTTCCCCAAGTTCTCACGCAAACTTTTGGTGGCATGTTGTCTTATTAATGTCGAGAGCATCTGAAAGCATGCGGACTGTAATGGTGCGGTCTTGTTGTACAATTTCCTTGATCCGAGTCACGTTTATTTTCATTCCGTGAGGTTGAAGGGCGCCCCTGCCTTGTGTCGTCTTCCACCGGCGTTCAACTCGAAACGAACCTCTTGTGCCACTTGAAAACTCGCGCCCGCGATAATGTCTCTTTTCCGTAAGCGTCACAAAGGAGCTCATACGTCGGTGTGGCTGTCTTGCCAAGCTTCACATAGAATTTTATGTTTGCACGCTGTTCGAGGTGAACGTCAATCTCTCCACATTCACTCACAGTAGATTGCGCGAACGACTAGTGACAACATATATTTCTACTTATAGTGTAATCTAGCGGCTGCCACAGCAATTAGCATAAATAGCTCAGGTTAGCCCGAAGAGATGGTGCTACACAAACTCACCAACATTTGTTTTGGGGAATCATTTCTAGAGAAGAAAATAAATCAGTCTCGAAATTTTATGGAGAAAAGTTGTATATAAAATATTTTATAGCTGAACGCTTGTGCAGTTTGTAGACCTTACAACTTCATAGGCTGTAGCCCTAGTGAATGAGTGCACACAACTGCATAGCTTTCCTATTAATAATAATAATTGGTTTTGGGGGGAAAGGAAATGGCGCAGTATCTGTCTCATATATATTTGGACACCTGAAGCGCGCCGTAAGGGAAGGGATAAAGGAGGGAGCGAAAGAAGAAAGGAAGAGAGGGGTGCCGTAGTGGAAGGCTCCGGAATAATTTCGACCACCTGGAATCTTTAACGTGCGCTGACATCGCACAGCACACGGTGTCTTAGCGTTTGTCCTCCATAAAAACGCAGCCGCCGCGTTCGGGTTCGAACCCGGGAACTCCGGATCAGTAGTCGAGCGCCCTAACCACTGAGCCACCGCGGCGCGTAGCTTTCCTATTGCCATAATGATTTTTTGTGCTTGACACATTTTGTCAACCGTTTAAAATGGTTTACAGCTGAGTGAACCTGAATTTTCCGACTTTTGGGGCTACGTGGTAACCATTGTATGCTACGTGAAGAACACAGACGGAAGCATGCTATCATGATGTCCGGAATCACTCTGACTTCTTTGTTTAGTTTTTAAGGCGAAAGCGTTTGATGGCTCATCGTTCTCGGTCTGTGCGCGAAATCTCTCACACTATAGCTGTCAGTCAAATGACGTCAACTCGATAAGGAAAGAGTCCTTATGCACGGCGGCATTGGAACTATCATCCTACCCTTCCGCAGTCGAGCTTGTTAACAACTACACTACTTCCTGCCATTGCATATGTAATTCTCCTTGGCCGGCAGGCCTTCTAATTTTTCAATCTTTTTAGGTTGCCCCAACCTAATATATGTCTAGCGTAAGGTTAAGTCCGTTATACTTTGTGGCACTGGCAGGGACACTTTATATTTCGTTCATTTTATAGCCCCGCAATAATTTTTGCTCAGCGTAAGGACGCTGGAGACTGTTTGCCGAAAGGCGTCGAATCAGCCGGATACTTCCCAAACTCCCTCTAGTGTCGCCAAGATTTAAGATTCGCAAACAATTGTGTACTTAATTAACATCTTCACTACACATCAGTGACACAAGCAGCAACACCGCGACATAGGCTTTCGCCTCACCGCATTTTAGGTCAACAAAATGCCCTCTGAATTTTTCCTCTTAGAATAGTATTATTATGGTCTGATTACTATCCTGGGCACCTGTTCAGGGCAATAGGGCTTGTCTGCAGTTTCGCCAAGACAGCATAATGCATCTCATTGTGGCACGTTCTGTCCACATGTTCGGTCCATTTCGGCGGAAGTTTCGTCACCAGCTGACAGCTATTTGGATGCGGCTAAGGAAAGAAGCTTCCGAAAGATTCCCCGCAGTAGATGACTCCAACCAGTGAGATCAACCGAATTTAACGACATTGTGGTTCGCCACGTTTAGCTTGCTCTCAGCTGTGGCACGTGTGAGGCATTTGATCACGATGCCATAAGAGCAGGCCGATGCCATTCTTTGTGGTCCTCCTTTGCGCGGCATTGTTCAGCAGGTTTACTGAGTCGAATTCGACTACATCAACGCAGCAAACCTTAGCAGACTATTGAGCAAGGCCAGCTAGTGTTAAGGTATTGTACAACAGCTGCTCTCGTGGCCTGCAAACGGACAACAAGACTGTTCCAAAGTTGTGGCACACGACTAATGTATGCAATGACATCTACGTCGTGCATTTTTCTTGCCCCATGTTTCGGGGTTTACCGTGTCATAACTCCCCAGCGTAAGTCTTTTATACCCTATGAACATCAGCCACTCTAGTTTAGTCTTCAACTTCATTATTGTGTCCTTCACATCTAAGTACCTCTTGATGAGCTATTTTAACTGCTCACGCGTCTTGCTGCAGGTTGAGCTTCAGCACCGGAAAGCAGAACAGATTCCGTCTGGCTGGGCAATAAACGGCAGTGGGGAGGTGAGTTCATGCTCTTTGGTTACGAAGACGCGTTGAATAATCGGCTTGCCTCATAAGTTCTTTATTCTTCAAATAAAATTTTAAATTAGTGAAAGTACCCTCAATGATGAATCTTTCGAGAGGCAAAATTTCAGATATCTTCGACCTTTTACAGATTAATTAAACTCTGTAATAACTCTATAATATAAAATGTGCCCGGATCCCTATGTCAAGCCGTTTCCCGCTCCACGACCAACAAGACATCGCCACTCTGATTCACTAACTCCATTCACCACCAGAACTAAACTATTTAAATACTCCTTCTTCCCTCGCACCGTTACTGAATGGGTTGCTCTACCTTTAACAGCACTACGTGGCATAGAATCCATTGAAGAAATAGAAGACTTACGCTATCACACTTATTTGGCTTTGTGTTTCGAATTTTTTAATGTTCTTGTGTATTTTCATGTTGCATTGTATTGCCCCTCCTGCTAGGACCCAGAAGGGGCTGCAGTATTCTGTAACTAAAATAAATAAAATATAATGAAGTTATCGGCCGCATTTCTTCATTTACACTGCTTGATTGTTCAGAATTTTTTCAGTCCCTTTCAAATACAAAAACTGGTAGGCATGAAGATGCATTCAATGTAGTTTCACTGCTTATCAGATGTGGAACGTCTACTCTGCTGGCAAACAAAGTGGCTGTTTTTATGCTTTAATTGCAATGGTCCTTTGCTCATTAAACCACTGTTCGCGTTTTTCCTTTTTGTGACATCCCTCCTACAACGATGCCTATGGGTGGTTTGTTGTACCGTGATAAACAAAATAAAATAAAATAGAGTAGCGATCTAATCCACTGAGTTAACCTGCATTCTGCTGCGCGTATGTGCAGACAAATTTTAACTTGCTTGATTCTCGGAGAGCAAGGAAGCTCTACTAATAATTGTTATATTTGGCTGAACATACTTCTGGACCTTGCCTTTTATTTGTTTTCAGGTTCACTCATTTAACACGTGAGAACGCAGTCAGCGCATATTGTTCCAAGTGAACCGAACTTTTTCTTTCACCTAGAACTATATGCACTGCCTGCGTTCTCACAAGAACGAGATCGCAAACGAGCCCGCCAACACTAGGAAATGCATCAACTCCGCTATTGCCACAGTCCGACACGAATTCATATCTAAACTCAACGAGTGCACTTCCTAAACAGGAGATTCAAAAACGCCGTCAAGAACACCTTTCCAGAAGAAGACTAATAAGGACCATGGCACATACGGGACAGAAAACAGTAATGTGGCAATAGAATTGTCTGGGATTCAAAAAGAAAAAGCAAGCCTTCAACTTTTTATCGACACGTCGGAGACGACACCTGCTGTAATAGTGCAAGAAGCAAATACGGTCATCAGCATGAAGGGGTACAAAACTTCCCAAAACTAGCATAGCCTAGGAATACTTGTTCACAAGAAGTTTACCGCAAGGCTGCAAGAACCGCTAGCCGAAAATATCGAGTATGGTTACATTGAAATTCTTCCCAAGCAGAGAGAAAAACGCAGTTTGCACATACTAAACGTGTACAGTCGCCCCACAGACTCATGTCGTCAGATAGCACGCTATTTAAGAATTTTATCGAGAGGTCAGATAAGAACCACCTCCTCATAGCCGGTGATTTCAATGCGCTCTATCAAGCATGGCGACATCGCTTTAACTCCCCGAAAGGCCGGAGGATCCTTGAAATCGGTAGCAGAGAATGACTTGCTGTATCTTGCTCTATCCCCTGCAAACCACAAGAGTGGGCAATAGCGTCAGCACAGACACCTATCCAGATCTCACGCTTGTGAAAAACTGTCTGCAGGCCACCTGGTCTAACACTGGTGAGTCCCTGGGCTGCGATCACTTCACCGTCACCTGCGCGGTTCAGAAAGTCAAATGTCGGAAACCATTTTACAAGGTTAAAATATTGAAACGGGACAAGTAGAGAGAGGAAACAGCACATCACCCGGCGAAGGTATCAGATATTGAGGCCTGGAGAGCGCTGCAGATGTCGCCAGTCATCTGCGACAGTGAACACCACGGAGGAAACCCAAGCGGTTGACCCACACCTGTTACATGTGGGAAGCCAGGAGATTTCTTACAAGGAGGTGGAAGAGGCAAAATTTAAATCAGAAGCTGAAGATCAAGATTGCACAACTCACCAAGGAGGCAGATGACTACGCACATAAACTTGCTAACCTAAACTGGCTCAAGCTGTGCTATGAACTCAATGGTAGAATGGGAACGGCTAAAGCATGGGGACTCCTCAGATCCATTATTGAGCCGAACTCAAACAACGAAGAGCCAACAGACACGCTCTGTAAGGCTCTGCACACCTATCAAGGGGACAAAGAAGCCCTCATTGCAGACCTCACACGGAAATTCCTCCACCTGGGATCCTCCTGCCCTCTTTATGCGTACACCGCAATGGAGAGATGGACCAAGACGTAATGGATAACGTTCCAAGGGCATTTCACAGGGAGCGGTCTTGTATACGCTTCTCTTTAACCTGGCCATGCGTTGGCTACCAGAAAAGCTAGACCGCATCCAATGCATTGAGCACGCTATATACGGCGATGACATTACGATCTCGTGTTGCAGCGGTAATGAAGGAGATATTCAAGACCGCCTTCAAGAAGCAGCAGATGTTGTTTTGTGCCATCATGCGGCGAGCCATGGTTTAACGTGCTCTACAGAGAAATCCCAGTTTCTCCTGATCTACCGGGGCAAGAAACACAATAAGGCACTTTCACCGTCCACTCCCCCTGTTGCTATTACGGTCCAGGGAATGAGCATTCCAATCAAGAAAGAAATCAGTATCCTGGGAGCCATCGTACCCAGCGGCAACACTAACGCCACAATAATCAGACAGCTCCAAGCTTATTCCGAGCAAGTCCCTAGGAGACTACGCCGTGTAATCAAGAAAATAAATGGGCTAAAAGACAAGGAGCGCCTAAGATTAGGTCAGGCTTTCATTCTCTCTAAGATAACATACGCGACCCCGCACTTGCGGCTAAGCAAAAAGGAGAAATACCAACTTGATATTATTATTCGAAAGGCAATTAAGACAGCGCTTAGACTCCCGTTATGCACATCCACGAAGCCTCCACTACACCTGGGGACCCACAACACCATGAGGAAATAATAGAAGCCCACCGTGTCAACGAAATTGTCAGGTTCTCAACATCTAAGCCTGGCAAGAAAATATTACAGAAGCTAAGAATCCATCCACCCTGTGAAGTCGCCAACAAAATCGACATGCCCATGTAGACGTGATCAAACATCACTTATCACCTAGTACCAAAGCACATGGATAAGGAACAAGACAGAGTATGCAGACTAGCCAGAGTAAGACACGTCTCAAAACGTTGGGATGGAAGCAAGGACCCGATCTACGTCGATGCGGCTAGACATGCTAACCGGGTCGCGGCAATTGCAGCAATTTTACTCAGGGAGGATATAATCGCAAGCAGCCTTATCAAAGCGGTGGATACCACAACAGCTGAAGAAACAGCTATCGCACTAGCGATATCAAAGAACAGCAGGCTGCGGGTATGTCCGACTCACAAGGAGCGTTACGCAATTACCTTAGTCGTCGCGTTGGCGCTCCGGGTTTGAAAATTTTGGAAACGGTTAATCCTTCGAACGTCCAGATCTTCTGGACGCCAGGGCACCTGTTAACGACGAACAATGAGGCGGCCAGCACAGCTGCTCGAGCCCTCCTCCTCTGAGCATCTGTCACGCAGCGTCTCTCCGACACAGTTAACCCTTCACCCTTACTAAGCTACGCCGAAGTTGAGTACTGTAAGATCATAAGAAGGAAATATTCTCTCCCTCACAAAAACCTAAGCAAATTTGAAGAGCACGTAGTCAGGCGGGCGACTACAAACTAATACGCCGTCCAATTCATACTTTATGAGTAACAGGTCTCCAGACATACACGATTCGTCGCGCCCCTTATGTGGGGCAGTTGGGACACTAGAACACAATTTGGGAGTGTCAAGAAAACCCATACTTGGACAGAAATCCTTATCTGACATATGAGCGCTGGAGGCAACCCTTCATAACCGCAGTCCCCTTGACCAGAAATCTTTCCTTGAGAGGGACCGGATTATGATGGCGACCAATGGGTTCTCCTAGTGAACCCACCCGGTATTTACACTCCTGAAATATGTATTTCATCCCCCTCCTCGAGGTGAAAGTTAAGTTTTAGCAAATCACAGTATCTGTATTAAAAAGCACGAAACAGTTCGAAAACTCAATTGCAGCCAAATGCACGCAAATTGAAGCTCTCATGTTAACGCCTGGGCTAAGCTATGGTTTCTTGTTTTTACCATGACAGAGAAAACTGTTGAAACAGGTTGATGAAATCATGACAGGGTTCATTACATTGATGTTGTTCCTGCAGGTGACCAACAAGCCTGAAGAAGTCCTCAGTGATGGCGCCTTACTACCACTGGGTGGAACAATTGAGACTAGTGAGTTACTGTCCAGTTGGCATGCGAAACGTTCGCTCATCGCAAAAAAAGGGACACTACATTGCACATTGTTCGACTCCTTGTAGCATCTTGACTGCTGCCACTGGTTAGCATTGCACTGTGGCAAAGTTATCACCATCATCCGAGTTTTTTTTCGTTGCAGTACAAAGGTCGCCCTCATTGATCGTAACTTTTCACTGTCTTGGAAATGTATCACTTATTGACAATATTGTCACAGGCCAGACGGAGAACAGTCGTAGACGTAGAGGGGGACCGCAGAACGGCCGAGGTTTTTTAATCGCCCAGAACAGAGCCAGCTCGAGCGCGCCTCACGCGAACGCGACCACTTCGTCCTCGTCACGGCTTAGCGCGCAGGTAGCTCGAGCCAGGTCCGTGGCATTAGTCCCCCGAAAAAGAAGAGCATCGTCCCGATGCGAGGGTATGTACAAAGCAGAAAAAGAACAAAAAGAAACAAATTAAAACGCAGAACCCGAACACAGTTTAAAGTGGAGCGTCATCGCTCTCACGCGAGAAGTATGGCTTAAGTCGCATTACATGCACAATGTCAGTGCGTGGTTGCCGACGACCGGTAGCCACAGTTCCACGTGGAACAACCTCATAATCCACGTTTCCAACACGACGGAGCCCCTCATAAGGTCCGAAATATCGGTGCAGCAGTTTTTCAGACAATCCCTTTTGGCGGACAGGGGTCCACACCCACACACGGTCACCGATGTTGTAGGTAACCTCCCTGTGGCGCTGGTTGTAACGTCTGGAGTCCGTGTCTTGTTGAGCTGTGATGTGCAAACGAGCAAGCTGGCGAGCTTGCTCGGCTTGTTCGACAAAGGAGCCCGCATCTGGTGTCAAGTCATCATCCACGCACGGGAGCATGGCGTCCAGCATCATCCGCACTTCTCTGCCGTAGACTAGACGGAATGGTGTAAAGCGGGTTGTTTCTTGAGTCGCAGTGTTGTACGCGAATGTGATGTAGGGGAGTATTTGGTCCCAGGTTCTGTGCTCCACATCCACGTACATGGAAATCATGTCGGCCAGTGTTTTATTCAGGCGTTCTGTGAGCCCATTTGTTTGGGGATGGTATGCTGTCGTTGTTCAATGGCCGGTGTGACTCAGCTCAAAGATGTCGTGGACAAGCTGAGCTGTAAATGCCTTTCCTCGGTCTGTGATGACGACGGACGGAGCGCCGTGTCGAAGCACTATTGCACGCATAAAGAAGTGCGCAACTTCGAACGCTGTGCCTTGAGGGAGAGCCTGCGTTTCGGCGTAACGCGTCAGGTAATCGGTTGCAACAGCTATCCATCTGTTTCCTCCCGACGACAAGGGAAATGGTCCGAGGAGGTCCATGCCGACTTGTTCAAAGGGTATGTTAGGAGGCATGATAGGTTGCAACATGCCAGGCGGTTTCAGAGGCGGCGTCTTCCTACGCTGGCACTCACGGCAGGTCCGAATATATCGCTTCACACATGAGGCAAGGTTGGGCCAATAGTAGTTCTGCCGCACTCTGGCAAGTGTGCGCGTGAATCCAAGGTGCCCAGAGGTCGGCTCGTCGTGGCAGGCGAGGAGGATCTCGTGGCGGAGGGCGGCTGGTATAACCAGAAGGTAACTCTTACCACTGGAGGCGGAGTTTTTCTTATACAACACTCCGCCTCGAAGACATAGGGATGGCAGCCTACGAGCCAGGTGGGAGGGTATCGAGGGATGGTGACCTTCTAGATGCTCCATGAGCAGCTTCAACTCGTTGTCCGCACGTTGTTGTGCGATGATGTCGGACGACGTGACTGCACCAAGGAATGCTTCGTCTTCTGCGTTACCTTCGTAAGGTTGCACGGGTGAACGCGACAAGCTGTCAGCGTCGGTGTGTTTGCGACCAGACTTGTAGATGATCGTGAAGTCAAATTCCTGTAAGCGTAATGCCCAACGTGCTAGGCGGCCACATGGGTCCTTCAAGATTGTCAACCAGCACAATGAGTGGTGGTTAGTAATAACCTTGAACTGCCTGCCATACAGATAGGGGCGGAACTTTGTGATGGCCCATACTACGGCCAAACATTCCTTCTCAGTTGTAGAGTAGTTACACTCTGCACGGGAAAGTGCACGGCTAGCATAAGCGATTACTTTTTCGACACCGTTCGGACGCTGGACGAGAACCGCTCCAAGACCGACGTTGCTGGCGTCCGTGTGAATTTCAGTGGCGGCATCATCGTCAAAATGGGCTAGTACTGGTGGTGATTGTAGCCGACGTCGTAGATCGTCAAAAGCAGTTTGCTGCTCGGCACCCCACAAAAATGGCTCCTCATCTCGTGTCAAGCGCGTCAGACGTCGGTAGTACGAACAAAGGCCTAGAAATCGTCGGGCGGCTTTTTTATCAGTCTGAACCGGGAAGTCCGCGACGGTAGAAATTTTGTCAGGGTCTGGCCGGATGCCCTCGGAGCTGACGACATGCCCGAGAAACTTCAATTCAGTAAATCCAAAATGGCATTTTTGCGGCTTTAGAGTAAGATGAGCTGATCGGATGGCTTCTAACACCACTATGAGCCGCTGCAAATGTTCCGAAAACGTTGTTGAAAAAATGATTACATCATCCAGGCATACTAGACATGTTTGCCATTTAAGGCCGGTGAGCACGGTATCCATCATTCGCTGGAACGTTGCTGGAGCACAGCAGAGTCCGAAGGGGAGCACACGAAATTCATAGAGGCCGTCCGGGGTGACAAAGGCGGTTTTCTCCCAGTCCCTCTCATCAACTTCTATTTGCCAATATCCGCTGCGCAGATCTACCGAAGAAAAGTATTTTGCTTGGCGCAGTCTGTCGAGGGAATCATCTATACGAGGTAGTGGATAGACATCTTTTTTTGTTACGCTGTTAAGTTTTCTGAGACGACCAGGGACTATTCGATGGCTGGATTATGCCGTCATTGAGCATCTCCTTCACTTGCGTTTGGATGGCCTCCCGCTCTCGGGGAGATACGCGATAAGGCTGTTGATGTATTGGGCGCGCGCCATCGTGCGTGACTATCCGATGCTTAGTGATGGGCGTCTGACGTACCTTAGACGACGAGGTAAAGCAGTCCTTAAACTGCAGCAACAATTCTTGCAATTGCTGCCTTTCTGCGGGCGGGAGGCCCTCGTTTATGTGAACGGCGCGTACTGCCTCTTCGTCAACTTCACCAGGCGTGTCTTCTAGGCATGCGAAACACTCAGCCACCTCTTGGACGGGGTCGACGTGGGCGATGGCTGTGCCACCAAATAAATGGCGGTGTTCATTACTGAAATTGGTCACGAGGACTTCAGTGCGACCGTCAGATAGAAAGGCGAGCCCTCTTGCTACGCAAACACCCATGGTGAGCAAAAGAGAGACATTTGGCTCAACAACACGTTGTCCGCGATGTGGCGCGTCGCAAGTGACCCTAGCCAGAATACTCGCCCGTGGAGGCACCGTTACGGCATCGTCCGATATACGCAGTGCGGCTCTGCAATTCTCGGGGGCGGGTTTGGTGGCAGCGAGTTCAGTTGAAAGTGTAACCAATCGATTTCGAAGGTCTATAGTCGCACCATTTTCTCGAAGAAAGTCGAGACCGAGAATGACGTCTCGTGAGCATTCAGGCAAAATGAGGAACGTTGCCACGAACGTGCATCCGCGCACCGTAATTCTTGCCGTACACATTCCGAGCGGCGTAACCACGTGGCCACCAGCCGTACGTATCTGTGACCCTGCCCACGGCATCATAACTTTCTTCAGCACCTTAGCCATCCTACCGCTCATTATCGAGTAGTCCGCACCCGTATCCACTAGTGCGCTAACCTCCTTAGAGTCAATCAGCACGGGTATGTCAAGGGAGACCTTGGTCTTACCAGACCCAGTCGTCGGCGCCGTCTTCGTCGTCGTCGTCGTCGTCATCGGTATCGTGGTCGTCGATTCGGGAAGGGTCAGTCGGCGCGTCGGTGGAAGCTTGTCGGCAATACGGCGTTCGGCGGCCTCGCCTCCAAAGGTCGCCTGTTCTAGTTTTCCCGGTGCGGGCTCGAGGACCCACGCTGTGCACCAGGTCCATAACCGGACTGATGAGGCAACGGATGGCGAGGTGAGGGCGATCGGGACGTTCGGCGCGGAGGAGGTGGTGAACCACGCCGGCGGGTGACGTATTCGTCAAACTCCTGAGGCTGTTCGGCATGCCGCGGACAGGGACTACCTGCAGACAAGCCTCGCAATCCCAGAGGCCAATATGGACACCGCCGGAAGATGTGACCGGCCTCGCCACAATGGTAACACAGGGGACGTCGGTCTGGCGCACGCCAAATATCGGTCTTCCTCGGCGCCTGTCCTCGAGCTTGCCAGTAGGGAACCGGCTGCTCGGCGTGTACTGCGACTACCGAAGGGGCATACGGTGGCGCGCAGGGAACCGGCGCAGGACGGCGCAGCACGTCCGCATACGTCGCTGGCGGCCAAGCAGCTGGCTGTAGTGGCGGCTCTACTGGAGCGACGGGCGATCTGAGCGCCTGCTGAACTTCCTCCCGAATGGCGCTAGTCGGAGAGTCCACAGGAAAAATCCCCTGAAGTTTCTGCAGCTCCTCACGGACCACAGAACGCACGATGTCCCGAAGGGAGCTTGTATTGGCCCCCGAAGCAGCATCCAGGGGGTGTAGAGCCGAGATAGGGTTTAGCTGCCGGTCGTAGAAATTGTACCGTTGCTGGAGCGCCCTCTCCATGAGCACAGCCTCGGAGAGGAACTCGGCGACTGTTCTGGGCGGGCTTCGCACAAGACCGCAGAACAATTGCTCTTTCACGCCTCTCATCAGGTGTCTGAGCTTTTTCTCTTCCGTCATGGTCGGGTCCGCTCGGTTGCAGAGGCGCGTCACTTCCTCCACGTACATCGCTACGTTCTCGTTTGGTAGCTGAATGCGAGCAGTCAATTCACGCTCGGCCTGTTCACGGCGATCGCTGCTGGTGTAAGTCTCCAACAGCTGGCGACGAAAGTCCTGCCACGTCGTTAGACTCGTCTCGCGGTTTTCGTACCAGATCAGAGCGGCGTCTTCTAAGCTGAAGTAAACGTTCCGGATCTTAGCACTGTCGTCCCAGCCGTTGAAACGCGCAACGCGCTCGAACTGATCAAGCCAGTCTTGGGCGTCCTCCGAGTATCCGCCGTGAAAGGGCTTCGGGATCCGGGGATTTTGCAGGCTCACAAAAGAAGCAGGTATGAACGGGGCGCTGTCTGACCTTGCTGCCGTGGTCGTAGCCATGGGTGCGCTCTCTTGAGGCTGGAGTCCGAATTCTGGAGACAAGCCGCGGAGCCTGCGGCTGACACGATGGACGGGGGTTCGCACAAGAGGCACCGGGTTTGTGCTTCGGCTCTCCAAGGAAGGATGGAGCATCAGCCGAGAATACCCAGCACCTCCACCAGATGTCACAGGCCAGACGGAGAACAGTCGTAGACGTAGAGGGGGACCGCAGAACGGCCGAGGTTTTTTAAGGAAGGAAGGAAGGAAGGCCTCAGACGTTGCTGGCACATACCCACTACGGGGGAGTGGCCAAGACACAGGCGGTTAATTACTGGATACAGGAAATTTAATCGCCCAGAACAGAGCCAGCTCGAGCGCGCCTCACGCGAACGCGACCACTTCGTCCTCGTCACGGCTTAGCGCGCAGGTAGCTCGAGCCAGGTCCGTGGCAATATGATTCCAGTGTTCAAACAGCTGGTTGAAACACTAATTTCGTCTCACCCATAAATTCCAAGTGCATAAAGTAGATTAATGAATTGTTATAAGAATAACATAGAGAAATCACATAACTGTATGAATACAATTGCAAGTTTTTCTGATGTTTAAATAAAACAAGGTGAAGCGCTGTATGGTAGTATATATGCCAGCACGGTTATTACAAGAAAATAGCTAGGGTATAATATTTACTCCAGAAGTCAAGCCCAACTCTAGCCTTATGGCTGTTTTTCATTTATTCCGAACCGTTGCTTTTAGAACAATTTAGTGCCGCATCTTAGGCGTAAAAATGTGAAGAATTGTTTTTCTTCATTAAAAAAAGCATAAGTTTTTCATCAAAGCCAGCAAGGTCACTCCTTATGCGGCAATGAATGTAATAAAAGGGATGTACGTTCGCCTGTTGTAACGTCTGCGCAATAAAAAACAGTTTCATATTTCACTAGCTTCGAAAAGGCATTATGGCTTTTATCAGATCTTCGAATTTCGCAAACATATCAAACAACCTTAGATTTTATCCTGAATCATTTCATAAAGTTTCAATATAAATTTCATGGTAACTGACTCAACAGTTGCATCAAAGCAGGCGGCGTTCGTAGACTTGCCAACTTCATTAGGTTCAAGAACTTCCCTCCAACATAAAGCAGTTTAAATGCCAACTCCGAATTTTGTTAAAGGGACACTGAGGAGAACCCTATCAAAATTTTTTTGTTAGCAATATCTGACAGTTCGGCATTTCATGGCTTTGTTGCCGCTTGTCCGGGAGCGAAAGATGTATTTATTTCAAAGAAATTTGGATTCGAAGTTGAAAAAGTTTTTCCCGCCGCTCCGATTCAAACTCGAGAACTCTTATGACGACACGGAGAACACATATGGCGCCACAGAACGGAGTGACGCGAAACGTGACGTAAACGGAGACTCCGTGATTTCTGGCGGCTAGCGGTGTGGTCTAGCAGCTGCCGAAATGAAGGCTACCGCCGCCGCACGTTCAAGGCATCTATCGTGGGTCGCTACCGTCGCTTCGTTTACGTTTGCACCGGCGTCTTGCCAGCGTTACGATGGATCCCGTTCCCGAACACGACGACGTAGTTCTCGCAAAAACTCCGGAATGCATTTCAGCGACCTAAGCTCCACAGAGCTTGCGATGCTTTTGAGAGAGCACGGTTAGATTACGCGCCGGTGGGTGGTTTCCCCCTTCCTCAGAGAGCAGCCGTTGCAAACTAAATATCATAACCCCAGCGCGGGAGTCGCAGGGGGCCAGGGCAAGGTCGGCGCCTTGCGCCCATCGGAGGCTGGCCGGGGCTATGGGGCCAACGGATTGTGATTCCTTGAACGGCGCGGTTGCACGGTGCAGCAGGCGGCGTCGAGATCTCCCACGGTTGCAAGGGCCAAGTTATTTATTTATTCTTTTCCACAAAAAACGAATGGGTAATCGAGGGCGGTCGCGTTTAAAGTCAACGCCTTGAAACCAAAGCCGGCGCACGACGCTTCAACGGCTTCCGCTAGATCCAACGGGTCCACTGGATCTGGCTCTCTCGCCAACTTGCATGTACCTTCAGATATGTACTGTGAATGGATTAAAATAGCCGAGCTCGAAAAGAACAGCTCCGTCCAACTGCCGCAGCTATTGAATATAACGCGCACCTCGCCGCGGAGCCAAATCAGTCTGGCCGGGCCGGCGGAGGCTGGCGCACTCGGCGGGAAACAGATACATGCTCCAATCTCCCCGCCAGTGCGGTCAGAGTGCGCCGAAGCCGCCGAACGCGTCGGCGGTCAAGCGCAGTTGGTGTATAGAGGGTCTCGCTTTGACCGACGTGACTTCGCCTCGCCGCAGCATAAACGCGCCTTAACAGAGCCTGCGCTTAGCCGCTTAACCACCGTATTCGGCGGCGACATCCATGGGAGCCACTGAGGCCCCGCCCACTCACTGAATAAAAGAAGAGAAGTCCTGTGCCGAGGTTCGGAATCGAGCCAGGGCCTTCGGCGTTCCAGGCGGAGACGCTACCACTCCTCCACGACGGCTCAAGTTACAGACGTCAATAAAGGCGCATCTAGTGAATGCACTCTTCTGATGCAGAAA
The DNA here is from genome assembly GCF_052857255.1 of Amblyomma americanum. Classification (NCBI taxonomy): domain Eukaryota; kingdom Metazoa; phylum Arthropoda; class Arachnida; order Ixodida; family Ixodidae; genus Amblyomma; species Amblyomma americanum. The sequence goes on from NC_135501.1 coordinate 60,314,805, forward strand.
TCTCCGCGCTTTCGCTAGGTATATCCTGGCCTAACAGAGCTAGGCCATCAGCAATTTTTCTGAAATGCGTTGTACCTTGTCTCCCGTCTCGAATAAACGATTTCCGTTAAGTAGTTTGAAGTTGACTGGCACAGCCGGGAATGTTTCGCCGGGCGAGCGTACGAAGAGCACAACTCTTTATACTGCTAACTGCCTTGTACGATCACCGACCATCGTGCCATCATAGTTTTTCATCGACCGTGGCGGTCATCTGACCAGCCTTAACAGGCTCTTTCAAAGGTTAACTAGCACTTGAAGCGGCACTTGGAGTTCCTCTGCTGTTCGGCGCTTGTAAATCGAGGCCCATCAAAAACAAAACTGCGAGGCACGCAAAACTCATAGACGCGAAGCGCCATAACAAATCGAAACTTTCCTGGCCACCTGTAGCGCCGCCAAGCATCGCTTTTCTTTACTTCCAACATTCAGGTTGTCTTTTGGCTGCCTTCCTTCTGTGATAAAAGTGCACTATTGGTTTTAAAACAAAACTTACTTCAATATTGATCTGCGCAACCTACTTTTGTCGGCCTCAGAGATTCGCGAATCTGTGTAGGATGGAAAATTCCTCCAAGGTGGCGTCTCTTGTCCTATGGCGTCACCACGCTTGTACTTTCGAGATTGGCCTGTGGTGGCGATACCTGTATTTTGGTTCGTTGTATTTTCTACCTTACAAGAGCTTTGTTTTCAGTAAGGGCGGTGCTTTTGTGATCAGTTTACAAGAGCTTTGTTTTCAGTAAGGGCGGTGCTTTTGTGATCAGTAGCTGGTATTCTATCGATACAAGCAAACTTCAATTTCTCCTCAGTGTCCCTTTAACATTGTCGGTAGATAATTACATCACATTCTTTAGAGCACCCTCACTCCGGTACAAAAAAAAAAGCGTCCTTGACTATACCAATTAGAAGTATTTAAGAAAAAAAACACCAGGAAACCGAAGCGGAAACTGCGTTTCGATCAAACTATGATGTCACGGCAGAGAGTCCTATGGCGTCATGAGTACAGTGACAAAGCAATTGTTGTGCACGTTGACAGGCCACGCTGGCGACTCTAAGTGAGGTCTCGAGTTATTATTTTCAGGAATGACCAAAAGCCAGCTCTAGATTGCAACCTGCAGCAAACGCAGAGCGATTATCAACGGCAGTGCGGCTTTTTGAAGTTTTGACATTTCTTTGCGCAGCAACAAAACACCGCACCGCTGCGAAATTTGGCAGACAGGTCCAGAAAGTAGTGGGGAATATACCGTAGACGTTTAATTTATGCCAGATCATGTAAAAAGTACGCCGGAGTTGGCCTTTAACTAGACCTGCAGCGAATTGCCTCTTGTTTATAAATATTCCGGGGCTGACTGGCTCTGTACCCTGTTTGCCGTGATTAACATGGTGCAGTCATGAAATATATGAGTGTGAACACAGGAGCGCATGGCAGGTACCCTCGCACGCTATTTGTGGCGACACGCGGCGGCTGCTGTTCGCACATGGTAGAAAGGGCTCTGCTGGGTTACCTGCTTCTGAAAAACTGAAGAACGCACCTTCCTTTCCACTTCCTTTCTGAAAGCTGCCGCCAGGTATCCCTACAAGAAGGACTCGAAGCTATCTGCCACGCGCTCCTGTATTCACGCTCCTAAATTTCATGACTGTACGGCCTTCATTGCCACCTACAGCTGAGCAAAGTGCACCTCACGAAAAACACCTCTTCCAGTGATCTGCTAGAGTTATGCTTTATGTCATCTGTTGCCACCCGAGCTTGGTCGGGTGGTCACAGCACATGGATGTTTTCGCATTTCCCCTCCATTGAAATGCGGCGGATTTGGTTCGGATTCAATCGAGCCAACTTGGGACCGGCAGCCGAAATCCAACGTCTTAAGCCACAAGGGCAGGTCGATCTTAAAACTGAACTATACTGTTGCGTAATGGTATCATAGCTGAAATTAAGAAAAATAGGCTTTGGCAGGGTATGCAGTGTGAAGATATTGTTTGTTGATGATATTCTACTTCAGATCAAGAAGAAATTGGCAGGCCTTGTGATGTGAAGAGAACGAAGAAATTGGCTATTGAGGGCAACGGATGGGATTGCAAGTGAAGCCAAACATAGCAGCGGCGGCAGAGAGTCAAGTGGAGAGATTATATAGTAAATATCTTGCGTGCATGGGGTAGCCGCAGCGTCAGAGGATAGGGTTATTAGGAGGCAAGTGAGAGTATTGTTTGCCCTTTATGGAGCTTATATGGACTAGTAATAAATGTGTTTTTTAATGTGTGATTTAATCTTCTGAAACGATGCTTAGGCTCTGAAGTAGGGAGTAGATGTGTGCCCAGAAATAACATGGGATGCCTACAGTTGTGAATTGTGCGCGTAAAACGTGCAGCACACAGTCATTTTTGTGTTTCGCCTTTATCGACATAGGGCCTCCTCGACCGCGATCGACGCCACGCCATTAGAATTAGCAGTCGAACGCCGAATCCGCTGAACCACCGAACAGTGCGACTAATGATGAATGAATGATGGTGTTCTAAGTATGCAGTGAAAGCGTGCACCATTTGCCCTGCTAGTACATTATATCCTTGCAGTGATGACTTCAGATTGTTTCATTATTATCGCACATTACAGGTGGCTACAAGGGCTATGGTCTGGCCATGATGGTTGATCTATTTTGTGGAGTGCTGAGTGGAGCCCATTATGGAAGCAACATTCGCTCCTGGCTGAATGTGACAGACCCAGCAGATCTGGTTCGTAGTTATGATTTTTTTAAACCTCTCGTAATAATCGTGCGCCGCACCTAGTGTTTGCGCGAGTGCAGTATTTCCGCTAGTATTTCCTCTCCAGGAGCTAATATGTGGGTGTTTTTGTGTTGCCACCTGGGTTTTCTTGTTCGCGTTTCATTCGTTGCTGATATTACACAAAAGGCAGTTAAATGCCGGCTCCCTTCCGCGACGGTTAGACCTCATGAGTCTACATGGTGGGTGTGTGCGAATTTCGGCGACTATATAGAGTTAATTCACAAATTTTACCGAATGAAACTAGTCTCTGAGTGCAGTTTTGACAAAAGTGTTATGGACTCGAAAGTCACTTACAGAGGGGACGCTTATACACCAAGCGAAATGCGCGCCAATGCTAGAATAAGTTACTGTGTCTGCGAGCAGTGCAAGTAGAGCCACCCGCCGCATTTGGCGTCGCTTATGGAGCACGGCATCGACCATCTTAACATACGCAAGCAGTTCCGAAACCTACTCGTGAATCAGCCGATTTAAAATTGTCAGCCACATCACAGAAAGAGTACCTGAATTTCATGCCAAGCGAAGTGCGGTAGCTTTCTGCACACATAACTACCTAAATCATAGTAGCTCAGTAGTGCAGTCGTTTTCATCGACGCATTGCTGAGAGGAAACTCGCTCTCAGGCGGCAAACGTTCAGCCGTAGTATTGTCTTCAAGCACTCCTCTAGCGAACAAACGACCTGTTTACTAACCAAGCACAAAAAAAAAGATCGGTCGATATCGAAATAAACTGAGCGGGAATGCTTAGCGCCCACACGGGGCTGTTAGAGGCGGGGTGAAGTGGACGGCGTTATAGGGCGACGGCCGCTGATAGGCGGAGACAAAGAAGCCTAAACTGCGTAAAGGACCCTATCAACGCGTGCTCTGAGCCGCTGTTAAATAGTCTTGGTATCATGGCGCAGGAAATACACTAACTACGAAAACTATCGCTCTATGGCAAATGGGGCTATGCAAGCAAGGCAACGGTAGAAACGGCAACGTGTTACAGTGTATGCCGTGCGGCTTCAAACATAAGACAATTAATCGGTCCTGCCGACAGAGCAGGAGGGCGTGGTCAAAATGTATTATTAGCTGATGCTTAAATTTGGAAAGAGGATCGTGATTACTTGACTACACACCACTGCTTGCAACAACAGCAGAAGCGCTGAACTGAGGAGCAGACGAACTTCACATGTAATAGTTTTCTGAGCCACGTCATCACGAACGCTATAGCCGGTCGACCATTGCGTACGTACCCAGCAATTCCGGACAAAAGAATTTTTGAGCGGCGAACCGTTTATGAACGCAATCTTTTTTTATAATGTACGATTCCACTACAACTATCAACATATCCACAGATCACCCGACCGCAGTCTCGATTTGTTTTCTATTCACATTTTTGCTGTCGTCAAAAGTATTCATCATTGGTTTTCTATGGCATGTTTTCTATGGCTGTTCGATGCGATTGATGGAAACACTTTGAGCGAAATATTTTGCTGCCTATCAAAATAATGTACCATTCCCTTCAATGTTTCTATAGAAGCATCTTACAATTTTTCAATTTTCAAAATTTTTGCCCGAGAAAGCTGGTCGTGGAAGCTCCAGCACTAGCGTGAAAGCAAGACGAAAACTAGCAGCACAAAATTGCTGGTACATAATTACATATGCTGCACAGTAGCTAATTCAGGGCACTTTAATGATTACTAGGCCTGTAACCCGCTTTCAAGAAAAACAAAACGGACACTCAAGAACATTGCGTAAGGGTTCCTTTAAAGCAATCACCAGTGCTTAATTTTGGGCAGCATTGTTATTGAATGCACCGTCAATGATATAGCGTAACTTGGAATTTGGCACTGGCTAAATAATTTTTCAACCCGACGATAAGTTTGTGCTTGAACAGAGGTTGAGCTGCAGAAAGTTGCGCTGCGCGCGCAGAACAGGGAAGTGGCAACCCTGAGCGGTTTGAGCACTCCGTTCTTTTACGAAGAATTATCCTGATCATTGAAGGATAAGAATTTTTATACATTTTTTTATTTTTTGTCGTAGCGAGAGCTCCCGGCAGACACACAGTTGGAGCCATGTAGTATGCCAAAAGCCAGAGGTTCCAAACTGTGTTCTGTTCAACGCTGAGATTCCTTGAAGTCATTTTGGGGGTTCCCTGCTCATATTAGTCTAGCAAAGCTCCAACTCAACCTTATCCTTTATCCACTTTATTGCTGGGCTAATTATAATACAATTCTTCTGTGAAGAGTGTTGGACTGTACGGGCAGCAGTTAGTGATACGGAAAAATTCTGGATAAGTTCATTGTTACAACAGGCAGTTGTTTATGAACATAATTTTGGCACATATTTTAAGACTCCACCATAACAACCAGTATATCAGCAGATCCTTCCTCGGGACGCTAGTCGTCTTCTAGTTTTTGTACAAAAACACGCTCTCTTAGCTGTCGACGGTAGTGTTGACAACTCGAGGAGAGCGCAGGACTAAATATAAAAGCAACATTTTGCTGTACATTGGAAGGTTGGACCACTTCCAACAATGTGTTCATTAAAGAATCTTACAAGATGCCATAGTTGTCTCAAAATATAAAATGGTGTCCAAGAAATCTGGACTTGTAACTGAATCGGGACACTTCTTGGTGTGCTATGTGTGCATACTTTCCTTTGCATACGTGCCAAGCACGAAAGGAGGCAAGCTGAAACTTTCGAGATTCCACATCACCCTTTGAAAGTTGTTGATGCTCTCCGAGGCTAAAAAAGATAAGAACTCCTACAATAATTCCCCATATTTGCATAGAGAGTAGTACATTTTTTCATCAACGTTGTCAGCAGACATGTTAAATGCGCCTTCATGTTGGCTTACAGCTCTCAAAGATTGCAATAACAGCGTGCTCGGCACATCGTTCTTCTCTCTTCACCCTTGCTACTTTATCTAGGAACCTTGATTAGAAGCATGTCTTCATTAAAAGCATTTATTGTGATTTGTCCACGCTCTTTTGTGGATTAAATTGAGTCACATTGCATTTTGCGATGGCATGTTTCGGCACCCCATATTGCAGATGTTTTGAGTTTTTAATTTGAAGCATAAAATGTGCGAAACAAGTTTTTTTTTACTTTTACAGGGACAATGCTTTGTTGCAATTAACCCAGCTGCATTTGCTCCTGGCTTTGAAGACAGAATGCAGGGCCTCATGAACATGGCGCGGTCACAGGAGCCCGTAAGTGGTGCATCATGTAATTGCAAAATACCACTGAGTTTCAATGAGACAAATAAAAATTAGGAGTGGTAGTGCAAGCAAATGTGCATGATAAAAATAGTGGTTCCAAAGTATTTCTTGAAGAAATTGGAAAATTCTTCAGTGGTTTACAGTTATACAAAATGATGTATAGTAGCGAGTAGAGTTCACTGTAATATCCGGTAGCATTTGGAGTGAACGCTCTGTTTTGCCAGTTATCATGAGAAAATCGCCTGCTACTTTCACTACATATCCTCGCCTTGATAGTTGTACTTGAGACTTTGTCAGAGAAATGTCGGATAGTGCAGGTGCTGCTGTTCTGTTTTCATTTTGGAGGACGTCATTTTCATCTTGGAGGACGTCAGAAAATTTGGATTCGCCCTTTGTAATCGCTAACCATGTGAGCGTTCTCTGCGTATTCATCTTGAGCAGCCTGCCGGATAGATTACTAGGCCGAAGTTCTCATGTGTGCTTAAAGCGCGCTTCCTCCTATTATGGCGGCAGGGTAACCATAGTTACTGGCTGAATTTTCATAATTGCTATTCAACTTGAACTGCATCGCTAGGGTGGAATTGGAATGTGGCGAATTGCCTCTTTTATCAGTAAGTCTAACGCAGCTGCAGTTAAACACTGTCGCATAATATATACTTAGCAAAAAGAGCGCCTCTTTGCAGACAGAACGACTAATGACACGCCGATATTACCAATCTAAGGGAGATTTATATTTGGTCGTTAATGTTGGTTAGTGTTTGCTGGCCTCGACCAGAAATGTCAGTTTTCAGAAAAAATGAGACCCGTGTGCTCTGCTTAGTCGTAAACATTACACTGCATGAGTTTGAAATTTGTGTTTTTTTACCAGAGAATTTCCCTCGTAAATTCGAGGTGGTATGTACCCGGTCGGGACAGACCTGCCTGATGTATCGTTTGCATCGGCAAAATGTCTGGTAAAATGATAGACTGAAAACTATCCCCTATGGCTTCCAGAAAATCGTGCGTTCGTTAAATGGCATACCATTTTACTTCACGACACCACTTGCGCAGAAACAAAGAAAGGTTTGATTCTTTATGATCATTATCGGCTCCAGTCATAGTATATGTGGCAAGATTTCCATATTCAAACTCCTTGTATCATCTTACGCGGTAAGCAATGTATTAATGATGGATTTGTTAACAATTGCAAGCAAAGCTATCTTTGGCTCTCATAAACGAATTCTATATGTTATGTCTTTTAGGATAAGACATAACATATAGAATGCGTGCGTGCGTGTGTGTGTGCGTGTGTGCGTGTAAGTTTTTATTGGCACAAATTACAAAAGTACTCGGACAGAACAGAGAAAGGGCAGATTTCCTTGACAAGGTTTCTGCCCTCGTACACATGTATGGATGTACATTCACACACACAAACCCACACGCGGACAAACACACACACTAACACCGTCTGCACATGTGTAAGAGCCGCACTTGTGTGAGAACCGCCCTGCTAAACTTGGCACCCTTTAATCTGAATACGGAGATGCGGTAAATAGAAACTGTGTTTCACATCTGTAGTTTCCTTGAACGACTCGTACATCGGGTAACTACCAACATTGCAATAAGCTAACTTCATGAAAAAAATTGAAGGTGCAACTGATATCCGCAACGCTCTCGGGTGCTATGCCAGCCGTAAAGCAGATGAGGCGAGTGCCGCCCCGCACGGAGGCCGCAGGTCTCTTCATTTTATTCACCTCAATGACCGGTTTCAAGGAGTATCCAATAATGGGTGCGCTAATATAACCATCATTAACAAATACAAATACTTGCTTTGAGATATAGGCGATTAAAGAATCTAAAAATCCAGATTGGAGCAAAATGGTGATGCTGTCCGTGGGCAGGTCTTTCTAGTCCAGAAAAGTTAAGGGAAAAATGAAAACTCAAAATTTTGTAATACGAGAGAGGCTGGGCAATCTGAAACGGACGTGCAGTGTGGTGACATATGCGGGTCGAATTAGCAATGTTTTGTGCCTGATTTAGAGAGCCATGAAAAATATTTCGGAGAAAACAGAAGCTTGCGACGCGGTGTTGTGCTGCAAGGATTTCAAGACAGGAATTTTATTTTCAGAGAAGCGCGAAGGATATACGAATATGCATAATTAGCGAAGAGAATGGCGCAGCTTTGATCTGATTAGAGTGCATTTCTTACGTATATTTGATGTGAGTTCTAGACGGAACTGGTGTACTCAAGTCTCGCTCGCAAATTACCCGTTCGAACAGTCAACTAAACCTTCGTTACGGTGGGACGCCAAATCATATTTATACACACACAGACACAGATCTCCGCGTGAATTCTCAGCAGAAATAAGTTGAGGTGAGGAGACGTCCGCCAATACAGTACTCAGCCATACTTGTTTTACTGCGGACGGTTCGCGCCGGTCGTCGTACAATCCAGATTTTACAATGCATTATTAGTATGAATATTCCTTCCGGCCCTCTCCAATTCGCTATCTTATGTGGTTCGCTGCACAAACGGAATACGCGTAATCTTCGCTTCCTTTTAGTCAGAAAAATGTATTCTAAGAGTGTAACTTTTTTAAAGGTCGTACACTATCAGAATGTCAAAAAATGTGCGCAACATACTCAAATATAGTATTCTTAATACCGCGCGGAAAAGGCACGGACGTGGAGAGTTGTCATGTGCCCCTTGCCAAAAAGACTGAGCAAAAGACTTGCTTTTCAACCGAAAAGCACAGCCTTTCCGGCACCCCTAAAAACCGAAAGGTGTCACAAAATGTCGACAAGGGTTCACCCTACATTACCGAGATTCAGAGCTCAAGGGCTGCCACAAGTGGTTTGCTACAAAAAAACAAGCCGCCGTTGCATGGCTACTTCTGGCAAAGACGGCACATACAAGCGCTCGTGCGTACATCTCTTCTCTGCGTCCACGTCTTTTCCGCTGTGTTTTAGACATCTGCAACCAAATTGTCCAAGCTTCTACATTGACTAATAGAATGCTAGTGACTTGTGCAGTTTTTAGGGAAGGAGTAGTAAAAAATTCGGCGAAATTTATCAGAGCGATAGTGTGAAGCTGTAACATCGCATGATTTGCTTAGGAATATGCTGCGCTACTCCGAGCAATATTTTTTTTCTGTAGTACTGTTAAGCAGAGCAAAGTGAACAATATTATGGAGTATAGTTTTTCATGCCAACTGGCTGCACATAAGTATTGAATCATATTTATGACTTTGAAAGTTTTCCTGTACCATGAAAACGTCAGTCATTGTATGTGAACTCGCACTCTGTATCCCTGCCCGCAGGCAAATCCAGATGTTCCAGTCCAGGTGCCAGGCGATCCAGAGAGGCGGCATATGGCCAAATGTGATGCCGAAGGTGGCATCCGCTATCATGTCAACCAGATACAGTTTGCGGTATGTGAGGCGATTCAAATGAGCATCATATCAGTGGCTGCTCCATGGGAGAAATAAAAAATGTAGTTCCATTTAGTAATCTAAGTTAAAGGTTGCGTTTTGCAGCATCGGAACTTGTCCTAAAGGAGCCCATCAACATAACCTTGTCATGTTGACTCACCCATATTAAGGTTTTCGCTGTTTTCATTGGCTTGAGAAAGCAATATGCAGACACTGCTGGTCTCACTATGCAATGTAATTTAAAAGCTACAGATATTATATACCGTACAAAAAAGAGTTGGGTCATCATATTTTGCTGAACCATTGGAAATATCTTGAACTGTTGTTAAGGTAGCAGTCTCTCCCTCTATTCCAGAGGTTCAGAGTTTTCGTACCTACTCATAGCTTCAGAGCTTGCAGGCAGCCCCTTTTTGTATTCTGATTTTGCATTCGCAACATACGAGCAGCAGTGGTATATATGTGATGCGGAGCGAGTGAGCTGCGGTCGCCGCTTTCAGTGTTGCATGGAACTAGTGCCCAAGCGCAGCCTTCATCTTTGCCGGTATAGAAGTGTGGACTAAACAGAGGGTGGTCGCCATTTTAGCGTACATGGAAGTCGGCCGAAGGTGCACACATCTCTAATCGGCTGATCCCCGCCTGCTCTGGCTTGCGCTGGTGAAAAATGTGCTGCATGCCGTGATGGTGCCCGTCAAATAATATAAATCCGCCTATAACCCCCCCCCCCCCCTCCTACCCCAAAAAAATCGTATACTGAGCACTGCTGTTTAGTATCTCTCGGTTGCCATGTCCTTGATACGAAATGAACGTGATGGCAAACGTTCTTGAGGAAGCAAGCCGCCGCGGTGGCTCAGTGGTTACGGCGCTCGGCTGCTGACCCGAGAGTCGCTGGTTCGATCCCGGCAGCGGCGGTCGAATTTCTATGGAGGCGAAATTCTGGAGGCCCGTGTACCGTGCGGCTTCAGTACACGTTAAGAACCCTAGGTGGTCGAGATTTCCGGAGCCCTTCATTACGGCGCCCCCTATAACCTGAGTCGCTTGTGGACGTTAAACCCCTATAAACCAAACCATAAACCGTTCTTGAGGAAGCCTACATTGTAGTTGCAACCATGAAAATGTTGTCGTTTGTTTGTGTAAATCACGGGTGAAAACGAAGAGAGAAGCGTAACTAGCACAATGCTGCTATGCACAGTCATGCGATTTGGAGAGCGATATTCCAATTTTGAGTCTTCATAAGTAAGAGGAAACTTCGTTGCATGTCTGTCTTCTAAAATGAATTTAATAGCTTCTCTTTTTGTGCACCAGAGGATGTTTCCATTTTTGTGTCTTCATATGCTAAATTTCATGAACTCTTCAGAGGCACAGTGGTGCGTGATTCAGAGCGTATTTTAGGGGCTCTGTGAAGAGGTCCTGAACTTCAGTTTGTTCTCGTTACGCTTTGTCTGCTGCCGCATTCACCAGGAAGCTTTCGTGTCGACCTGCACGTCTCAGCGATAAGTTACATCGTCGCAGCGTCCACAGATTTGAGACGAAAAGCACTCGCTCTTTACGATTGCTATACCGTCGACATTATCATAGAGGCGTCGACATGCTGAGGAAACAAGGGTGGCCGGGTTTGTTAGCGCTAGCGGTGAGGGTAGTTGTGGGAGGCGGGCTGCCGTGGGTAACAGTTCGCAGCCGGATGCAATGGAATGAAGGTGCATCCTCCGAGAGGAGCAGGTTGAGCGGAAATTTTTAGATGTACGAGTGTTTTAAGCTTCATGGTTACTCAGACGTACTATCGTCGACCTGGTCAGCTGCGCGCTTCTGCGCGTCAGCAGGCAGATTGCCTTAATGAGCAGTGGCAGGTAGGCAACCTATACCATGTCCCGCGGAGCAGCGAGTCTGAAGTTGCAATGAACTGCTGACGAGATGAGGTGGCTGGCTGTAGTAAAACACGCTTATACCGTTTGAACAAGAAGACGAAAATATCCCGCATTTAATTCCTTCTCCCATGTTACTCATTTCCACGAAAAACTTTCATAACTACGCCACTCGCAAGAAATCCTGCAGCTTCCAAGGCGTTCTTCTGATTAGCATAGGCCCCTGTTAAAGTGCGTACGCCAAGTGCTCAGTTTTTTCTTTGTGCGGACAACAGTGCGCAAAGCCTCGGTAAAGACCTAAAGATAAAGGGTATTCCTGAGTATGATTTAGAAACTTACCATCATCAGCCAAACTACGCCCACTGCAGGACAAAGGCCTCTCCTATACGTTTCGAATTAACCCGATCCTCTTTCAGCTGCAGCCACCCTATCCCCGTGAAACTTACAGTGAGCGTGTTTCTCTCCGACTTTTGATTTCTGTGCACTTTGACGTCATGGTCAGTATGCAAACTCGCTGTAGTCACAGCGGAAAGGCGCTTTCGCCGCTCCACAGACCACTGCAGGCGCCGCGGCATAGAGCCTTTCAATGATTCAAACACGACTGAACAGCGAATGCGTCACTATAGTCTGAATGCTCGTGACGTGTACTCAGCTCTGACATTGCAACCTATTAACACCAAACCTGCAAGAAAAGAGCGTTGCAAAATAATTATCTACCGTCTAAAATACACTGCCACATATGTTTTGCCAGTTTAATGATTCCCAATAGCGCGCGCATCGTTACTAGTAAGCCAAGGGAGAACAAGAATATTTCATGTCTATAGGAGGCGGAGAAAGACGAAAGTCGGGGAAGTAAACCAGTAGAATAACCGCTTTGCTACACTGCACGAGAAAAAGGGGTGAGATGATGAGAAGATGAAGCAGAAAAGAGAATCATCTTCCAAGAAGTATGGACATGTAGTTTCGCTTGCCTGAATCTTTGTTTGTAGTTAAGCTTAAGGCATTGCTATAAATAAATCACCTACGACTGCTGAATAATTGAATTACTGCTGAATAATCACTGTATTTCTTCTATCACTTTTTCCATTTCAGCTCCGGAGTGATGGTATATGTGACGTCGAATGTAATGTCAGGATATACTGCAGTATAACTGTTCCTTCTTCATTCATTGTCCATCCGGCGCTAGAGGCAGACCATCTTTGCCGTTGTAGGCAATTTGAACATGGAAGTAGCGATTATATCGCAGTTCTATTGTGTCCCACGGATTTACACCGGTTTTCCGAATCACAGCGGTTGCTAGTGCGTTGAAACCGAAACGGAGACAGGTAATAGAAGTAATTCGATATTAAATTATTCAGCGGCAATAGGTGACTACTAACTACTTCGTGATTCATGTACACTAATGGCTTATGTATCATTACAAACACGAAAATTGAGTACCAAAATGTGATGCCTATGATCCTTGAAAACCAGCCCAGAGCGCGCAAGTGGGGCAGGTTCACGCAGCAGCGGCGTTCCTTTAAATTGTTATCGGGACAGTTACCGTGGCTTACCTGACGTACTCATTAGCTGTGAAGCGATAATTGCAATTCCTTACACATGTGCGATAACGATTCTCCGCCTTCTTCCAGGACGACGTTGCCAAGAAGCTTGGCGTCGAACCCCCGAAAAGGAAGTGATGGTATAAGCCTTTCCCTCATCACGAGAAGAAATGGGAATAGAGGTGCCTTATTTTCGGCGAAGCTGGTAAAACACCAAAACAGAATAAAGGGCGAGGTTTGTCTAGGCTGTTACGTTTTACGTAGAATGACTTCACTTTCTTTTATTTGAGGTTTCAGAAGCAGCAGGCCCAAATTAAGCGCCATTAAAACTGAAAGCTCAAAACTTAATCGGTCAGTTTCAAAGCAACAGCAGATCCGATCATTTTTCAGTTGATTTTCAAATTTCATAGACTGTTTCTTGCGCGGCTGGGACCCTGGCATCAGGGCCAAGACAACTCCGCTTGCTCCGAACAAAGCCGCAGCTGTTAATAACATGGAAAGGAATAGCCCACGGGCGACTTGGTTATTGAAATCCCCAAAATATGCGTTGCTTCCTCCAGTCCCGTGCAGTCAGCACGCACGCCGGATTTCTCCGCCTGCCTATATCCGCCTATTCTGGTGTCTCTCTTTCGGGATGCACTGCTCGCGCAGCCAGCAAAGGCTCGAGCGGAGAAAGAGGCCGCCCACGTGACGACGCTGGAGCTTATCCTCCACTTTTTCCGCGGGCCGGAAGGGGAAGGTCCACCACGTGAACGAGTTCAGGAGAATGTGCGCCACCTGGGGGGGGGGGGGGGGGGGGGGGGCGGGGAATGTTTGTCTGCGGAAGCCTCTGCCAGCTGGCCCAACATTCACGTTGGGTCTATGAGAACCTGCTCGTCGGGTTGTGGCCAGTCTGCTAGTTCACATTGTGGCCTTTACGGCCATAAATGTTCGTGGAAAAACACTCCATCACCGCGGGTGGGTATCAAACTGCAGGCGAAGCAACAGGTCTGTTTCGCTGGCCACTGCATTAGACCACTACGTTATCGCCGCAGCCGATCATCCGGCGTGTTGAACTGCCTGTTGTTGTTGTTTTTCAAGTTGTTGTTGCCCTTGAAGCAACAGCACATACGCACGGTGGGAATTGGCCGAAGTTTAGTGCAGATCCAAGCAAGAGAAAAGTTCATATAGACTAATCTCAAACGGTTCATAAATAGCACCTGAGAAATCTGGGAAAGTGGATGACAAATTTTGAGAAATTTTGAGGACATTTGAACGGAGATCGAGGAAATAAACAACAAAACAAGCGATGTGGTCGTCTTCAGCAAATTCCATCTGTATGCATTGGATCTAAATCACACCGCTATCGCACTGCCTACTCAAACCGAGCCTCGTAGCGAAACCGAAGTTAAAACTCCAGTGCGAGTGCATATAATTAGCAACTGGCCCAACCATGCTAAACCGTCCGTCATTTTTTTTTCCACTTGCATGGAGACAACAGCCACACTGAACAGTGTCACTTAGCCTCAAATAGCCAGACCGCGCCCTGATATTCTGCCGTAACCTCTCAAGACGTCATTTCACTTCAGACTACGTGCACAAGAAAATTTTAAGAGGCACACGTATTAATTAAGCAAAGCCAGTCAAAAGGATACTACGGCGCCGCATAGACCTCCTCGACCAAAGTGCGCTATTCAGTGAACTGAGGATTAACTGAACAGAGCGGTTTCGTTTTCAATTCATCATGTTGCGCTTACAGAGGCTAGAAGTCTCATGAACACTTCAAGATCACACCTCGAATGTGACAGCCCTTTATCAAAGGCACGAAAATCATTATTGTAGTGCGTGATCTCAATGTTCTTTTAGTGTGCTGGCACTGAAACCCACATTAACGAAAAGGTCCGATTGTTGGTCTAGCTCTCCTGTTAGCATGCGTGTATGCCAGCTGCCACGGCGCGCAGGTCATGACGAGTCACAAGGTCAGGGGGCCAGGACGGCAGATAGATCTCCTGCTTTTCCGCTCATATTTTACGAGGTTAGTTCAGCAGCAGAAACGGTACGCCGTACACAGAAGACACACCATGAAGCGGGTCACACAAGCACTTCTTCTTCCCTTTAGTAAGCACACAAGCACTAGCGGCACAGTCTTCGTCGACTACTCAGGGACACAACGTCGTGTTGGCTTGGCGACTGCGTACCGTAACACTACACCCCACCGCCCACCCCCCCGCGGGAGAAGTCACAGACCCGGGGAGGCCACGGGGGTTGGGTGAGTGTGGTAGGGTTTAAGACAGGCGACGTGCACCAGCTGTGTGGAGGGGGCCACGGAAGGAGAGTGGGGATGCAGCGGCGTGAGTTCATAGGTCACATCGCTCAGTTGCCTCAAAACGCGGTAAGGACCGACGTAACGAGGGAGGAGCTTCGCACACAGTCCCACAAGGCATGCAGGGAGCCAGAGGAGTACCAGGGAGCCTGGAGGGTAATGAACGTAACGATGATGAAAGTCGTAACGACGTTTTTGAGCGGTCTGAGAAGCGTGGAGACGATCCCTAGCGATTTGGCGGGTGGCGTCAGCACGGGCAATAGCGTCACAAGCATAACTGCTAGTGGAAGGGTCAGAAGGCAGTAAGCTCTCAAAGAGTAGCAACGGGTCGCGGCCAAAAAGCATGTAGGAGGGGGAGTATCCGGTGTTATTATGGCAAGAGGAATTATAGGCGAACGTCACGAAGGGAAAACTGACGTCTCAGTCACGATGGTGGTCGGAGACATTCATGGACAGCATGTCCGTCAGGGTGCGGTTAAGTCGCTCAGTAAGGCCGTTAGTTTGGGGATGGTAGGCCGTGGTGAACTTGTGACGGGTGGAGCAGGAGCGGAGAAGGTCGTAGATCACTTTAGAAACAAAGAAAGGGCCACGGTCTTTAAGCAGATGACGTGTAGCGCCATGAAGCAAGACGACGTCATGGAGGAGAAAGTCGGCGACATCGGAGGCACAGTTGGTCGGGATAGCGCGCGTGATAGCGTACTGGGTAGTGTAATTGTCGCAACGGCAATCCACTTATTCCCGGAAGTTGATGTGAGAAAAGGCCCGAGCATATCGAGACCAACACGAAAAAATGGCTCAGTCGCAATGCCGATGAGCTGAAGCGGGCCACTAGGCAGGAGCGAGGGCGTTTTCCGGCGCTGACATTGATCACAGGCAGCAACGCAACCGCGGACAGAGCGGTAAAGGCCAGGCCAGAAGAACCGCAGGCGCACGCTGTCGTACGTGCGGGACACGCCGAGGTACCCTGCAGTAGGTGCGTCATGAAGCTGGGCAAGGACGAACGGCTGAGGAAACGGCGGGTGCCACAACCTTCTTCAAACGACGGCGAAAGGAGGAGCTCAAGAAAATTTGAGCGCCAGTGTCAATCAGAGCCATAACTGGTGCCCCGTCCACGCAGATATCGAGAAGGTTGCGGCGAGGAGCGGGGCTCAGGAGAGGATTTTCGGGCCGGGTCGTCAATGCAGCGTCACCTCCGGGAGCTGCATTGGTTAGTTTTGCGAATGAGAGCAAGGTAAGGGCGGAGTGGACGGGCGTCGAAGTTGCGGCGAACGGGAGAGACGGATCTGAGGTGAAGGCGAGCGGCTGTACCTGCGTGGGGTAGGAGTGTCGTTGGCGTGTGAAAACTCGGGACGGGGAGACATCTGGCGCGGTCCGTAGTCAGCACGACGATCGTAATCAGAACGAGGTCCGTAGTCCATACGACAATCTTAATTAGAGTTAGAGGGAGTTCGGGAAAACCAACGGCTGCGGCAGTGGCAGGAAATGTGGCCGACACGCGAGCAGGTGAAGCAGATAAGCCGGTCGTCTGAGGTTCTCCAGTCCGCAGGATTCCGGTAGCAATAACTTGGTGGGATGGCCGGAGTCGGTGAAGCAGCGGCAATCAATGGAGCTCTGGTTGGTGTACAGGGCGACGCAGAGGGTAGGCCAGAATTGAGACCCACGTTCGTGAACTCCTGGCGAACAACGGCCTGGATCAGAGCAATCGTAGCGTCAGGCGGCTGAGGGGTGAAGGCGATGGGTGTCATAGCCTCCAGTTCCCTCCGCACAATTCTGGTTAAGTTGGCAGGATGGGACGGCTGTTGCAGTGTTGGCAGGTCTTCGCAGGAGGATGTCGCCGCTGTGTTCGGAAGGCGGTCGAAACGGGGAGCAATGCGGCGGTGCTTGGCTTGCTCAAACTGCCGGCATACCTGAAGGACAGAGTCGACCGTTACGCAGTCTTTGCAGAGTAGCAAGTTAAAAGCGTCGTCGGCGATCCCCTTGAGGATTTGGCCACCTTGTCGGTCTCTGACATGGCGCTGTCTACCTTACGGCAAAGAGCGAGGACGTCCTGGATGTAAGAGATGTAAGACTCGGTCGATGACTGAGCTCGAGAAGCGACGTCTTTTTTAGCGGCGAGCTTGCGTCCAATTGGCTTGCCAAATAAGTAGCGGAGCTTCTGCTTGCAGGTGTCCCTAGAGGTAAGAGGTAAGTTCTTCGTCATGCGTCTCAAACCAGACGCGCGCCGTGCCCGCCAAGTATAAGATGACGTTTGCAAGCATGAGGGTCGCGTCCCATCGATTGTGCTTACTCACACGCTCATACATGGCTAGCCAATCTTCAACATCGACGTCATCGGTGCCACAAAAGGGGCCCGGGTCACGAGGCTGTGCCACGAAAACGGTCAGCGCTGGGGTTGACGCTGTGGCCGAAGGTGCATTGTCGGCATAGCGATGGATTCAACGTGACGACCGCTGCGGAGGTCCAGGGCGTGGTGTAATACCCAGCACCTCCACCAAATATTACGAGGTTAGTTCAGCAGCAGAAACGGTACTCCGTACACAGAATACACACCATGAAACGGGTCACAAAAGCACTTCTCCTTCCCCTTAGTAAGCACACAAGCACTAGCGGCAGCGTCTTCGTCTTCGTCGACTACTCAACGACACAGCGTCGTCTTCGCTTGGCGACTGCGTACCGTAACAATATCATCATCCTCAGCCTGACTACGCCCACGGCAAGGCGATGTTTTGTCCGGTATTATTTCACCCCACTTGGTGCACCTCTGTCTCTGGCACTTGGGCCTGCGCTGCGAGTGTGTTGTTACGTTCGGCATTACCTACGACGGGGTGTGCGAAGAACTCGTACTTGCGATGAAGCAGCTGTATCTTGAAGAACCACTGTATCTTGAAGCCACTGAATTAAAGGTAACGGAATACCCGGCGCGAACAACGGGCGCCTGTCAAGAGGCGCAGGCGTCCTTGAAAAGC
This sequence comes from Amblyomma americanum, assembly GCF_052857255.1. Classification (NCBI taxonomy): domain Eukaryota; kingdom Metazoa; phylum Arthropoda; class Arachnida; order Ixodida; family Ixodidae; genus Amblyomma; species Amblyomma americanum. The sequence continues at coordinate 60,332,893 of NC_135501.1, forward strand.
GAATTTGCTGTGAGCCTCTAGGGAATCAAATAAGGGCCGTCAGAGGTTCCCTTAAATTGCCTCCGCGGCAATCCTACTTTGACAACTGAGATCTAGGCGACTGACTTTGTGTAGTGGCTGTTCCTGCTATGCTCGCGTTCACACACAGGCATATATGACAGCGTTTCTAATTTTCAGGCTGGGTACATGTCATCATGATCATCAGCCTGCATGTACGTATTTAAGGGCAAACTCATCTCCCATGTCTGTCCAATTAACCCTGTCGTTTGCCATCTGCGCCCTCTATATGCCAACAAACCTCTTAATGTCATCCGCCCATCTAACTTTCTGTCGCCTTGTAAGACGAGAAGCACGAATAAAACACACGGACGCCAAGAAAGACGAAGCACAAGCGCTAACTTCCAACTGGCGTTTATTAGAAAAATCGAAAGATATATAGATACATGAAAGGTGGGAAGACAAAAACTAACAACGACAGCAGCATACAAAAAATCATGTCACTCGATACCAGCTCAGATACATCATCTCCTTTTTTGAAAGGCCGATTGATGCGTGCTTACGCAGCCACTGCCCGTCCTATCAATCTCTAGCGCCCCCGATATCTCTCTTGTGACTTGCGAATGATTCCGGTCGATAATTACAGATTGTAGCAAATCCGGAGCACAATGGCCGTCACCCTCATATTCGCAGTCACGGCAAAAAATTGCCAAAGTGTCCCGCATTTGTTTCACATTCTCGGCATGTTCTCTGAAACGCTCGTTCACGCATCGTCCACTCTGACCGACGTAAAAACGGCCGCATGTCAGTGGTATCTTATAAACGGTGCCTTCAGTACAGCCAACATACCTGTTGGCATGTCCTATCCTGCAGACTGAATCTTTCTGTCGCCTTTTGCTACGGTTGCCTTCTATTGGCATCCACTCCGTTACCCTCAAGCACCATCGGTTATCTTGCGTTCGCATTACATGCACTGCCCACTTCTTTCTACTGATTTCTACTAAGATGTCATTTACACGCGTTTGTTGACTCACCCACTCTGCCCGCTTCCGGTCTCTTAACGTTACACCTATCATTTTTCTTTCCATATTCGCTGCGTTGCCCTTAACTAAGTTTAACCCTTTTCGTTAGCCTCCACGTTTTTGCCTTGTAGGTGAGTACTGGTAAGATACAGCTGTTGTATAGTTTTCTCTTGAGAGATATTGGTAAACGGCAATTTCATGCTTTGAGAGGACCTTCCTTATGCGCTCCACCCCATTCTTATTCTTTTAGTTATTTCTCCCTCATGAACCGGGTCAGTTGTCAGTACCTGCCCTAAGTATTTCTTTACCACTTCCGGCACCTCGCTACCATTCAACTGTTAACTGCTGCTCCATTGGTAGACTGTTGAACATTACTTTGGTTTTCTGTATGTTAATTTTTCGGCCCATTGTTCTGATCTGCTTGTCTAAGTCACTGATAATGCTTTGCAATTCACATCCTGACTGAATCAGCACGACAATGTCCTCAGCGAATCGAAGATTATTCAGGTATTCTCTATTAACTCTTATCCCTAACTGTTCCCAATTCAGACCTCCGAATACCTCTTGTAAACAGGCAGCGCATAGCATTGGCGAGATCATGTCTGCTTGCCTTACGCCCTTTCTCATAGCTCTGCCACAACGACAGCAACGCCGACACAGCCAGATTTTCTGCAGAAGTGGAGCCATGCCTCATCTGCATGCATTAGGAATGGTAATAAATATTGTGTCATGTAGCTACTATGCTTCATCCACACCATGGAGACACACCCTAGACACAGAATACACTTGATATGCCACTTTATTCACATAACCATATCATGAATAACAAAGCATAACGACGACAAACAGTGCAGAACCAAGAAAACGATCAAAAACAATGGCCACACAGTGGCAACGCACACAATTCGCATATTGCCTAACAACTCAAATCGACCGTCACGTTGAATGCAATAGGATTAGGAGGGTAATGAAGGAGAAACTTGGACTGCAGCGTCGGCGTCCCTGTGAAGACTATATTAGCTAAACGGTGTTAAGGGAAATTTTCCTCTTCACCTGCCACCTGTCAAACGCCTCTCGCTCCCTTCTCCATTTATAGGGAACAGGGGGGAGGCTCCAGACGCATATTGACGAAGCAAAAACGAAAATGACTAAGAAAATGACTCACACAACAGCAGGCCTAAGCGCAGATAATGAAGCCTCCGGAATAACTATGTGTGCAAACGTCGTGTCTGTAGTAGCTATTCTTGCTAGAACTGTTCCGGAAGAGCAACATTGGTCTCGCAAACCCCTTTGGCAGCTTTGTTTCAAACTGCCACCTGCCAATGCAATGGGGTATCGCTCAACCGCAGCATACTTCGGCGGTAATGGATCTCAACAATGTGACTGAGTATGCGTATTTGCGTAGTGGGACTTGGAAAAGAATTATAAAATTTATCGGATTGGGGAGTGAAAGAAAATGGGCTTATAACTGGTATAGAATGGTCATTGGAATGTAATCAGAACAGGAATAGATTGGCGAGTTAAAGACGAATGCTTTCGCATTTCCACTGCATCAATCCAATTGGTCACCCCTAATTTTTTTTTATGAGCTAGTCGGCCGAGTATGCAAAATGCTGTATGACGGCGTAATGCGAACCATTGAACGAAGGTTCCTATTGCTAACACAGAATTTCACTGGCCGTGGCAGAAACGCCATCATGGCGCGGAGACATCCCTGTCAGGCTAATAAAAAATGTTTCCCGCAAAGCTAAATGCTTGGTTTGCTTACTTGTAAACTGAGGAATACGGCTGCCGCGGCCTACTGTTTGCTGTCCAGATCTGACTAGCATCGGCAGGAAATTAGCACTGAGCGCTAGCCTTTGAAAGCCTACGTGCTATACTTCCGGACCTGCCTAGATGCCCTAAGTCCTGCTGCAACAAGGTAAGAAAATCCTGATTTGCCGTATCTTCTAAGTTTACGTTCACGACATATCTTCGAAGTTCGCTCTGGAATCATAGCATAATCACCTATGACAGCGACGTAGCGCATATAAATACTAGTGGTGAGAACAACGTAAACGTAAATGTTTTCCTGGTAATATTAGGCACTGGTTGCCATACACCGTCGAAAACCGGTGGTGGCGATTGCCTTGAGTACAACAACCCTCCTCTCTCACCCACTCGATACGCAAGGTATATGGTGGCATCTGCGGCGCAGTAGAACTCGTACCACATAACTCAGTGAATAGCTGATACGTCAGGGAACTTTCTATTTCTTCGAGATTCACGTTGTCTCTTGGCAACTACCTAACATTCCAGCAGAATATTTACGCTTGAACCTTCATAACGCGGATGTAGTCAGAAAAAAATATCGCTGAACCTTGTGCTCCGTAAAGGAACCCGATAGCTCTATAATTAGCCGCAGGCTGGAGGCCACACTTGTGGAGGTGAAAGCCAAAATCCTGTTCATTTACCTCCACAAGGGTGCTGTGACAGTGCGTTCCACGTTCTCGGAGGTCCACTATCTTCGGCGACATCTTCCCTTTGGGGAACTCCGGACGCCCTTGAACTGTGTGACTGCAATGTGCGTCTCGGAATGCCACTCCTGCGACATCTCCCCTTTGTGGGAACGGGGATGCGCTTGGACTGAGTGATTCACACAGTCATTGAATGCACTGCGCATTCCCGGAAGAAACGCGGGGCAAAAACCCTGGAATGCTGCAGTCCCTGGCGTTGAGAGGAGGGCGAAGGAGACGCTGCTTTCTGGAAAAAGGGATCGCCGAAATTGACGCCAACAAAAAAGAGAAAAAGCCAGGCAGTTGGAGACGAGCAAGGCAGGCGATGACATCGCTCGTAGTCGGTCCTCCGAACGTAAGCGAACAAGCCCTTGGGCAGAAGGGAAGCCTGAGCGAACGAACAAGGCCCACTCCGCAGACCCTCCTTTCCCTCTGACTTCGACGCCAACGCAGCAACGCGTAAGCTTGGGCATCCCAGCCTCTGCACAAGCATTTGCTAACGTGAAATTCTTAATTATACTTGTTTTGTTTTAACTGAGTCTAACTGTGTCTCTTTGTGTCTTCGTCCCGTGTGGACCCGCGAAGTATGTGAGGTCGTCACGGTGGACTCCAGCAGGCGGCTGATAATGGTGGTATCGGCTTCGTTTATGGAGCACACGGTCCAGCGACATTTTTCCACACTGTGCACTGCCACGATGATACCTGAACCTGTTGCACCACGGCGCAAGCGTGGTATAGATTCTATGGAAACTATAGCGCCTGCGGCGGAGCCGGCGGCGTCTATGCATGGCATCATACCAAGTGCAGCGCTATTTTTGACGTTTCACGTTGAAGCTTAACACCGGAGGTCCCTTTGGATCGTTGCGCAGTTTGTAATATTTGCGCGGCACATCAATATGCGGTATTTACTAACATTAAAGTTCGGAAAACTAGGAATAAAGAACAAAACATTGCAATAATGTCACGTAGTGGTGACTGCAGTCTGGCGAGCAGGAAGACAGCAAGAATGGCTTCCAGAGGAAAGTTTCTATTTATGCTGACTTCCGCCCACAAAGAACTAAATGACTTGGCCGCGGCGTAGCAGCAACCGTGCTCGGTGGTCGTCGAACAGGCTGCCCTCCGCTCTCGGCCGTGCTCAATTTAACTGTCATAGCGAACTTACCAGATACGTCTTTCGTCACAAACAAACGATAGAGCTGCGCGAAGACACCCTGGAAGAATGAAAAAAACAGTACAAACATTCACGGCATTACTGCCCTTTCAAAGAACCATCGACCCGAAGCTTTTAAACAAAAATAAGGCGACCAGAAAAAAACGAACCGTACAGAGATAAACGGCAATATCGTATTTGTGAAGCAACGGAATCCCCAAACTGCTAACCTGCAGTTAACGCGACCGGAATAGCGCACCACGTTGAGGAGCTTGGGCAGTGCGTGAAAAACTGATCCCGAGAGAGGTGCTCCCTTTGCTTCCTGTCGCAATTTTTAACGGCATCGAAATTGCGTGCTGTCATTTTATGACGCATACGCCGGCACACTCACGGCCGCTTAAATGCTGCGGAGGACATTCAGCCCAATTCTGGGGGCAGCGCCGCAAGGCTGAGCGATGAAGAAAATGTTCGCTCCTATCAGTATTTCTGTGAAATGCGTGGAAGACGCGGTGGGACTGAGGCGGTGGGTCAAGGCCCGTTCTTGTCTTCTTAGCTTCCTTATCTAAGAATTGCTTTTGAGGCTGTATTGTAAGCTAAGGCCGCGTGAAAGCTTTGCCCAGCAAAGGTAGAAGCAATTGTCGCAGTTTGTCAACGCATGAAAGCGGCGAGAACGGACGACTTCTTGCATTCAATTTAAGGGTGCGGTTTTCCCTTTATTTGCTGACTTTGCATCGAGGCTCGAACCCGCCGCGGTAGCTCAGTGGATAGGGCGCTCGGCTACGGCACCTATTTCTTCCTTTCTTCTTTCACTCCCTCTTTTATCCCTTTCCTTACGGAGCGGTTCATGTGTCCGCCGATATATGAGACAGATACTGCGTCATTTCCTTTCCCCAAAAACCAATTGCTATTATTATTAGCCAGGCTCGCTTCAAGCCCTGACCGACCCCCGAGTTTGGAGGGTGCAATTTCTAAAAACAAGGTAACAGTAAAAAATTGGAGAGGACACTTAAGCTCCACCTAAAGGGTATGACTCGATAGCGTGATGGGTTAGGCTTTCCTATCTGAGTAGTTTCTTACCTGAGTAACACCATTGAATGCATTTTTCATTTTTTAAGTTGTTTCAGCTATTTAATTGATCAATTACACTATAATTTCTTAATTATGATCGGCAAGCATTGACTTTTTATTGTGAGCATTTTAACATTTTTTAACCCCTTTTACATTTTTTTCTTTCTTTAAGCAACCAATCAATGAATTACGATTTCGTTAACTCGTCATCGCCTATCACACGCTGATCAGTCATACATCACTGGAAACATATATTGCTCTGATAAGGTTTTTTTTTCCGCAGCTCCGGACTATTTCCGACACGGGGTGCCGACTACTACTACGCTGACTAGTTCTCGACCGAACGAGCTATATACGCTATCGCGTTTAAAACAAGTTCACCTTTACACGACCAAATACGGTACATCTACTGAACTTATTTTACATGTTCTTTTAAAAAAACCTCTAATGGCGACCATATCCAACAATTCTCGACAAAAGCATTTTCTAACGGGAAAAAGTTTATGGGAGCAATTTGTTCAGTATAACAATCAATTTATCCGCAGATCTCCCGTCAGCAGCCTAAAATCTTCTGCTTTTAACGTTTCTGCCGTCGTCAAAAGCGTTTCTCATTGATTTTCTATCGATGTCTTAACTGCTTGATGCGAGAGATGGAACCACTATAAAAAAGATTTTGCTGCATATCGAAGGAATGTACCATTACTTTCAATATTTCTGTACGAGTACCTTATAGTTTTCACAAAACCAAAATTTTTGTCGAAGAATGTGGACTCGACAAACAATCATAAGCTTTGTCATTTGCTTTCTGGAGGGGCTGCAACCAAACAAACCAAACAAAACCAGTATGGCTTAATTGCCGATTTCAAAAGAATCTTAACTGAGGCACACACATGATGACCGGCTCAATTTTCTGTTTCTTTTTTTAATAGCGGACACGCAGAAGACGATATTTCTCAGGTCATAACCTCCTGATTAGTGTTACGTAGAAGGCGACGATGAGCGTGCAGTGCCGTGGGACGAAGCGCTCGAGAGGGGGATGGGTGGAGGGGCAAGGTGAACGGGCAAGAACGCGAGCTGCAAAATCTAATCCGATGCGCAGGAATGGCGCTGCTTGGATTCAAAACATTGTCCTGCACACCTTGTAGAGGAAGAGCGGAAAAAATTTATTTCTCTAACCAGGCCCGAGTGCTTGTTTAATTCGATGAAGTGAGGCTGCAATTTGGCCCCATGGGTTAACGAACAAGTATGAGAGGAGTGGGAAACTAGATGCAGCCACAGCATTGGGCGTATTGCAGCACCAGCCCGGCTGTACCAGGCATGGGGTGCAAAGGGGAGAGATGGACATTAATTGGAAGTAGTGCAGTGATAGGTGGGTAACGCAGTAATAATCTGTGTATTATCAGGCCAGGCGCTGGCAGAACTGGCATCGGAGGTGGTGAAAGCAGTTTATTATGTGGTGGTGTTTTTGGTCAGAAGCAGAACTTTACGTAAATGATTACTTGTAATGAAGAACCGGTTTGTGTAATTTTTATCAGTTTATTGCTTTTTTTGAGACAGTAGCGTTTCGGGTAATTCGGATATGGTGTCCCTCTAATTGATTATCGGCAATGAATGACTTCTTTGCAAACCGCAGCGGTGGCCAAGTGGTCATGGCGCTCGGCTGCTGACCCGAAAGACTCGGGTTCGATCCCGCAGCGACGGTCGAATTTCGACTGAGGCGAAATTCTAGAGGCCCGAGTACCGCGCGATGTCAGTGCACGTTAAAGAACCCTAGGGTGGTCGAACTTTTATGACGTTCCTCATAGCCTGAGTCACTTTGGGACGGTAAAGCCCCATAAACCATATACCAATTACTTTGTAAAAAAAGGCTACAGATGCGAAGCGTCCGTGACGATGTGATTCCCACAAATATTTCTGCCGTATTCGTTCCTGGTGTAGCTGGCGCTATCTATGGATGCTTCATGCAATCTGTCGTGCCCAGTTAATTCGTTGTAATAAAAAAAAACTGCTTTCCTTGAACGGTTAGAAACAGCGCAAAGATAGCGTTCGCGCTGAGATGGAATACTTTCAAGACTTGCGCTGTCTACCAACTGATTCATTTAGCTTCAAGGAGACCCATTTTATAGGAACAACCACCAACCATGCACAACACTCTACCGCGCGATGAAGGGATAAACACATATTTCTCCATGCAGTCATTGCTTATAACACCGTACGCCACAGTACTAGACAGCAAAAAAACAAATAAACAAGGAAATCGATATAAAACCGGATTACAACCTAGGATAAACACCGAATAGCCTATGTTGTTCAATGCAAAACCGTATATCTATTAGCCAGGCTGCGTCTAAAGAAAAAAAAGGAAAAAGGCGAAAACAAGGAACCAGTGTAGACAGTTACAGCCGTTCTTAGAAAAGCAGGGTCAAAAAAGAAAAAAAAAGCCATCGCAGTCAAAGGTTGTTCAAGATACATGAAAATCCCAGAAAGAACGGCAGCAATCACCTTCCACAAAATGAAGCAGCCTACACGTGTCTCTCCAGAAATCGCGGCTATTTTACAAGGAGTGAAATCGAGGGTCTGCTGGCACACTTCTCTCCCGCATTAGGAATAAAATTAATGTGAATAATCCCTCGCTCTAGTCTGTCTTCGGAGTATGCAAGAAACTTTGTTTTGTTGAAGAGCGGCTTACAACCGCAGCTGTTATAGCGGTATGCCAAGAAACTGCCGGATTTATTTTTTACGTTCAACTTCCGTTCTTAAGCCCCATCCTTATACCATCTTCTAGTTTGTCTGTTATGAACACTATTTCCGGTGAGGGGGATATTATAGATAAGTTTTCTCCTGAATTTTATGCATTTCGTGACGTGGTTTTAAGAGCACAATTCGTACTTTCGATCACCAATGATTGCATAGGCCTTGAAAGCTTGTACGGGGCAAAGAAAACTAGGCTGATGTATATTTATTATCACCTTCTTTGAATTGTGCGAAAGCCCATGGAAATACAATATAACCTGGCTGTTCGCTTCGTGCTTCGCTTTTCTGTCTCTGTTTTGTTGAGCAGGCTTTCACAAATGCTGGAATTAGATGCCCTGGGATAACCAGCACTAACTAGCGGAACTACTTGCCATCTAAGCTTTGAGTTCGGTGGCCAAGTGAAAATGATGAAAAGTAACGCAATTGTAATCTATTACGGCTCTGTAATTATTCAGTTACTTTTCTAAGGCGTAATTGACCACGAAGTAATTACTCAATGGAAGATGGAGTAATTATAATTTTAATCGGTTAATTTTTTGTGTAGCGCGTGAAAGACTGGTCACAAATGGCTAATTACCTCGCACTTCTTTTTTCAAAGTAGATTGGCTGCGAGTGAGGTGTGCGGAAGTGGTAGCAAGGAAGCGGCGGGGTGGGTATAAAGTGGTTTAGGCGTTTGCGTGCAATAGGATGCTCATTCTTAGAACTGCAACCATAGGACGTGAGCGCCTTTCTCTCCTTCCGTTTTCTGGTAACCGCACCAATTCTAGTACGTGCAGATGCGGGTGCTGGTGTAGGTAGGCATTCACAGTGCTCGAATATGTCATAGGATTATGCTGGTGAACAATTAAAGAAATGGACTCGCATAAACCAGGAGATACTGTTGGCGACATGGGCGAACGAAGCGCTCGCCTGCGGCGCCAACGGCAGCTTTCTGCACAGGCACACTAAGGTGGGAGAGCGGCCGAGCACCCAAGTGCCATACAGAGTGGCCCAGCGCTATTGTGTGCAAAACAGCGAAAGCAGGCGGGACGCGGAGACCGCTCCCTAGCACGAAAAGGAAAAGTGGCTTTTGGCGCAGGTTGCTGAAGCAGCGAAAGCAGTCAGCGAGACCATGCGCCCTGCCCAGCTCGAACAGCAATTAGCAACCAGGGGTCCAGGTCAATACCGGCGTTACACAGTCATATGGATAGACGCAGATGAACTAGCATGAGCATGTGCCGAACTTAGTTATTCCCCGTACACAATCTAGCACCTAAACAATGTTCAATCACCATGCCTTTGTCTTGCGGAGTAGGATCGAACTACAAAGCAGTGTTAGGCTTTAATGACTGTGCAGCGATCCCAGCCGAATTAGCCGAGACATATCCTTGAAGGAGAAGATGCAAAAATTATTGCTTTTTACTGCTTATACTGACTGCAATGTGACGGCTACTGGGCACTATAACGGCTCTGAGAACATGCTTGATAGCTTCATTTTCAAGCTTTGAGCGCTGCTTTGGTTCTCCCTTTTATATACGCCGATGCATGTGCTTGGTACAGCTCCAGCGTTGCTGGTTACCGAATCTAAAGAACAGGTGCTTCATCCCTCGTTCATCGATTGTGTCCCAGCCAATACTAGCGTATTTTCTCTCCGCCTGCCTTTTAGCACATCTTCTGCGACAATATCTTTTGGAGTGTGTATGTAGACATTAAACATAGCGCTTCAAGTGAAAATGCAGAACCCATGACCGCGCTGCAATAAAGAAAAAGCGAAGAACTGAAAGAACGGCTATTATTGTGTAACGCGAGATTGATCGATGCATGTTTCTGGCAGGGAATATTTTTTTATTCATTACTGTTCTCTCTGGCGGAGTGCACATGACGTTAATATGCGTTCAGCCGTCACGTCAATATGTTCGGACCACTCAGTGTAAAGCGTTGCAGTAACCATGCTGAACGTGGCTCCGTTTTCATTAGTGAAGTACAGGCTTCAGTAATGTGAAACATGACATTACTTCATGCTGATAAATAAGGATGATGCAGTGTTACACCATCGCTGTATAATTGGGAAACATGCCGTTAGCAGCTCAGCTGTAAAGTGAATACATTTCGGCGTGCAGAAAATACATGGTGTATGGTCTATGACAGATACCGTAGCGGAGAATAAGGGCGTTATATAATAAGACCGCGTGTAGAATCCACGGGGAATTTTGTTCAGGATTCCGAGTACATACACTTTACGCCACTTGGCAGTGATTTGTGTGTGGTGCATCATTCTGTATGCTTTGTGCTTATGAGCACATCCTCTAACTGCAACCAAAATACTTATACCGCAAATAAAACCTTCAATTCTGCGTCGATTCAATACGAGAACATTGCAACGCGACATTTCTCTCACGCGCACAGTACACGATGGCACCTGTGAACATATTCCGTAGTAACGCTAAAAGGGTTCCATATGAAACATGACGGCTCGCATCATGAAGCTCTCTCCTTTGCTCTATAAGTTAAAATAAACGGACATGGTGTTTTCTACACACAATATCATTTCTAAGTAAACAAATCGTAGTCCGAACAACGGGGTAAGGTTTTTACGTTGGACCGGAGAGAGGCACATTCAGGAACGATGTATGCCACACAGTCTTCTCTTGGACAGATCGCGCCACATTGACGTCAACGCCTAGTTTGTCAGGTACGTGCATTTGTCTTCGCGGTTCATGGGTGAACCGGGCGAACAGTGAAACGCCGCTGAGAAGGGCGCGAAATTGCGGGCGGCCGCGTTGCAGGCAGGAGACCAGCGGCGTCCGAAGTTGTCTTCTTGGCATAATGTGAGGCACGCGGTCATGAAGAAGATTTGCTCGTCGCTGTACGCTTCCATGCCTTTCAGACGCAACTCTTCAGAGCCGCTCGCTACCTGCGCGAGAAATGAGGTGCTGAAGGAATAGGAGCACCCGATTTCGGCGTCTGTGGTACGGCCCCCGGGGTTTGGAAACATGGCAACCCAGAAAATCTGAAATTACGGCGTACAAATCCAAGACATATACAGGTTGCTTAAATATCGTTAAAGCTCTTCGTGATGCAAAAGGCAGTCATATTTGGAATGGTGCAATGCACGGGATGGTAGTCAGAGCCAACAAAACAGCTGCCTGCTAACTGTTTCGCCAATTGCACTCAATGAAATACGAATGTCGAAGAACGAGCCGAAACTTGTAATCTTTTGCAAACGGTACAGTTTATGTTGTTTTACAGCGTTGTACCTGAGCTTCCGGCTTCCAGGACATCCTGTTATACACTGTGCAGCCTGAAGGCTACTCCGTAAAACGCCTGGATTACTGTACTGCATGAAGTGCAGTAGGCAACCTTATATTCTACAAGTACAGTCTTTTTCAAGCATTTAGAGCCCGAGGTTTGCTCCTAAGACGTGTAGCGTTGCTCTTGTACAGCATCCGCGAAACGTCTTGTTTCTGAAGAGCGAGGAGTTGAGTTTGTCTCAATTTCAGGAGATATGGTGGTACGCTGGTGATGCATAATTAGCTACGCAGCATAAAAGAGAAGCGTGCATGCATTTCACAAAAGGTTTTGTCTGCTGGACATCATTTTCTGAAGGGGCCTCAAATAAACCCATAGACATTCTTCTGGGGCAGTATTCAAGCTTGTAAATGCATGGGTGTAGTTTTTGTCCAGACGATGCCCGCGTTCGAAAAGTGAGCTAGTACTGAAGCCTATATACACTCTGTAAACGTTTACAAAAGACAACAAGTCCAGCATGATCTGTAGAAGTGACGTTGGCCCACTTCGCTATGATTGGCGTCCGCACAGGTCTACAGGATAAGTGCAGGTGCAGAGCGGGGCAGAATTATTTTCACACGGCTACGCGCCTGTGTACGTGTGTGGATGAGGGAAGAAAAGTGACGTGTACTGCATCTCTTGTAAAACTGAATACACTGAACTACGAAGCAGTTAAAACATACGAGCAGCGGCAAAGACGCGGAAGTGAACGACTGCAGCTCTTAGCAGCGGCTTGACAGTGAGAGCACTTTCCGCAGCGGCGCGTGTTTGCCGCTGCTAAGAACGGCAGCCGTTCACTTCGCCACGGTCAGCGAGCACGCTCCGTTTCCTCGAAACGCCGTTGAGAGCGCTGCAATATGGTAGAGCGCTGCAATATGGTAGTGCAATATTGTACCGCATATTTCGCGGGCTTTCTTTAGATGCCCGAAAAAGGACCCCGTAGGAGATACGATGCTACAATAAACTAGACCGGTTGTTTACAAACCTGCTCTGCAACCTAAAGTAACGCTCAAGGCACTGAAATGAATATTTGAAAATTTGCATAATTCATCGTAGGTGCTTAACGAATTCAGCGGAATATAAATACATTGTGAGGAGCGCCACATGATGGCAAAAATGTATCGCTGGTTGCAGCGGGCTGCGGTTTACCGCTGTTTTAAAATCCTTGCTTCAAGTTACGTGAAACACCATGTATAAACGTGTGAGATTGAGAAGGCCCGGAGCACGCTTTATTGGTTCAGAAGCGTGAATTGTTGGGCGACTTGGTACATGTTCACGTGAAAAAAACCATCGAGAAAAGACGCAAGACCAGAGGAAGACACATTAGTCTGTGTGTATCTTCCTGTGGTCTTGCGTCTTTTCTCGCTGGTTTTTTTCACGTGAACACGCGTTATTGCCACTCGCACAAATCGTTTTAACGAAGACGACATTAGGAGATGATGATGAATTGGACAAAGGAAGATAATTCATTAAAATAATTCCTTCTAAAAAAAAAAGACATTGAGTACTCCTTTATGTTTCCAATAAAAAAAACAATATTAGCGCCTGTGTCGTTAATGTCTATCCCATCCTGTGCTTGCGCTGTTTCTTGTGCTTGCGCTAGTAATGTTACACAAAGTAGCCCCTAGAAGTACCCTCACCAATATTTGCAACTTAAATCCAATAGGCTTAAATTGAATATTTGCTTTCATTTCAAAAATGTTAGCATTTGTACTGTAAATCTTTAAAATTGGAAGGTTTAGAATAAAAGTTTTAATTTACACCTTTTGCTTAATTTGAAATTCAAATAAAAATTTAAATTATTATTTAATTTCAGTATGTAGTGTATACTTCCTTAATGTGTGATATTTCGAACTGAATTCAGCTGAAATTTGCGAAAGCAAATAACCAAGCGTCATTCGGCTTCACCGACAGCTCACGAGGCTCCCAATAGCGCCTCTCGCCTGAAACATTTGCCGGGCATTAATAATTGCGATAATAATGCGTATTTCGGGGAGAACTGAGGTTGTGAGGAAAGCCTATGAGAGCTGCAGTGTTTATTAACCCTGGCTAAGGTTGCCTTTTCCTGACTGACAGTGATGCAGTAACTGTGTGCTGAAACCAGTAGGGGTTTTTATGAGTTGAGGATGAAGTGTGTGTGTGCGTGTGCGTGCGTGCGTGCGTGCGTGTGCGTGCGTGCGTGCGTGCGTGCGTGCGTGTGTGTGTGTGTGTGTGTGTGTGTGTGTGTGTGTGTGTGTGTGTGTGTGTGTGTGTGTGTGTGTGTGTGTGTGTGTGTGTGTGTGTGTGTGTGTGTGTGTGTGTGTGTGTGTGTGTGTGTGTGTGTGTGTGTGTGTGTGTGTGTGTGTGTGTGTGTGTGTGTGTGTGTGTGTGTGTAGTAGTAGTAGTAGTAGTAAGCGTTACAGCACACCTAACATGGCCCTCAAAGATCACGCACCCATTTTCCTTCCGACGTGCAACACGCTTACTCTACGCCCCTACCGCCATGACGGCAGATAGTGGAAGAAGGGAAAGGTATAATGACGTCAAATGCTCCGGTCATTATGTCCTGACCACTTAGGGATTGACATTCTGGCCAATCAGCATGGTGCGTTGCCATGCCGCGACCCGTGGCGCCATTCATTTCTGACCGCCAGTACTGCGCGTAGTCGTGACGCCATGTGTGGCTCTCCCTTCAACGCCGACGCCAGATATGCAGCAACCGTCACTTTTCACCTGCGCATAAGCGGCGTGTGCCACAGCCAGCGCCGGCAGGTAGGGGAACGCCTCGTCCTTCTCCTTTTCGTAAGAGCAATTGAGCGCCAGAGCCAGCCGGTCCCTGTCCGAGGCCACAAGCGATGCTCGGCTTGCCGCGGCCACCGTCTTCTTGCGAACGTCCATGAACCGCAGGAGGCGCGTGGCGTACTCGAAGCCCAAGCCACCGTAGACCATGGCCGCCGTGCCTCGCCGGTAGTAGACTGGCGATTCCAGTGCGGCAGTTGCTATGGTGACTGTCTTCAGCACCGCATTGTCAGCCGACAACGACGATGGGTCTACCCTGTAGAATCGGGTGGCTGCAATCTGCGGGTTGCTGCAAAGAGACCAGCCAACTTGTGCGCCAGTCACTTTCGCTGAATGCAGAACGTTCACTATGATATCGGGAGATTGACAGGTTTTGAAAGCCCTTGCCACAATAGCGCACAGCAAGTGATGAACATGTACATATGTTTTTAACAGAGTACCGGCTTGAAGCCGTGCAATAGGCGGCGCACACGACTTGTTGATGCGACCAACTCTCTGTTATACAGCGAGCAATCGCCGCCACACTCTTCCTTTAATTCTAATATGTCTTTCTCTTTTCTCGGCAAGCCATAGGTTTAGTTTTATGAGGTGTTAACGTCCCGAACCGACTCAGGCTATGAGGGACGCCATAGTGAAGGGTTCCAAAAATATCTGCCACCTGGGGTTCTTTAACGTGCACTGAGATCGTACAGAACGCAGTCCTCTGGGATATCGCCTCCATCGAAATTAGACCGCCGCAGCCGGGATCGAGCCCGCGTTTTTCGGATCTGCAGCCGAGCGCCGTAATCACTGAGTCAGTGCGGCGGCTCTCAGCGAACAATAAACAAAAACAACCGCTTAGTCTCACCATAGCACCAGCACGAGATGAATCAAGAGGAAGAACAATTTATGTTCAGAGAAGTATGACACAAGGTTCCTTAAAGGAACCGCTGAAGGTGGGTGTGATTGGAGAATTGTATGCCGGCTTCTAGCATGTCGACTCGTGGGGCATCGTGACTCACGCACACTAGCGCCTGCGTTCCTACCTACGGATACTCTTTGGATCACAGCAATTCGCATCTGCACACATAAAATACCTATTCCAAATCTGTATTATCATAATGTGAGAATTAGTTAAAGTGAATTCCTCTGCAATTCCTGTTAGCTGCAATGGAAATGTACGCCTTTCAGATATACCTTGAATTTCAGGAGCATTCATTGTTACAATAAATGTGATGGACTGCAATGTTTCACGACTTCTAGATGAAGCTAACAAAACAAGGGAGCCCACGGCATCTCATACTTTTGAACGGTTAAAATCAGCGCAATAAAAGTAGGTTCTGCGCTACCTTCCCAAGGCACGCGCCTGCTGCTCTCTGCTCGAGTGCCAGTGGCCGAAGAAGGCCCGCGTGACGTCCGGTTTCTTGCCATACAGCCGCCTGAAGTAGAGCTCGTTGAAGTTGGGCGGCAGGGGCCACACAACTGGGTGCGTCTCGAGCAGCGTGTAATATAGGGCGTCACGGAAAGCCGCGGCCAGGTTATGCGAAGAGCGCACTTTCTTCACCACCACAGAGTGCACCATGCTGAGGATGTCTTCGACGGCCTGCCTCTCCGTAGACCGTAGCCTGTCCGCGTGAATTGAGGCCAATAGGACGTCGTACGTGATGCTGACCTGCGAGTTTGCGAAGAGGGCGCAAGGTTTTCGGTTCGAATCGTACTTAACACATACCCAATCCCCCCTTGCCTTCCATACATTAAATCTTGACAAGTTACCGCTCTTCTTTAGCGCGGAAAAAGACGCATTTTCTGGGTGGTGTGCGTAAAATTATTACATAAACATTTGTTTCGTTGCAGCACCTCATAATTCAGCTAATAGACGTGTCTTTTTAACAGACTAATTAATTGTTATTTAATTAATTTATTAAAAACACTAGATGCTCTGCTTACGAAGAAATATCTGTGATCGGCAAATTTTGAGACTCGCACACAAATTACGAATAATAAAATTAGGGAGGGCAGTTAAGACTTGTTGTGTGCCCTGCATGCAAATGTATAGTCTGATCGACAGCTATGTTGCGACATTAAATATTCCTTCCTAACACACCTGATCATTAGCATACAAGCGTAAGGAAACGTATACACTAGGTTCACCTTTATCTGCGAAGAAGCAACGTGGCTTTGTGGCCAATGGGATGCGTGCTCTGGTCGCAGTCTGAAGGCCCTTGATTCAGTTCCCCGTCACTACCTTATCTTGCACTGCTGACCATCATGAGAGAACCTGGGGACATCACTGAGGAGCTCTGTGCCATCGACGGTGACGGACGCCTGCTTTCGCGCTCATGGAACATATAATGCTTTCGCAGTAATATTACGTGCAATCAGAAATGAAAAATAGCAGATCTAGCGAAAATGTTTTATGTGGTACTGTGTCACAAACGATTATTCTGCGGAAGAACTCGTCCCGCTTATCTTTCCGATCTGTAATATATATATATATATATATACTATATTTATAATATCACCAAGAATTGAAAAACATAACGGGATTTAATTTACGACGTTTTGGCTGTGGACCAGCTTTTTTCGAGTCTGGTCCTCCAGCCGAAACGTCGTTATATAAATCCGGTTGTTTTTCAATTTTTGGTAATTTTATAATATATTGACCAAATCAACTGCCAGAAATCAATTTTGGTATATATATATATATATATATATATATATATATATATATATATATATATATATATATATATATATATATATATATATATATATATATATATATATATATATATATATATATATATATAGTTGCTGGCGCCAACTGCCTTCGGCTATTCCTCAGAGCAGTGCCGATTTAGTCACTGGGCCGTCTTGGAGAAAACTGAACCGGCTAGACTGTGGCTGTCACTGAAGCATCAAAAACGTGTCATAACTTTTTAGAGGCTCGGAAAGCAGCCAATCTGCTCGGCACCGGCGAGAACTAAAGGTAAAGGCGGGCACCTATCGATAGTTCGGGCTCACTGGAGCAGTCATCACCGTCTGAACTAAATTCATACAAACCAAAATTATTTGTTCACACAAAACTAGTATCCTATTACAAAGCGAAACGGCGATGCTACCGACTGGCGAGAAAATCCCCTTCGGTACGAGACGAGGATGGCACCTTGAAAGCATTACTCGCCGTGATCACTCTTCGTTAACAGGTTTCACGGGAGGTTAAAAAACACTCCCTCAAGCGACTCACTAAAAAAAAATCCCATACTCAAATAAAAAAAATCAAAGTTCTGCAAAACAACGCAAGACGTTACTTAAGCAGCCCGCACCGTGAGAAAAGGTTATTTCACGCCATATTTAGTTCAAACTAAACCATTTGACTAGTCGTGGGATGGAAAGAGTTAAGCACGCGCGCACTAAAGTCAGCAACTGTGAAACTAGTTTTTAGGCATACAAGCATTGCATGCGTATCTATCTGCCTATCTGCTTAAGCACGCTGTGGTTTTTGCAGATCAAGCAGCAGGTCAAGAAATAGTTTGAAATATCGAATCAAGTTTCGCAGGCAGGTTTATTGTCTAAATACGAAGGGCAACATCACTCTTCTGGCAGTACAGAAAAATTTGCAATAAAACCAGTAACATTGTACGCAAGGCAAAAAAATTCACACACAAATCTCATTTGCACGCTACCAACGATGAACGCTTGGCACTGATGAAGGCAAGTTATCTTGTCGGAACTTTGGCTAAGGAACAAGAGGTACCACTCTCTTCTCCATTTTCATTGTGTTGTCAACAAACTCATTATCATGCCCTCTGTCTGCGTGGACATCGTCCTACTCTGGTTTATTTTTGAATGACAAAAATCATGCTGAATGTCATTCAATGTATCCTGTACACAGTTATTTCAAATTTTCAGCATAATTTCTATGAATTTATTTAACAAAAGGTTGTTTTCTATTCATCTGCCTAATAGCACCGTGTGAACACAAAATTTAAAACAATTTACAGATCTGGAGGTTGCCTTCTTCCTGCTTCTATGTCCTGTCAGTCTAGTGTAAATTGATGCCCTAAATCCGTGTTCGCTATTCTCCTAAGTACCAGCCGCGGTGGCTCAGTGGTTAGGGCGCTCGGCTACTGATCCGGAGTTCCCGGGTTCGAACCCGACCGCGGCGGCTGCGTTTTTATGGAGGCAAAACGCTAAGGCGCCCTTGTGCTGTGCGATGTCAGTGCACGTTAAAGATCACCAGGTGGTCGAAATTATTCCGGAGCCCTCCACTACGGCACCTTTATCTTCCTTTCTTCTTTCACTCCTTCCTTTATACCTTAACCTTACGGCGCGGTTCAGGTGTCCCACGATATATGAGACAGATATTGCGCCATTTCCCTTCCCCGAAAACCAATTATTAACTAATATTCTCCTCAGTATAGCATTTTTTAAAGCCTGCCAGTTGAAATCTGAGGAATTACTATGAATAGGGTCAAATTTCAAAACACATTCCACTAATTTTGTCGAGATAACTCTCAGAAGACGATGTAGATATTTTACACGAAAGTGACGCTTTATGCCCGCAATGGCCCAAATCTTTGTAGAGAGGGAGGCGATGTGGCTGCTCCATTTTAGAGGCTGCTCAAAGTGGATGCCCAGATATTTAACAATTCTCTCTATTTGCACGCCTTCGCTTTCGCATAGGTCACAGTCAGATGAGTGCGAAAATAAAGGTTAACAAAAAATAATCAATTAAAGTGTTTGTTAAAGACTGCCAGTTTGGCTTCGTGAAGGGTCATAAGGTTGCAAATTTGAGGCAGCTTCTCGACCATATTCATTAACATCTATCTCTAACTCTTGAACGCCTGTAAAATATTCACTGACTTTAAGTACAAGTGCTATAGAATTAGTGTATTATATCTGCGATTTAAGAGTAAGTAAGCGATACCCTAGAGTTTTAAACAGGTCCAGTCGATGTGCGCACTTTAGGCGACCAAATTTTGATGTGTAAATGTAAACATGCTGGAAGGAAAAGCCGTTTAGCATAGAACGCTGTTGGCGCAGTGGGCCCATCATCCAATGCGCTCTCTCCTCGCCCTGCAGTAGCGGTGAACGGCTAAGGCATGGCTAAGAGGCGTAACAACACCTGTTTTTTTTTACGTTCGAAAGCATTGTAATAATACTGGGACTGTAGTAAACCAGAGTTTTCGCGTCCAATTTTTTTCGACTTGCAGAAAAGCAATCCAGAAAACTACAGAAAACATAGGCCAAGATATGATGAGTTATTAATTTTCTTTGAGAAAAAAACTAAATTAAAATCAGCTGTTCCAGTTTTTTCCAGAAAACTTTAGCGCGCAAAAAAGTTTACTTCATTCGCGCACAAGTACGAATTTTTCCTAGCTCCAAACGCCTACTACTTTTTTTCGGTGCTTATGGTGCTCGGCTGCAGACCCGAAAGATGCGGGCTCGATCCCGGCCATGGAGGTTCAATTTCGATAGAGGCGAAATTGTAGAGTCCCGTGTATTGTGCGATGTCAGTGCATGTTAAAGAACCCCAGGTGGTCTCAGTTTCCGGAGTCCTTAACTACAGTGTCCCTCATGCCTTGAGACGCTTTGGGACATTAACCACCCATAAACCAAAACCAACCATAAACCGAACCATTATTATACTGAAACTGAAGTTCTACGAACGTTATATTTTTGAGCAATGTTTGCCACCTTTTCGCTTTGAAACTATAATTTCTCGCAGCTTTACAATACAAAAGTTCGCAGAGAGCTGGATAAAATGCAGGTTGAGAAAATTTTAGCCCTCTTTCAGCACATCCAAATATGTACTTGTATATATTGTAAGATGAGTTGGAAAAAATCTATTTGATTTCTTACATTAGAAAGGTCCACCCTTTTTGTTGACGCTCTTGTGAAACACATATATTAATTTCACTCAAAACTAAATATAGTCATAGGACCTTGATTATACAATGTTTATCTTTTTTTATAAAGGCCATTGTCGCAATCAATACCAAAATATATGAGAGAAAAATTAACCAACAAAAATTATGTAATTTATCATTCTTGTAAATTCAATATTATTATAGATGCTTTAAGCTGTTGTTTAGGCTTCTACTCTTCTCAGCGTGGTTTTCGCAAATCATTAAGTAACATAATATATGCTTCAAGTAAAAATCAATCTAGCCCACCTTGACATCAGGTACAAAATTTTGCGACAGCTGCAGACCTTATCGCCGCTGGCCTGCCCATGCACTCAGCAGGATATCAACTGCAACAGTGTCCTTCGTTGCTTTCCACTGCGCCTCACCTGGATGCTGCAAAGAAGAGCCTGAGAAATGTTGCCCCTTTCGCCGAAGGCCGCGCCGGTCGCCGCGAAGAGTGCGTTGCTGGTGAGCGAGCCGATCTGCTGGACCAACCACCAGATGGTGTGGTAGACCAGTTCAAGGGCCGACATGGAGTTAACCAGTCGGTTAATGGAGTGCAGGAGCTCGCGGGAGCTGACATTGACGGGAAACGTCTCGTTTATCCCCTCCAGCCCAGACCCGTACGCTTTGGACACCGCCGCCGCCCAGGCGTCACCGGTGAACTTAGGCGTGAAGGCGCCCAGGTCATCAAGTTTGCCCGCCACGGGCATCGGGGTTACGGTTCCCTGGGCCATGCTTAGTATTTCGAAGACGCTGGCCTGAAAGTTCAAGAGAATGAAAGAGGGGAGCTTAAGCGCGGTTTTCAAAGCGGGAAGTGTCTAACTTCGAAGCAGTGTGCAGCGTCACGCCTCCTGTTTTGGGGGCAGAAGACGAGACATTGCACGCCCTCGTAATTCAAACACTGCATGTCCTCTAAGGCGCCTTCAAGACACCCAAAACACTTTAGCCTCTGACATATCACCTTCCAATATTCAGCGAGTTATAACAAAGCAAATGGGTCTTATGAAACTATATGACCACTGCGCAAGAGAACACAAGTAAGGAGAGAGCACAGACATGGACCAAAGCGACCTATTCTTCGCATTAGCCGGGACCCAGTGCTTTCCCCCGAAGGTTGATTTTAGGAGTGGCTGATGAAAAGAAGGAATTGCAAAAGAAGCTCGCTAATGCATGCAGTACGTTTCATGAACAGACCCTTACTAATTTCATGAAAAAATCCGGTTTAACATTCAGGCGCTTCTGATCACACTGCAAGAAGAGTGTCGAAAAGTTAAGAATTAACAGGCACGCAAGCTGCGAGCTTAGGAGCATCGTGAAGTGATTTGCGAAATACGAACTTGGGTCAGTCAAAAGACTCAACGCCCATACCAGACCTTGCTACTATTCTGGAAGGTTAATTTTCCTACTAATAAACTTTAAGACGAAGTCATTTGGCGCTAACAGTATACCACATGCTTTCCTAAAGCGGTGTGCGGAAGTGCTGTCATATTGCCTTTGTGTTGTTTTTGTTGTATCACTTCATCAACTTTCTCTACCAAATGACTCGCCAAGGCTAAAGTAGTTCAGCTGTTCAATTCAGGGGACGGTTTGCATGTTGTAATTACAGACGTTTTTCTTTAGTATGCACTTGCCGCAGAATGCTTGTTATGAATAGGTCACCACATATAAAATCATATGGAATCAAAGAAATACTTTGTTAAATGTCAACGTGGTTCCCGCAACCATGTTTCAGCAACTATGCAAAGTTCTCTCCCTTAATCACGACTTTGCTTTAAGCATATATAGCGTGAACAGT
Source organism: Amblyomma americanum (assembly GCF_052857255.1). NCBI lineage: Eukaryota > Metazoa > Arthropoda > Arachnida > Ixodida > Ixodidae > Amblyomma > Amblyomma americanum. Next base: position 60,355,113 of record NC_135501.1, read on the forward strand.
TTCAAGAAAGTTTTTATGTTTATTGAAAACGTTGGGAAGTGTAACGCACTTATTTTTTCTAAATTGCCTACGATAAGCAGTAATTCCTAAAACCCTGGTTAATTGGCTTCGGGCATAATAAAACCACACCGCATATGTTCAGAGTGCATGCGTTAATCCTGATGAGCTACGTGTGTTGTCTCGTTCCGCTGAGGTCTGTGCTCGGGCCCTCGCTGATTTCCTTTATCTGAGTTGCATTGCTAAAATATGGACGGCGACGTCGATAAACTTAAGTGTTATAAAGGTATCCAGAGCAAAACTACACTCAATGAGAATCTGTTTAAACTCGGGGACTCGTGCGAACAACACGGCAAGCAAATTAACTTTAAGAAAACAATCTCTATGACAGCGACAAAAAAAAAGAAAACCTGTTGTCTCACTCCTATAATTTTCCAAACCCGCATATTTGTCACTCTCGTCTGTGAAGTGTCTAGGATTAACAATAAAAATGACCTCAATACGGAGGAGCGCAGTAATATTCTTTGTGCTGAAATATTTGCTGAAGTAGGATTCCTTTGCAGAAAAGTAAATCGTGCCCCGTTGAACTAGAGAGGGGAGCCTACCGATCGTTATGTCAACCAGTTCTGGAGTATGGATCTATTCAATGGGATCCTTATTTTGCTAAAAGCATGTCAAGCTGGACAGCGTTCAGCATCTCGCTGCCCGAATTATTTTATCCGATTTCAGATAACCTCCGCCACCGACACGTTAAACGACCAAAAATTTATACCCTTTCATGCGTCGCGACAGATCGCCAGACTAGTTGGTTAATTTAATGTATCAATCCAAAAACTGCCGTGGCACTTCTCAGCTATTGTGTATTGCACTATTTTGAAAGGAAATGATGATTCACTCTGATGCTGATAAACTGAGCCTTTGCTCAGTTTATAATATTGAAGTCGACGCTGCGGGGACGTAAGCTATTAGCGACTGATGACTGCTCGTCTACCAGCCTACAAAACGTTTCACAGCGCGACAGAGGTGTTTTAAGCTGAGCCTGTTCGGTAAGAACCTCAAGGACGCACCATATTTTTTAAACACAGATTTACGTACGCATAGCAAGGAACTTGCCGAGGTGAGGGGGAAAAAGCACCAAGGACGGACAGAGTAAAAGCAAATTAGGCAGTCGAAAACGAAACCTTATACTCTGAGGATCTGTAAGGGTTTATGAAAAACGGTGTAAGCGATAGTGAGAGAGCAGCGTTAGCGTTCATCTATGCAAAGCCCGGGCGCTCAGCATGGGCAGGATGACGTAATACACTTCTTAGTAAGTTGCTCGCGCGACTCCCATGTGAAAGTTAAATAAAAGTAAGGAAAAACAATTTTGCAAAGCAACCGTCTACCGTCTCTGCCCGGGATGCTACGGGTGATAACATGTTGCATCCACAAATAACACCATGCGTGCCTCAATATGCTAATTCCTATCGCCCTCTGTCAGAAATGAAAGCCAAAACGGCTTTTTATTTCGCGCGTGCCAGGAAGCCGGTGCCGCGGTTAGCGAGAGTTCAACGGAACCAAAAAAAAGCAGCACACTGCAGCTATCGCTGAGTAACGCGAATATGTGAGGCAGCTCTAGACTGGAATTCACCTGGATCGTGCGGCCACGGTGAATGTCGCGCGAGTGTCAACCCAACGACCTCATATTCCATGCCGCAAAAAACCGATGTGGTTTGCATTGCACCGCGTCGCCTGGGCTCACCTGCACAGACCCACTGTTTTGCCTGAGGAACTTCAGGTAGCCAGCGAGAGCCCCGGAGGAATCCCTGCCGCCGTCGTACACGACTTCGATGAACCTGTCTACGTACGCGGGGTACGTCTCATTGAGGCCGGCGTGCAGTCGACGCCAGAGAAGCACCAGTGGCTCCGGATGTATCACCACGATGCCCTTTATCACTTCCAGGCGGAACCAAAGCGGGACCAGCCACTATAGGGGGTGTGTGAAGGCAGTGTGTGAGGTTACGGCGTGTAAATCATGTGGTACGTATGTTGCATAGAAAGATCAGCGGTAATGTCGAGCACAAAAGTTCGACACCGGCGAACGTCGTTTCGACGCGAAAGTGAAGGAAAAAGCCGCGTTGAAACACTTCAATGCTTTTAGCGTAAGAACATAAAATATATCATGTACACAAAAACCCGCCGTCGCCCAAAAAGTGGCAACGTTACAAAAGTTGTCGTTGGTGAAAACGATGAGACGTCGACAAAGGCGGGAAGTCACTATTAGTCAGCAGTAGTACTTACAACTGCACCAAATACAAACGAATAGAATTGAGTTAATATGGTATTGGAATGAAATTGAAATGATTTTGCAACACTTGAACGTAAATTCCTTAAGTATGCCCGGAAACATTAAATTTCGTAAAATATTCAGGAACCAACACTGCTGCGCACCTGAGTCACTCATTGTAATAGTTCTCAAATAGTTTTTCTACACCAACAGGTGATAAAGCCTTTCACGAAGCATAATAATTTCGGTTCCTTTGTTGTGCATTCGTACTTCTATATGTACTTTAATTGACTCTATCGGTTGGGCGAGTTGGTTCAGTCCTAAAAGTGCGCACTTGCGCGAACGAGACACGGGTGAAGGTGGACCGACGAATATACGCTTTGTTCCGCCATTGCCATACGTAACCGAGCAGCCGCGCCGGCGGCCGGAAGGGCCCAACGGCAGCGCTGAGTCTCCAGCGCTTGCCATTGCTCCCCAGCTGCTACTGTAAACTGGCTGAGGTAAGCCTGCGCCCTCGGTCTCTTTCTTGAATTAGAAGTAGGCAGTATGTGCGGAAAACGATTTCGCGCCTGCGGAGCGCTGTCACACTGAGAGAGAGCGCTGGTTTACTACAGCCAGCTTACACTCGCAGGCGGGGAGCAGGGTCTAGCGCCGGAGACAGCAACGCCGCTGCTTGGCTGACAGTATGCTCCGGCCGCCGCCTGCGCGGCTGCTCGGTTACTTTTGGCAAAGATGGTTCTTCATTTTATGCGAGCTTAATGTCCCAAAGCGACTCAGGCTGTGAGGGACGCCGGAGTGAGGGGCTCCCGAAATTTCGACCAGCTGAGGCTGCTTAAGCAAAGATGGTACTATTGGGGTCGTGAGTGCCCAGGACGTGCAAGCGCCCGCAAAAAAAAAATGTATCGTTGGCGGCGCTATGTGTTTATATCGCTGTGAGCATTCCTGCTAGAAGGGGGCAGTCGCCTGAGAACGTCTCCGGAACGGTAATCTAACCTTTCGGCTTGTTACGCGCAGCACCGCTGCAGCGGTTCGCACCAAGAGGTTGCAGGTTGCAGGTTGACATTCTGTATCAGTCTTAGAACACGCAGGGAAGGGCGCCAGCTTATCGACTCATCGTGTTAGCTTCTCGTGTTAGGCGCTTCCAGGCGAGCACCCTTTGTCGGGCTAAATGGAAGGCCCACTCTCCGACTACAAGCTTACTCTGGTGAATCAGCGATTCATTTGAGCTAGCGGCGGCGCGTCCTGGGCAATTCTGTCCTCGATAGTGCATACCAAGCGTGTTCTTTGCCGGTCTGTGTCTTCATCCCACAAATACGTTCTCAATGCATCGAAGCACTTGGAACTCACAAGAAGGCGAAAGCGTGCGAATTGTTTTTGAAGAACGAGGCTGGCTAAATGCGGCGTTATGAAAACTACTTGCTCATGCGCGTTCGAGCTTTTTTTCAGGCCACTGAAGAAAACTTCTTTTAGGCTCCTGTGAATTCATTTTGTTTTGCTTGTTCTAACTAGCTCATGCGACCCCATTCTTCATCACTGGGTTCCAGCCAAGTGTGGTGTCGGGTGTCGTGCAGATTCAACCAGCCATAGAGAGGGAAGAATATAAGAGAAACAAAGCGGAAGGCGTTAGAACGGAGTAGTTTACCAGTGGTTAAATTTAAAGTGAAATTTGCCGTTATGACTAAAATGTATCGGACGATTTGATAAGTTATTTTACAATTACAGCGCGACAAACGCCACATAGAATAAAAGGGTCCATGCAGTACACAACAGAGCCCTGAACTTCTGTTTTTATCCTTGTATGTTCCTTCCTTCTATGTCCCATTCGTCGAGCTGTATCTATGGGGTATTGGATAGTCCATTATTCAAACAAGGTAATACGGTAAATGTACGTGGCCAAAAAAAAAAACTCCTCCAGACATATCTGTTAGCCATACACATTATATCGGTGCCCTAAAACGCTCGATAGGCAACCAGCAAATCTGAAACACAGGCTCATGTCAGAACTCAAGCTTTAATAAACAACTAAACCGATGCCTCAAAGAACTTGTAAATATGAACGCAAAAACCTCCCTCACTCCCCCCCCCCCCCCCCCACCGCCCGGAGCAGCAATATCAGATCAGTTGATCCGAATGTGACATACACCACCTCTAAAATACGGGGAGATTGTGCCTCTTAAATTTTCTGGGTGACGTTTTCAGAACGGTTGACTTATAATTATCATATAAATCACATAACAGCTTTCAAGTTTGATAGGAATGACACACATAAATAGATACTTTTGGTGTGGAAAGATCTTATTTACCTCCTTCCTATGTTTTATTCTTTTAAGTACTATTTTGTCTGGGGTAGTACTGCATACACGTATTTGCAGAAACTACAAAACGAAGAAAGACATTAAAAACATACATAACACACCTTAGTGTGAATCCTCTGCCCAAATTTCTGTCGCTATCGTATCGCTAGAGGGCAAACAAAATGTACAACTTGCTCTCTAGTTCTCAAACAGAAACTAGAAACTTCCCTGCTCTGCTATCTTAGTTGAGATGTTTCCGCACGACCACACAAGAAGATAAAAATTGGAAAGTTCCTTCTTGTAGGACTACTGATTCCTACTGTACTACTACTGTAAACTACTGTAAACTAGTGCAAACGTCTTGAAGTGTTAAATTAGTGCAAATATCGATATACATCTAAACTAGATTTCTAAAGCGATTTTTCAGTAATTTGTTTTTTTAACCGAAATTCTCACTTACTTCTTGATTCTCCAAAATCGCATGATCTTTTCTTCTGTTTCCCTCTACTTCATTGAGAATTCCCCCCCCCCCCCAAAAAAAAAAAAAATTGTAAGCTGCTGCACCATTTTGTATTATTACTGATTTCATGTTTTAACGCCGTCATTCGTGTTAGAGCAGCGATTACCTTATACAACTTGCCTTTCTCTGTACGTGTATCATTTTTTTCTCCTGGCTGGTTCTACTTGCAAATTTATTTTAGCGAAGGAAGGATCTAGTACTAGTAAAATCGCTTTCCAGGTTACTCTCCCATTTCCTGATTGACTGCAAAAATCATAAAGGTGCTGTTAGCTGGCTACATAATGTACTAATTAGTAGGAGGTGGTGGAAATCAACGAACCGAGTGGATTTAGAAAGACAGCTGCAGAGAGGGCTAGTCATCGTTTCTTTATGATGTTTCTGACAATATTATCTTCTCTGAACCCCGTTTTTTTTCTGTTAACACCCCAGCCCACTTCGCAATAAAGCAAGGGATGCTTGGCTCGTAACGCTAACAAGAAAACCAAAGCGAGGTTGCGTAGTGCGTAGAAAGAATGCTGCAGTGTCAGGAACAGATCTGTAGGCTGGGAATGGGAGCCATCGCTGGGTTCCCATTTGGAAAGAAGAGAACGCCGGGTCTGGCATCGCTTTAGCCTAATGTAAAGAGCGATAAAATAAAAAAAACAATTTAGTGGAATTGAAATGAAATTCGTGCATTGGTAATCTTCCCGAGGTTGTTCTGCGTGTTGGGCGTGAGGTGGCCGCGACGCAAAAGCGGGTGCTGTTTTTCTGCGTTGTATATAAAGCGTTTTTGCATGTTATATTACAATCTTCCCTCTTCAATGCTCCAGAGTCCATTAAGAGGGGCTACAGGGAATCATTTGCCGCTTTATGTAGAAGATTGTTCTACAGAGGTAAGTAAATTATGTGGCATGCAAGCCCTAGTTTATTTATTCATGAAACAAAGACGTCTAGCGATGCTGGCGACCTAAGCCGTCCTTAGCGGGAACTATGTTTCCCTGAAGTATAAATCTCATGTGGGTGTCACCTTTAGATTTATTTGCACTTCAGATATGCAGCGGCGGTTTGGCGGTATTTGTTTTGCGAACATTTTATAGCATCGATTTCATACATTCCTTAGTAGAATGCATCTCCAGTCAACAAGGCGCAGTTGCGCTTTCTGGACCAATTGAGGTGCCACTTCTGGGCCCCAAGTGGGACCCGGAAGCATAGCAATGTCGGAAATGACATCCCCAGCGCTTGCAAAAATGCGGAAGTAAAAATGACCGGTGTGACAACAATTTCCTAGAGAACTAGAATAAGTCGACAATTACACGCTACCCCATACAAGTACCGAATGCCACGTTCAGAACTTTCAGTGAAGCTTGGCGCAAACGCGCGCTGAAGGACACAGCCACATTGTCTTCCGTACGCAGAGGCATTGAGGTTTGTTAACCAAATGTGGTTAATAAGTCGCACTCAAGGACCACCTATCCAAGCGGACGTCACCTGTCATGAGCGCTTCGTTCGCTAATCGTTGCACCTAACATTTTCGTCACGAACCTTATAAAAGGGTGAAATGTGATATGTTTGAACTTGCTCTTATATGCAGTTCAGGCAAGAAGATTAGATAGTACATGCGAATATGCGCAACTAATTGTCAGTGTGCTTCCTTAACTACTCGTATCAATGCCGCCGCCATCCGTTTATAGGTTCACGCCGTAATTAACACCTCCCGTGTTCCCAACTTGGCGTCCAGTACAATTGCAGAGAACTTTACAAGTAGTGCGTTGTGTGATATAACAAGTGGGTTGTGGGATTCAACGAAGTAACATATATCCACTCTTTTTTATTCTGAACGAAGAGGTACAGCCGGCCAAATCTTTAGCTGGCGTGCGCGACGGCCGCTTTTTCTGCGCTCCTGCGCTTTGCGACAAAGCAAACTTGCGGAAAGCTCGATTTTAGGCACGGGCTTAGTGAGCCTGTGCTTAGATTTGATATTTTCGAAAGTTTGCTCCGCCATGAGCTGCAGGAGCACGGAAAAAGCGGCCGTCGCGCACGCCAGCTAAAGGTTTGGCCGGCTGTACAATGAGACCGACGAAAGCTCATAAAAAGCTCACCGCTTTTCGTGGGCGAATGCATCGCCTTTGCTAAAAGAAAACCTCCATAGCTGTTCTGCGCTTAATATTAGTAGCACCTCTCCCCCGTTTCAACAACTTTCGTCTCCTTCTTTTGTTCCATCTTTCGCGCTCGTTTAAATATGGAATTTCACCAACAAACCCACTTTGCCTCACTTGTGCCGTTTCAACTGTATGTCGCCATTGAAGATTTCTTGGGACGCCCTATGAATGTATAAGCATACACGCTGTGTAACGCGATAGTATAAACAACCTTGGTGCTGAGTACAACGAGTGCTTCCAGAAGATGCGTGTACGTGGCAGGTCCGTCTTCTGTCCCGAAGAAATTTGTCTCGTTGCGAAGGAACTCCTTGAAGGAACTGAGGCTGCCAGCGTCGTGACCGGGACGCGCGGTTAGGCACAGTCCCATCATATCAGCGGGCCGGATTTCCAGGGACGTGTCGCCACCCGCTGCGCTGGTGCTGAGCCGAGTCATCGCCAACAGGGAGTTGATGACCATCTGCGGGGCAGTGTGTGCAGGAAGCAGTGGTTACGAGTGTTAGCATCCGTGGGATTAGGCGCGTGCGTGCCTGTTGCCGTTCGCTGTTAAATCTTAGATCCAAGATAATGCGATCACAAAGGAATATCTAATCTTACAGGCCAAAAGATAACACGTTTATAGTTTCATTATCTTGAGCTGACTTGTGCAATGCTTCTTTACGTGTTTCAATTGGTGGCGCTTAGTAATCGATGAGCACCTACTGTGATATTCGACGCGGCAGCCACTGGCTACTGACCACAGGGTTGTGACGACTGCTTTCTCTGTTGAATCTTTTTCCCCGGGCCTATGGCGATAGGCAGTTCCCGTGCAGCGCCCTCCTCAGGGCGTTGTCTACCAACCAGAAACGGAAATTGACGTTACTTGCTTGTTATCAGCAGCCGGTACCCATCAAGGGTAATGAGGCAATCGATTTATTAAGCTAGGGAGTGGTCCCAATATGGGGTATGAGGCCATCAGTCGTTATAATTATTTCTTCTAGTGCATGCTTTCCTTCAATTACCTTTATTAGCGACAGTGGTGTCACGGCTAATAATTAACAAGCAGTGTCGTTGTATAGCCTCGTTTTTAGGTGCGGTGCTGACCGACTGCAAGTAGGTGAAAGGAATGTATACAGAAAGGAGTCACTGGACCGCAACGGCTTATTGGCTATGGCGTTCCACTGCTAAGCCCAAGGCCGCGCAAGAAATCCGGGACGCGCCCACCACGTTTCGGTAAAGTCGGAATGCAAAAATCACTCGTGTGCTGCCCCCATGACACGTGCAGGTTCAAGAAACTTGATTAGTCCAATGTAATTCACAGCGCTATAGTACCGCAACTGTCCTAGCTCATGGCCAGCTTTAGGGCGTTAAACCGAAAGCAATATAGCGTAGCATTCAATCTTTTGCACCCTTCACCATGAGCTGAAACTCCTGATGTGCCCCCCCCCCCCCCCCCCTATTGCAGGGATTCGGCCACCTTGCCTGGCCGAAAATATGGTGCCTATTCATTAGTGTGGAAGTTCACAAAAATAACCGAAACATAATATCGCCAAGCCCGCACCGCATAAGGTACAACGGCTTAATTACTGCGTGTATTTAGGGCGTGGCAGGTATCACGCCACGCCGTTCAACGAATGCCATCGAGCTACTTCCATCACATCGCGGTTAACCGCCTCGCACCTAGCGTGGCATTATTGGCTTCGGCAGCGAGCAGTGTGGGCGCGACGTCATGACAGTAAGTCAATGTCACTGTTGGAATGCATATCTTTCAGGGGTTCTTTGATTATATTTGAACTATATGAAAAAGTTCAGCAACTTAAACTCAGGACAGTACGACTGATTAGCTCTACATTGTTCACTGATTAATTAGGAGAACCATGAAACCACTCCACCTTTTTCAATGAACTCCGTTGACAGGCCCAGCCAACTGCCACTGAAGAAACAAATAGCCGCCGTAACTTATGGATTATTGCACGAATTCCTTCGCCGATGACATGGAGACTCCGGTAGACTGCCCGTACCTCCAAGTAGCAGTTTTGCTCATGTGTACACGCTAATCATTAATGTTCAAAAACATAAAGCACCCCTGTTTCGACCTACAAGCATATGTCGCTGTCCATCTCATTAAAAAAAAAAACCTCTGCCATAGATCAAATGCAAAGGAGTCCTGTTGCATGAAAACAAGGTCTCGAATTTGCACTCGCCTAGTTTGTTATATCTTTTACCCAATTGTTTGAATATTATCACTACTACGTTTTATTTTGCTATAAAATATAAAATATTTTATTTAAATTTACTCTTTATTTCAATCACAGGCATTTATTTTTGGTTTTGGGTACATATGAGAACATCAATTTGCTAACACCTTTACGCAACATGCAAAGAGCGCAAAATCACAAATTTGCTCCATGATGCGCACGGGAAGACTATTTTCGGAATCTTCAACTACTGTTCTAAACTACACACTTCAATTATCGGTACGGAACTTTTCACAAGCGACGCTCACCTGTATTTAAATAGTATTCCAGGTATATACAATGTAATTATTAACCCTCAACGCACATGAATTCAAACTTACTGGAAGGTTCCGTTTATAGATAGTAATTACGGTCGTCAAATCATTAAATGCACTGTATTAATCTTCCGATGTCGTTGCTGTGCCGAAAATGTTGTCCTATCCGCAAGGTCATTTACGGTTTATTGTTTATGGGGTTTAACGTACCAAAGCAACTCAGGCTTTCAGGGACGCAAACGTGAAGACCTCCGGAAATTTCGACCACGTGGGGTTCTTTAACATGCACCGACATCGCACAGTACACGAGCCTCTAGAACATCGCCTCCATCGAAATTCGACCGTCGCGGCCAGGATTCAGCCCAGGTCTTTCGGGTCAGCTCCAGAGCTCCATAACCGCTAAGCCGCCGCGGTTTTAGCTTCAATGTTTGTCAATGAAGCATTGCACATAAGCCATTTTTTTTTTGCAACGAATGCTGGAATAGCTATTGAGCAAGCAGTTTAGCACAGCAGATCTAGGGGGTACAACGGAAGCCGTGCCGCGCGGTACACGTTTTTTAGGTGGACACCAGCGCCACCTCACAGCGCGATTGAGGTGTTCATTGACACACTGAACCAGTTATGCACCTTTTCTTCCCAGATACCAGCGGAGCTTTTAGATTGCAAACAAGAACACTGGCAATTAGGCCGGCTTGCACGAAGCAAACAGACCGTCTATTTCTCTGTTTGGCCAATCGCTCCGCTGCATTTGAATGAAGGAAAGGCGTATAATTTGTTCGTTTTGTAGGTGGCCCGCTCAATTACGCCGTGAGGAAAAAAAATCGTCAGAGACACTTAAGAGTGCTTGTGGGAATGCGAAAGCATTACTCTCTCTGAGTGCCGTGTTTACCAGTAATGTTTTTCGCACGCATTAAAGTTCTTTTGAATCGTACGACCTAATTTTAGTGGATGGTGATTACACTCGCTTGTAAGACCGGGAATCGAGTTCTGTTTAGAATAATGCGGGAGACACCTTTCTCTTTGAGGAGGAACACCCACGCGCGTATGACGTCACCCAGAAATCCGTACGATGAATGTTTATGGTTTATGGAGGTTTAACGTCCCCAAGCGGCTCAGGCGATCAGGGACGCCGTAGTGAAGGGCTCCGGAAATTGCGACCACCTGAGGTTCCTCAACATGCACTGACATCGCTCTAGAATTTCTCCTCCATCGAAATTCGACCGCCGAGGCCGAGATCGAACCCTAGTCTTTCGGGTCAGCAGCTGAGCGCGATGACCACTCAGCCACCGCGGCGGCTCTACGATGAACGGTTACATCACCAATTTGATGCAAATATTTGGCAAGGCATATAATTGAAGGTGCCTATGTGATCGGTTCGAACCCGTGTTCAAACACTCACGCCAGCTCAGAGCTTCAGTTTTCAATTAGCGCTTGTCTGCGTTCTTGGTCACTGCGCGGTTGAGGTGTCCACCGACAAAAAGGAAAGTTGTGCGCTATTTCCTTTACTCAATCCTGGCGACGGTGTAGACTACAAAAAAGGCTAGACTGGAAACTAAACAGTCTTATTTGTTTCGTGCAAGCGCGCCCTCGAGTCGGTCAAGTGAGCAGGGAACGCTATCCAACCGAAGGCCGCAAGCGGAAGATGGCCGAGTATGCACATGAGTGTATACACACCGAAAGGGGCCTGTGAGTCGCTCAACCGGGCTGTCGCTTCTAACGGGCCTGGCACTCGAGACCTCTCGGCTGTTACTGACAATCAGCTTGCGCTGATTATTATGCTAAGTCGGTAACCTTCACAAATTTTGCTCTTGCTATTTTAAATGCAATGCGTATGTGTTTTGTATGAATATTTGCTTAATGACAGAGTTCTGCCTTTCTGCTTTAACGTCTGTGATCTTTTAGGTCAGTGCAATTTTAGTCCCATGTGAATGAAGTTCAGGCCCTGTGAAGATTACTGAAGGCTTACAGCATCGACGATTAGCATCCACCTTTGTACCAGAAGTTGCATAGAATGACTCTTTTCGACTTGGCTAATAAGGTCAGCGTTCTATAAAAACAATAAAAAACGTGAGCTGCATTACTAAACCTTCTCTTGCAAATCTTGAGTGCAAAAAAAAAAAAAACCAGAACGTGGCACCTGCTCTGTGAGTGACTTGATCACCGGGTACTTGGGATTCCACCCAGAGCAGACGAAAAGGCTGAAATCGTCGCACGGATCCAGGGTGCTGAGTCCGCTCCCGGTCAGGGCTGCCACGTGCTTCACACAGTCAGCGTTCGCGCACACTTTGAAAGGGAACGGCGTGGTTGCCTCCGCGCCGCTCCAGTACAACCTCCCAAGGGTGAGGAAGATGAGTGCAGCAATAACAGCGACGATGAGCGCTATGGTGGCAAACATCTTGAGGGGGAACGGCACCTGCATTTCGAGAGCGAGGGCAGGTTTGCGAACGCCAGAGGCCTCGATGCTCAGGCGTGCTAACGTCGTGGTACAGTAGTAGGTAGCAAAACTTAATACAGTTTTCCCAATTTGCCTCAATTTGAAAAAGCCGTATTAATAGCGGGGAACAGAAACAATATGCCCCGTGAGATTATTGAAGCAGTAAACAAAGCATCATTAAATGACAACTGCATTAGCAAGCCTTCTGTTTGTCTATCAGAAAAAGAACTTGCCTATCTGACACGAAATTCGAGGTATTAGCTGTGCAACCCTCCCACCATGTCTACTGGATTTTTTAGCCCTTTCGTCACATTTGACATTTTATAGTTAATCTGCATGTATAGCGTAGTTTTATCTTTTTGCCGTGTTACTTTTTGGCCTTTCAACTTGTTATGTTTTTATACCTTTTATCGTTTTTATCTCCATGTTTTTATCTCTGCGTGTTTATGGCGTGTTCCTTGTTGGCCATTCATCTTCGAATCTTTTTTTTTTATATTTTTAGTAAAGAGCTGTGTTGGTTTTTGCTTCCTTGTTTCCACTGCCCTTTCATTTAATTCCTGAATCATTGTACGATCAAAAGATGGTTTTGGTCTGCTTGTGCGTCATTGCCTCTGAGAGGTTACTGTATAAATAGGTTGCAATAATTCTTCCGAAATAAAGTTGGAAGTGCAGCGCTTCTGTCCTAGTCGGCCTCCTTGTTTCTTGTCCGTTGTTCTTTTGGCGCTGGTTCCTCTGAGATGTAACAGGTAGGTGCAAGAGAAGTGTGTGGCGTCTGCAGACACAGCGATGACTTAAGAAGGGCAGCGAGAGTGCGCAGCCGCTTTTTGTCTGGTGAGCGCTTTTCTGACTTATATTTGAGTAAGGCAACAACTTCACAGTGGTTTTAGGCTTTAGATATGCTCAGGCCTACCTCGTCATCGACGGCGACGTGACCCCGGTGCTGCTGCTGCAACCCCCATGCAATGATGGACCCCCCTGCGATCGGAGGCCTGAACGATACCCAACGTTACTGGAGAACGGCGGCAGAACTACAGTGGGAAATTCAATCTTCCTCCTATAGTTTCTCCCATTATGCTACTTCTATGTAGCGCAACAGGTTCTACTTATACTCGATGTCCGAGGCTCTCATTTCTTTATTTCAGTGCTATCTTTTTGTCTCGCAGATTGCTATACTGGTGTTAGTTGGACAGTATTCATTTCAAAGCGGATTGAATGAACACTACTTTGCATAGGTTCGTCGTTTTGAATTTCTATTTACGTGTTCTGTGCACATGGATCCGAACTAGCCGTTGGCTATGGGTCCGTAACGTTTTCTATTTTATTTTTAAATAAGAGAAATGTGAGATAAATTCAAATTTATTGGAATTGCATCGTCCTTACACGGGATTTTAAACGTTCGCTACGACTATGAATGTCGATCTCGTAAAACCTTGAACCAGGCGGAGCGTGTTACAAGAGCAAATGCAGAGGTTTTCGTAGCCTCGACTAAGAAACATTTAAAAGGCAGGGCGGACAGAGAGATTGGTGGTGGGAAAACGGATGGTGCGGTCTTCGAGAGTCAGGATTCTGAAGGTGACGGCAGAAAGCGCGGAGCATCGTCACGTAGTCGAGAAGGGCCGAGCTGGAGGATCAGGCAGTGGGGTTGAGCTTGCCGCCGAATCAATGAGCCAAAGACCATCTCTGCAGTAGTGCAGTGTAGCCCTTATTTGAATGTAGCACGAAGGAAATGAGGACCATAGGCGAAGATGTGGTGCGAACGGCACTGAATTTTGCTTTCAGGGAAGCCTTGAGTAAGCCGTGAAACCACTGATTTGTGCCGTTGGCGGTAGGGTGAGCGAGTAAACCCTAGTGCAGATTCTCGTGGTGCCAAACAGCCACATAATATTATTGAAGAAGGTGAACAACAGTCAGGGGTGACAAATAGGACGCCGTATCTTAACATTGTTCTGCGATCAATTCGCTTATAGCATGAGAAAAAAAACAACGCGCCGCAAGCAATCCTATCGGTTGTTTTGAGATGCAAGAATGTTCGTCAGACAATAGAGGTGTCCCAATACATCGTTGTGGACCTCACCAAACATTTTGATGGTGACGTAAAAAACGTAAGGACAAGAAGTATGCTCCAGATTTTAGGACTGCTGCGAAGCCAGGTCGCCGCCGGCCAAGGCACGGACGTCCTTGTTGAGTCTAGACAACACAAGATTGTGCGTGAAGCTAAAATTTTGGAATGAGGACAGTGGAGAGCGGCAAAAGGAAAGGAACCAAACGTTAAGGGGACCTAAGACTCAGCAGTACTTGACCATACGTCCCAAGTGATGCAAACCGCGCGAGCGGAAAACATGACTTCGCAGAGATGCTCTGATCCGGGGTCCTTCAGAGGAACAGAGATCTGCACGTAGTCTTGCGAGGCGGCAATGACGGCGAAGTCGATGCTAGCTGGCATCGTGGTGGACACGGTTGGAGACGCGAGGAAAAAAAAACGTTTAGTTTTGAAAAAGGCTGTGCATGTCCTTGCAGCATTTCATGCACGTTCTCCAACTCCAGCTATTCCACGCTGTCACAGGCTATAAGCCATTGCATCGTGATTTCCGTCCCGCGAGAAAGATGACCGTTTTCTCGTAGCGAGAATTTAATGCTACCTGACTTGATAACTGAAGTCAATGACGTAAGGCCTGTGACAACGTGGCAGGCATACGAGAAGATGCCGGCCTTCGAGAAGGTGCATGAACTTCCCAAAAGACAACTGCAGCCTTTTTTCAAACCTAAAGATCGTCACGACTTTTTTCTATGTGACGTAGTTGTAAAAGGGAGGATTCTTGGGCCAGTTGGTTCATGATACAAGACTGAAAACAACGCGAAAAACGGTACAAGATAGAGAGAAGCCACACACAAAGTACCGAACTTACAACTGATGGTATTTCATGCGAGAGAGCAATAAACAGGAAGTGCACATAAAAACAAAAAAACGCCATGATATAAGATTGATACTATTGCAGGTCAATATCTAAAAAGGCTATCTCTTTTCTCGATAAGCGAAGAGACGGCACGCTCAAGCACTTGTCACCTCTCGTGTGGATGACGAAAGCTTCGTATAGTTCCCGTTTTTGTTTGCTTGCGTACGTGCGCAAGAATTTGCTTTTGTTGAACTGGGGAGCGCATTTGCATGTTGTTACATGCTTGGCGAGTGTGATCCCTCTGCCTATACTGACATCATTAGCGTGCTCTCTTAATCTGTCCGCTGCTTAAATGAGAGATTAAGAAATCGAAATTCGACCGCCGCGGCCGGTGTCGAACCCACGTCTTTCTGGTCAGCAGCCGAGTGCCATAACCACTGAGCCATTTGGTATGTGGACGAAGGAGAGGATTCCAATGCCAACCAGTATACTCGGGGGTTGCCGAATATAGAGACATATAATCTTAGACATATTTGCTGTGAAGTAAACGTAATTAAAAAAGTACCCTCCGACGCACTGGTGGTAACCCCAGAAAGAAAACCCCGGCTCGCAAGCCATAAACTCTTTGAGGGCTCATTCCAGATTATTAGTTTCTCCTATTGCGTGCACATTAATAGTATCTCTACACCCCATTAAAAATAATTACACAGCGCTTAGTGCCGCTATTTTACTAGTAGTCGTTATAATGGTGTGGTCATTATTTTGGCTTTCCTGTCTCCAAAGATTCTCAGAATTATTTTTCACTGACAAAATTACTAATCGCTTTTTGTGTTTTTTGGGCTCGAGAGCCTCACCTCAACCTCAGTATTGGAGGTGGACGTGAGGCTGATTGAGGTCACCGGTGGCCTCAAGAAAAGTGAGGTGAAGGCGTCTGAGGAGACCTCAACCTGAAGTGATGAGGCTGAGCGAGGTCGGCAAATTTTTCTTGAGGTTGATATGAGGTCGATTTTTTCGGTCAAATACGGACCGCTGCTGCCGAAGCCCATTTCTTCCTGATTTCGACTAGAATGTCATTAACCCGCGGTCCCTCACTGACTGAGCTTTTTTCCTGTCTCTTAACGTTAAACCTGTAATCTTGGTTTCCAAAGCTCGCTGCGCTGTCTTTAACTTAAGCGGATCCATTTTCGTTAGGCTCCACATTTCTGCCCCATAGGAGAACACCGGTAAGACACAGCTGTTGTATATATTTCTCTTTCAGGAATATGATCAAATTTCTATTCATGATTTGAGAGAACCTTCCATGTGCTCTGAACCTCATTCTTATTCTTCTGGTTATTTCCCTCTCATGATCCGGATCAGCGGTCACTACCTGCCTTAAGTAGACATACTCCTTTACTACTTCCAGCACCTCGCTAACAATTGTGAACTGCTTTTCCTTTGCCAGACAGTTGGACATCACTTTGGTTGTCTGCATGCTAATTTTTAGGCCCAGCGTCATGCTCGGCCTGTTTAACTCATTGAGCAAGCAGTTCATCAACTGAGTGACTTAGCAAGGCAATGTCACGTCATCAGAGAATCGCGAATTACTTGGTTATTCTCCATTACCTCTTATCCCCAACTGTTCCCTTTCCATCCCTCGGAACGACTGCTGTAAACAGGCGGTGAATAGCGTTGAAGAGATCGTGTCTCCCTGCCCGACACCCTTCCTTATTCGAATTTTATTGCTGACTGCAAGAACGACTATATGTAGCTGGGCAGCCATCATATCTTCCAGCGTTTTCACATGAGAGACTTCTACACCTTGATTCCGCACTGCCTGCGTCACTTCTAAGGTTTCCACTGAGTCAAATGCTTTCTCGTAATCAATGAAGGGTATATAGGGCTGGTTATGTTGTACGAATTATTATATCACCTAACTGATAGTGTGGATATCGTCTACTGTGGAATATTCCTTACGAAATCCTGCCTGATCAGTTGGTTCACTGAAGTGTAAGGTTGCCCTGGGACTATTGGCAGTTACCTTAGTAAACACCTTGTAGGAAACGAAGAGTAAGCTGATCGGTCTATAATTTTTCAAGTCCTTGACGTCTCTTTTGTTGTGAATTAAGAAAACGCTGAACATTCTTCCAAGCTTCAGGTACGCTCGAGGTGATGATGCATTGCGTATACAGGGTGGCAAGCTTACCTAGCACAATCTCACCTCCGTCCTTCAATAGATATTGCTACCTGATCCTCACAAGCTGCTTTCACGCACTGCATTGCTCCTAAGGCAATGTGTTTAGAGCAAAAACAATTTTGCCTTCTATTGTAAATCCGTGCTTCATAGGCGACAACATGCAATGGAGGGTTCTCGTAAAGTTTGGACCAACGTTTGCTCGGTTAACGAGCAGCACTTGACCGAAATGGCACTCACCGGGTCAGCCTCAACTGGCGCCGTCTGTCTTACGTGGGGGAACCGTTGCTCTTCGCGGGTGGATTTTTGTTCTTCGCGGGTGGATTTTTGCTCTTCAAAGGTGGATTTTTGTTCCTCGCGGGTGGATTTTCGCTCTTCGGTCGAACTCTGCAGATGAAGCGGTTGGGACAAACTCAGACTGTGCTGCGATACCCGGCGCTGTGTTGGACCCTTGGAACGTCTTTCTGATGTCGTGGTAGAAATGGAACCAGGTGTCCAGCATGCAAAGAACGAACATTATCTTCAGCTCACAACGTCTCAATATCTTCTTTGTGATAGAGAGAACACATCAAGGTTTATCACTGCCCTCATAAATCAACAGCCCAGCGCTACCCTCACTTCATCAGTGACAAGCTTCTCGAAGATGAATATTAGCGAACTAGGTAACGGCAGCCAACATACATTAAAGTATTTACAGCAGTGTGGAAGCTAAGAAATCTAACTAATTTCTTCACTGAATTTATAGAATGTGTATTTTGTACTCAACCAGACGAAGGCACAAGAAACACGTAATAAAACCACAGAACTGCGTGGTCGCTCCCTCAGCTTTGTGTTGTCAATGAAATAGCTGCATGCGACTTGCTCTTGAGCTTAGCTCGTCTTCTCTGAAAACTCCCTAGTTCACTTCCTTTTTACTTGGCCTAGAAAATAGGTGGTCTCGATAGTTTGAGCACTACGGTTGAGAAACCCCATGATGCCTTAGATGGGTTCTCTCATGGAATTATGCGGAGGGCTCTTAGCAGGAAAGCCCATATATTCTGCGTGTCATCTACTATGGTGATGCGGAGAACTGCCCAATTATTACTTGGCTTGGCTAGTCTAAGGCCTATCACTTAATCCTGCCGCATAATCGTAGCTGCATGGCGACAATCTTGACGGTGCGGTGTTAAAATTAATTTTAGCGCGATAGCTAATAATCTCCATTGTCAACTGCAAAATTGTAACTAACGCGAGCGCATGCTTCGCGGCAACCCCAGCAGTGTGAGCACAAAAATCTGTTTGGCGGAAATCGCTGGGCTGTGAGATCACTTTTCCCATTGGTCGATGACAATGTGGCGACACAAGCTTTGTATCAATTACCGAGGAGCATGACGTAGCATCAAAAACGACTGCACGACTACTTACGTCACTCGACATCACACCAATAAGTGATGTCTGATGTGTGTGCCACGTGTGGGAGACGTCACGTGTGGGGGACGGCAGGAAGTAAGCTTTATCAAGTGTGCCATCGCCCGAGCGTCGAAGTGCCGACCCTACGTGACTGTGCATGCGGCATTCATTTTGGCTCAGTTATCATCAGCAAAAATGGCTTCATTTTTATTACTGTTTGTTTTACGTCCGTGATGGTTTGTCAGAAGGAACTTGAGGGAAAAAGAGATGATAGCGCTTCTTTTAGCGAGTATTACACAAGCTCAAAAAACAGATAGGGTTTATTTTCTCAATGCAACTAATTCACACAAGTCACTTTGTTGGGAAAGTGTAGTATATATATTAACAGGAGCACTATCCCATCAATTCAGGCAAAGAAGTAAGGAGGATAGCCAGCTCGCTGTCGTGGTGCGAGAACAAACACGTCGTTGCACTAATGGCGTGCGTAGGCCCCACCGACCCTCACAACTCTTTGAAGGCGCTCAGGGAAGGAGTCAAACAGGCTACTTGCAAGGTCAGGAAGAGCCTGGAGCGTGCTCCATTCGTCTTGAACCGCCGCCCAAAGGATATCTGGCGATAACTCGTGCAGCTACCTTTTAGCTAGTCGCTTTTTCATTAACACCCCATATATTTTCAATTATATTCAAATCTGCTCCCTTGGAAGGCCATGGCAGCTCCTGGATGCAGAGCTGTTCAAGCAGTTACCAAGCGCAGCGTGGTTGAGGCTGCTCGAAAAAATAACTGTCAAATAAGCAAAAAAACAAACAACTACCCTATTCTTCACCAGTTGCCTGCGGGAGAAAGGCTGCGTTAAAAAAACAGGGAGGGCGAGGCAGAAAAATAAATTCTACGGGGCCGTGACAGTCCGCTAGACACCCTAATACTGTAGAATGGGAACGGCCAGGCACTCTCGTTATCAGCCTCTTCGTCACCCACAGCACCACGCGTTGTCATTCCGGCGCTCCGGTGTTCCGTCATGTGTGCTAATCTTTTTTACTCGCAACTGTACCATCTACGAGTACACACACGAAAACGTTTGCACACACACACAAGCCACTGGCTTTTCTCGTAGTGGGCTATAGTAAAGATTTCGCCCTGATAATGCCTTACACATAATTGTGAAGAAAGAAGCACGCACGAAAATTACGTGTCTGTACTCCTTTAATGCTATCGCGACATAGCCTTAAGGCGAAGCTTAAGCGTTCTATAAATATTTTGATGCGTACAATTCATCACGGAAAGTGGCAGCGCAAAAGAAACGGGGACGAAGATGTAGAAACATGGACGACTGGATAAGCGCTTTAGTGTTCCCCGAAATTTTACTGTTCGTTTTTAATTTTTTTATTGAATTCCCGTCTCCGCATTGTCTGTTATTAGAGCCTTGATGGGATTAGGAAACGATTCCTTGAAGAATGACTACACACACACACACACACACACACACACACACACACACACACACACACACACACACACACACACACACACACACACACACACACACACACACACACACACACACACACACACACACACACACACACACACACACACACACACACACACACACACACACACACACACGCACACACACACACATATATATATATATATATATATATATATATATATATATATATATATATATATATATATATATATATATATATATATATATATATATATATATATATACATATATATATACTCCTTGTCGAAAGCATATATAATCATGGAATGCAATTCAGGAAGCGAGTAGAGCTTTCCAAGGCAGCTCATGGGTGGTATCCATACTCGGGTGTTATTAGGGTCTTAAAGCTGCTCAACGGGCCCCTGCCACTGCTCGCTCATGTTATTGTGGTCTTCGAGTTGGGCAACCAAGCCTCGTTTTGCGGTAGGGGGAGCCCCAACCATCAGCCTCTTTCCTGCTGCTAAATAACGAGCTCAGCCTCTTTCGAAACTTGGGTGCTGTGCGGGCCCTCGCATGGTTACGTTTTGCTTAATGCTCTGAATCCTTTGATGTTTTCGTTACTTCACATGCCATAGCCGTCGTACACTCTTCAGCGTCTTGATTAAAAAATTCGTGGCGCAGAACCAATGTATACAAAAAATAACGATGTGGACAATTTCGCACAAAAAAGACATCGCACAAAAGGCTTCCAGTTAGAACACGCATTGCAAGAGGCTGCGGCAACAGCCAAGCGGTGCCAGTCACTTGGAACCAGAACTTCTTTGGGCGAGCTCCGCAATTTCGAGTCCATCTCGTGGTTAACATTAGAGGAAGGGTTGTATTCTGCTGGTTACCATTTTGACGGACGCATTCGGAAGTTCTGATCGGAGAAGTCCGGCTTGTTGTTTCATGCTTAAAACAACATTGGGATCATGAATCCACGTTGTCTCCAAAGAGTAGAAATCCGAAACATAAGTGCGCACTTCACGGCATTCTTGCTTCTGCACACCACTGATGCATGAAAGAAGCGTCTTTTCTCACTCCGAACGCGTTTGAGAAAATATATGGGGCAGTGGTACAAATATAACAGCTTATTTATCATCCCGTCTGTTGGCCCGAAAATTTGGCAGCGTTTTTCTTTTCCCGTCAACCTTTTCTAACCTATGCCTGTCATACCTTCAGTGCTTCCTTTCATGGCAGGCATGGCCTACGTACCTGAAAAATAGCCTCCGCGTGCAGCCGATGACCGACGCCTCTGAGGAGCGCCAGGCTGAGCCGCAATAGTGGTCGGAGACGACGAGGCACCGGTGAGCGGTGGCTTACTGCTGGCAGCTGCGGACGCCAGAGATGCGTCCGGCAAATCTGCTGGGCCGATGGTGCTGGAGCGGCGCCGTTGTTCGTGTGACGAGCGCCGGCTGTCGATGGAGGAGCGGGATGATGATCGGCTACCGCGTTTTTTGTCCATAGAGGACCCGGAGTGCCTGCGAGGTTCAATGACGGCGTCCACTCGTTCGAGTTTCTTCTTTCTGAGCGGCGGCGTCTCGCGAATGGCTCGTGCTACACATCGTCTTCTTCTTCCAAACCATGGACACGAAACTCCTGCACATGTGAGAGGCAAATGCCAGCGTGCTCATACGCTTGAAGATCCAGCGTCACGACAGCTCAGACGCCGAGCAGCGAAGCTAGAAAGACATATCGAAGCATACACGCTATAGCTGGAGAAACAACAATGGGGTCAGATATGCGACAGTGTAAGCGGACAACTGGGAAGCAAGAAAACATGGCTCCTTCTCCGACACCTGCTAGATCCCACACAGACAAATTCCACCCAACGTGATCAACTTGCACAACTGATACACCAATACCACGGTACGGACGCAGAGCTGCTTGCCGACCTGCGCCACCGATACCTTAACACGTCGCACACAGACCCGCTTCTCGAGTACGAGGGACACCTCAACGACACCCTAGACGCGGACATCACGGACACCGAAGTTTTGTTCGCACTCGGCCGACTCCGTACCACTTAGCGGCAGGGACGGATGGAGTACCATAAGACACTCAGAAACCTAGACCCGACGTCAGTGATGGCACTGACAGACTTGTTGAATTCGTACTGGAGGGAAGGAGAGATCCCGCTAGTATGGAGGCACACCGGGGTACCAGGGTCACATTCATCCCGAAATCAGGCAAGAAAATCTCCATAGAAAACCTATGCCCCATATTCTTAATGTCGTGTGTGGCAAAGCTAATGGAGCACGTTATTCTCAACAGGCTACAAAGCTACGCGGAAGACCGCGACCTCATCCCACACACCAAGGCAGGATTCAGAGCGTATATCTTCATGCAAGACGTCATGCTCCAACTATCGAGGGACGTCCCAGACCCCGCCTACAGGAAAGGCACGAGGGTCGTCTTGTGTGTAGACGTAAAAAAGGCATTTGACAACGTTCTCGGCAACGAGAGAACGTTCAATTACGGTCGATCTTTCCTCTCGGAAGGAACGGCCGAGCTATCACTCGGAGGTCTAACATCAGATTTCATCCCCCTAGGTAGCAGGGGCACGCCGCAAAGGCTCGGTCCTCTGGCCCTTCCTATTCAACCTCTCCCTATTCACGCTACCACCCAAACAGGCCGCAATCGAGGGTCCACAACACAGCTTCCACGCGGGCGATATCACCTTGTGGATGTCCGCGGGGAGCGATGGCCAAATAGAGGAGACGCTGCAAGAGGCAGGGAATGCCATCGAGTCGCTTGCCTCGTGCGCGGGGCTCGAATTCCAAATCGGAATTGCTGGTGCCCAGATACAGACCGAGAGGCAGCCTCAGAGACCAGGCACCATCGCCTTCACTACACATAACTGTAGGAGGACACCCTATCAAGGAAGTACCCGCCCTAATAATTCTTGGGATGCTCATTCAGAGCAACCCAAAGCATAACGAAACAATACGAAAACTGACTGCTACGGTCAATCAAACCGCCGGCTCATGCGACGAATAACCAATAAAAGACGCGGCATGAGGGAGAACGACCTTTGCCGACTGATCCAGGCATTCGTCCTCAGTAGGTTCGTCTGCACTCTACCGTACCTGCCCCTATATCAAGCTGAGATGATCAAGATAGAATGCCTCATCGGTCAAGCTTACAAGACAGCGCTCAGTCTTCCTCACAACACGCCTACTGACCGATTGCTAGCCCTTGGCATACACAACGCACTACCCGAACTGTGCGAGGCCCACCTCGTCACCTCCCAATACGCACGTCTGACGCGATACAAGGTAGGCAGAGCCATCCTGCACCGTATAAAGATCAACGCCGAACCTCTAACCGAGGTCTCAGAACAACTCCTCCCCGAAGTGCACAGAATGCTCACTGTGAAACCCCTACTCTAGAACATGCACCCTAAGCACCACGAGAGATGGCGCAAGGCGAGAGCCCGCGCCTTACAGACAAATGCAAGGACTACCCCGCGGCCGCTTACGTGGACGCGGCGAATACGCAACACCGCACAAAGCGTACGTGACAGGCGCAGTGACCGGGACCGGTTCGCCCCTAACAGCCGCCACGATATACACCACCTCCTCCGAGACGGCGGAGGAAGCGGAAATTGCATTAGACATAGCCAAGGCCTCAGCTGACATCATATTCAGCGACTCAAAAGCAGCCATTCGCAACTTAGCGAGGGACCACGTCTCCCTCATCTCCCTCCAAATCCTCAGAAGCTCCCGCCACACCCCCGCAAGGAAGATGGAGCTGTTATGGGTTCCAGCCCACTGGAGCAACCCGGGAAACGAGGCAACCTACGATTACGGCTTAAGTTTCGACGGCCGGGCAGTGGGCTCCTCTGACCCGAGTTTCTCGAAGGATGGCCTGAACTCGTTTCATGACAAAACACACCACTTTCGCCATTAAGGACGCACCTTCCCTCCACCACATAAATATCTCACAAAGACCCAGGAGACCACCTGGCGTCGACTGCAAACCCATTCCCGCCCCAACCCGGCGGTAATTTCGCTCATGTACCCCGGACAATACTCCCCCCTCTGTAACAAGTGCGGCGACAGAGCCACACAAGACCACATCCTGTGGAACTGTCCGGAGGATCCGCCTTCCCTGGAGCTAGTTCAGCAGCAAGGGCAGCCCGACAAGACCATCTAAATCTTGTCCGCTATCATTGCAGCATCAAGAGCGTGGCCAGTATTTCATCGGTGTTGGAAGCAAGCGCCGGCAAGGAAGGCAGCCAGCGTGACGACAACAATACGCCGGTGACGTCACGTCCACCAGGGAAGCGCCTGCTACAAAAAGGGTCGCGTTTCCACCGAGGAATCACTTGGCAGCAGCAAGGGCAGCCCGACAAGACCATCTAAATCTTGTCCGCTATCATTGCAGCATCAAGAGCGTGGCCAGTATTTCATCGGTGTTGGAAGCAAGCGTCGGCAAGGAAGGCAGCCAGCGTGACGACAACAATACGCCGGTGACGTCACGTCCACCAGGGAAGCGCCTGCTACAAAAAGGGTCGCGTTTCCACCGAGGAATCACTTGACAGCAGCAAGGGCAGCCCGACAAGACCATCTAAATCTTGTCCGCTATCATTGCAGCATCAAGAGCGTGGCCAGTATTTCATCGGTGTTGGAAGCAAGCGTCGGCAAGGAAGGCAGCCAGCGTGACGACAACAATACGCCGGTGACGTCACGTCCACCAGGGAAGCGCCTGCTACAAAAAGGGTCGCGTTTCCACCGAGGAACCACTTGGCAGCAGCAAGGGCAGCCCGACAAGACCATCTAAATCTTGTCCGCTATCATTGCAGGTTAGAACGTTTTGCATACAGTGAAATTCCATTTCTGTCCTTTCTGCCCAAACTGCTGCCAACGCCGTTGCTTGTGTGCACTGTTTTGTTGCATTTGAGATGGGTGAATGTACTGAACTTAGGAAGGAAATGCGCGAATTTCAAGCAAAACTTGAACGGGATCTAAGAAAAGAGCTAAGGGAAGTAAAAGCAAGTCTCGAATTTTTCAACAAAGAATTCGAGGACAGCAAGAAAGAACGTGATGAGCTCACAAAAGTAAACAAAGAGCTCCAAGCGGCTAATGAAAAGCTATTAAAAGACTGCGAAGCGCTCAAAACGCAAGTTTTACAGCTCGAGGATCGAGTGACTTTCTCGGAGCAGTATTCAAGGAATCGGAACCTTGAGATTAAAGGGATACCTTTCTCTGAAGATGAAAACCTTCCTGATGCTCTTGATAAAATAGGGGAGGTTTTAAAGGAGCCTATTGCGAAAGGCGACATTGAAATTTGTCATCGCGTTCCTACAAAAAACCCCCACACTGTACCGAATATCGTTGTGCAGTTCAAAAGCCGTCCCAAGCGAGACGCTGTGCTCCAAAAAGCACGTAAAATGCGCTTGTCAACTAAGGACCTGGGTTTTTCACCGAGCTCGCCCCTTTTCATCAACGAGCATCTTTGTTCAGCGCTAAAGCGAGTACTTGGCATGGCTATTGAACAAAAGAAAGCAAACGGGTGGAAATTTGTCTGGACAAGCAATGGTAGGGTTCTTGCTAGGAAGGAAGAGTCGTCATCGATTCTGTACCTTCGCAATGCTCAGGACGTGGAAAAAATGGTTTAAGCGTCTTCACTTGTTTACATTTGGCATCTCGCCTGTAAAATGGCAGAGTCTCCATTCGACATAAACACCACGTTTAATACATCGAGAAAAATTGGCTTGAGTTCCTTTCATCTGAACATTAGATCAGCAAGGCATAAAGAAGATGAGCTTACTATCCTTCTAAATGAATTTGTTTTTGACTTCGACGTAATAATGTTGACAGAAACGTGGTATTCAACGGATACAGAGGTTTACAGGCGTGATGGATATAATAGTTTCTTCCTACACAGACCTAATAAACAAGGTGGGGGGATTGAAATCCTTAGCAAAAATAATCTAGAATGTGAAATAATTCCGGAACTGTCTCTGTTGACTGAAGATTTCGAATGCCTATGCTTGAAATCGAGAAACTACATTTACTGCGTGATCTACCGACCACCAAACGGTCATTTCAATAATTTCATTTCCCACATTGAATTGCTATTCAACTACGTGAATGTAAATGATTTGGAATTATTACTTGCGGGTGATTTCAACGTTGATGTGCTAAAATCTTGCCCTGCGCAGGAGACCTTTCTTTTGACAGTAGAAGCAAATGGTCATGCTATCTTTACTAAAACTGCAACACGTGTTACAATGTACGCAGAAACTTTGATAGAACTTTTTATCACTAACATTGATGCAAAAAAAGTAATATCAGGAGTTGTATGTAACGACATGAGCGACCACTTTCCCATATACCTTTTTGTTGAATGTGAAGATAAAAGAACGCATGCGCAAACTTCGACGACAGTAATTGTCCAGAACATCACCCCTGTAACCTTGGAATCTTTCTACTCGAGTCTTGTGAATGAAAACTGGGATGTTGTATTCCACTGTGACACTGCAGATGAGGCGTATGAAACATTCATATGCATTTTTAAGCGAATTTACTGTGAACATTTTAGAGAAATTATTTTAAAGCCACATCATAACAACCGAAAGCCCTGGATCAGCCGTGAATGTTTAAGACGAATAAAAAAGAAGGCTAGATTATATAAAAAGTTTGTCAAAACGAGGTCACTTTTAGATTTAAAAATATTTAAGCAATATAGAAATAAGCTGAATTCCTTCCTGAGAAATGAAAAGAGGCGTTTCTTGCAGCATCAGTTCCAACAGGAATCCTGTAAAGATAGTGCAGACGTATGGAAAAAACTAAACAAGTTGCTAAACAGAACACCATCGTCGCCAGTTATCAAAGATCTCGTTTTTCAGGGCCGCCGCATACATGGTAGAGAACTTGCCGAAGAATTTAAGAAATTTTTTAAAGATGTTGTCAGCAGTTCTCAAAACCCTCAATCTCTGAGCAGCACAATTCCTAGGAATAGCCGCAGCATTTATTTTGATCCGACAGATGAATGCGAGGTATGTAATATATACAACTCGTTGCAAAATAGCAAATCACGTGATATTGATGGCATACAAATTATTCCAGTTAAATATGTGCTGAACGTAATTGCCCCCCTAATGACTTATATATATAATCTGGCGTTATCAACAGGTTGCTTTCCCAAATTAATGCAGATCTCCAGAGTGATTGTACTTTTCAAGAGTGGCGATAAAAACGATATGTCCAACTATCGACCGATTTCTATTCTGCCGATTTTTTCTAAGGGCCTAGAAAGAGTAATTCATAAAAGACTCATGAACTTTTGCAATAAACTTAACCTCATTAATCCGTCACAGCATGGTTTCCGCCCAAACAGGTCTACTGAAACAGCCTTACTAATGCAAAAAGAGATAATCCTGGAGGCACTTGAAAATAGGGAGATGTGCATAGGTGTTTTTGTGGATTTCTCGAAGGCTTTTGATCGTCTAAACCATCAAATACTACTCAACAAGCTAGAAAAATATGGAATCTGTGGCACTGCAGCTTGTCTACTAAAGTCCTACCTACAGCATCGATATCAATGTGTAACAATAGATCAGCATGTTTCAACTCTTCAACCTATAACCACTGGAGTTCCACAAGGAAGCATTTTAGGACCGCTACTGTTTATTGTATACATAAACGACATAACAAATATCAGTAACCTTCCAAAATATGTTCTGTATGCAGACGATACCAGTCTCTTATTTAGTGGCAATAATATTCCATTGCTCATTTCAAACACAAACAGTGTGTTAGAAAAGTTGAAATCGTGGAGCGCAGCAAATTCCTTGATAATAAATAGTAAAAAAACAAAAGCGGTACTTTTTCATTACCGGCAGAGTGCCGTTACACCAGATCTTAGGCTAAAAATAGACAACTCTATTATACAGGTGGTTGACACAGTAAAAACACTTGGAATTTTCTTTAACAAGAACATGAGCTGGGACCCTCACATTAGCTTCTCTTTAACCAATTTATCAAAGTGCGTCGGAATTCTCGCGAAATTTCGCTCCTATCTACCCGTATCGATTAAATTAATAATATACAACACATTATTCATGTCGTATGTTAACTACTGTTTCCTTGTCTGGGGCTCTACTACTCAAACTAACCTGCACAAGATATACATGCTGCAAAAGAAAGCAGTACGTTATATAGCAAATGTTGACTACCTCGCACGTACCGAAGAACTGTCTAAGAGATTCAAAATCATACCCGCTCAAAAGCTATACGAATTTTTCTTAGCCATAAGATATAAAAAATCCATTTCTCACGGTGACAATTTCTTGACAGCATTGTCATCCCTCGAAACAAACTCAACGCCATACTCGTTTCGAAAACACGAACGTTGGACCATTCCCTTTTGCCGTACAGAACATGGTCGACAGATGATGCGTCATGCAGTTCCAAGGTTACTAAACAAATTCATCTTTGAACGCTTTTCTCTTGAAACATCTAGTACACAAACTCTAAGAAATCATTTTTTGTAAGCCACTGTATTCCCTTTGTGTGAAAAGTGTGACACGAATGACTTTTGCATCTATGTTAACACCAATGTATTGCGTATTAATGAACATGTACCAAGAGTTTATATCGATTGTTCTGAAATTCCTGTATTATATTCTGTTAGGTAGCGTGTGTGGATTTTGTACTTTTAAAAAAAAAAATTTTGCCCTTGCTGTACGCCATGTAGGGGGGCTCGGGCTCCCTCAAGCGAAAATCGTTCGCTTTTTGCCTGAGCCTGCCCACATCATAATGATGTAAATAAAACTGACTTGACTTGACTTGACTAACTTCCGAGCAGTGGGAGGCCGTGCTGCTCAGCTCCGACCCGGAGACGCAACTCTGGACAGTGGGGCGAGTCAACGAGGTCGCAGCCAGCCACGGGCTTACGGCCCTCTAGCGCGACCAAGACCTCACCTTAAAACACTTTCTGCGGGCGAATAAATGTTTTCGAATCCAATTTAATCAGCTGGTCTTCCGTTACCTTTTCATTTCAAGGCAGAACTCTTTGTACGATTTTCCAAACTGCCCATAGAGCCAGAGCCTGTATATTACAAGCTGGCATTTGGAACTCTGACACGGACAAAATTATGAACGTTTGCCGGGGTTAACCACATCTCTCACACCCAGCTATAAGGGTGTGGCAGCCATACCTTTCAACATTTTTAAGGAATGGTGGAATGAGTTATAGAGGCGAACAATGTACTCTCACGGGTGCAATTCCTGTTTGCTGTGTACCTTCGGAAGCAGCTGTTCTTACAAGTGTATCAACCATATTTAAAAATGAAACAAACGTGTGTGAATAAATTATTCAATTTTGAATTGGGTGCGTGCCCATTTGGCGTACGGTTCTTGTTTTCCTTCATCGCAACCCCATTCTTCCTCTTCTTACATGGGACAAACTCGTGGAACGCCTGCTTACCATCCTGGCGGCGAAATTTAAATCCCTCTCCCAGAACAATACGGACCCGGGCGTGGGTCGTTTAAATAATTTTTGTTTCTCTCTTCCTCTCCTTGGAGTGAGGATGTTAGAGGAGGTTTCGTTCTTAAGTTTCAATTTTCTTGTCGCAATGCCAGGATGCCGCACGAAGCAAGTGAGGACGGTTGGAAGGCGGCTCACGGCAGCTCTGACCCGCAATTCAAATGTGACCACACCCACACCGACCGACACGTCCACCTTCACTCACCTGTTCTTGACTAGTCTGTGTTTCTTGTTGTGACGTGTGACTCGTGCGCGTGTGCCAAGCTTTACGATATTATGATGCTAACACAAGGGGGAGTTGGTTGATGATATTTGGAACCGCATGTGTTACTTAGAACTACAAGAGGACAAAATTTCATACGACACAGGGCACAAGCCTAGAATTGGTATATAAGGCATACGTTCCCAGATCTGATGAATGGTAGGGCGTGCTAAGCGTATCATCACCGAGCGCAGACGCAAAAGTGCTGTGTGTGTGTGTGTGTGTGTGTGTGTGTGTGTGTGTGTGTGTGTGTGTGTGTGTGTGTGTGTGTGTGTGTGTGTGTGTGTGTGTGTGTGTGTGTGTGTGTGTGTGTGTGTGTGTGTGTTTTCATTAGCGAGATGCCCGGCTTCGTCGGGAATCGAGAGGAGAGTTTTAAAAGAAAAAAAAACATATTTGACTATGGCACATCTGACAATGCCTTATTCAAATACAGTTCATTTTGCCTCTTTCGAAGCAAGAGCTATTCATGGTACAGATTCCGCCATTGTTGGCGTGTAACACCACTCCGAAAACACGTCCCTCGCTCTGCCCCTGGGCGCAGCCGGTAGGTGACAGTCTGAAAACATGCGGTGGGTTCGATAGGCGTAGCACGCGCTGGGTAAGCTGGCTGAAAGCATCCGAAGGTCTGTCCCCACACGTCACGAAGAAAAAATAGCTCTGGTTAAACCCGGAGTGATGCGATAGCTACAGCTGGCCGAGTGGAATTTGCTCAGTTAGCCGCATCAATGGCAGAGTGGTTTCGGCGCTCAGCTGCTGACCCAAAAGACGCGGGTTCAATCCCGGCCGCTGCGGTCGAATTTCGATGGAGGCGAAATTCTAGAAGCCTGCGTACTATGCGATGTCAGTGCACGTTAAAGAACACCAGGTGGCCGAAATTTCTGGAGCCCTTCACTACGGCGCCTCTCATAGCCTGAGTCGCTTTGGGAGGTTAAACCCCCATAAACATAAAACAAACCAAACTTGCTCAGTTGAATTGCAAAGTCAGTCTTTCACCGCTCCGTTCCCCTGGGCCTTCCTTCTTCATCTTCGTCTCTGCAAGTGGATTCACTCTCTTCCCGCTTCACACCCACCACTTGACACGGCGCATGCGCACAGCTGTGGCCGCTCGGTTTCGCCGGCGCGCCGCGCCTCCGGCAGCAGTAGCTGCTCCGCAAAACGTGGCCGGTCACGTGATGAACCACGTGATCAGTCACGGCGCCGGGCCACCGGCAGCTGCTCTGCAACACGTGACCAATGGCGTGAAAGCGTGGCGGCGCTCCACCGCCACGGCGCCGCCATGCTAGGGTGTCTAGAAGGGGAAGTGTGAAAACCGGCTGGGAAGACCGGGCCCGATTTTCGTGAATGCCGCGCGGCGGCGCTGTTGTCAGGGGTGCTATAGTGTTCCTGTATATGCTCCCGCAAGGAGCAGAGTTACGCGACTGTTTTCCTCGCGCCGCTCTTGACGCCATTCGCCGAGCGGCCGTCACGTGATTCTGCTGACGACGTCTGTTCCATTTTGAAGTGGAGGAGCCGACTTCCCAGGCGCTACGCCGGTTCCTCGTCAGCCCCAGTACCCTCTCGACTGCCATCGTGATCGGACGCGTCCGGTGCGGTCGGCTGCGGTGTGTTCCCGCCTTTTCCATGCGCTCCAGTTGTATATATTTTGATAGTGTGCAGTGACGGCAGCCTCCAACTATGACGGGGTGCAGTACGCCAAACTGCAAGAACCGTACCGAAAGCGGCAAAGCTTTTTACGCAGTGAACAAGCTTTGCCTAGGCTATTTAACTATTTTATTTGTTAAGAATACCCTTAAGGTTCCACTGACAAGGATGTTAACACTTGAGGAGAGGGGAACAAAAATAGAATGAAATACTTGAAAGCAAAATTGGATATTCAGATAAGTTTTTTCCTTGAGTAAAAGCATGGAACAGTCCAAAACAAAGATATTTCAGAATGCAGAGAAGGTACATATAATTCAAGTAGGTCAAGAGAAAACGCAATAGTGCTTAGGGAAAAACGAGCAAATAATAGCACCACAAAGAGATACACATCATTTTTTCGAGATCCTTGGAAACTCGTATACCACAACTCAGCTGCAGTGACTTAAGGCAGGCTTCTCTAACTTTCGGATGTTAAAGAAGTACGGCACGTGATGTGTTTGGCTTGAAAAGATGACCATGGCATAGGAAAAATGCAGTGGAGGGCTAGAAGTCAGAGCATCAAATGGTACGTATATTTTGTGAAAGATATGCGTGCGAGTTTGCGATATCTGTGCCTTTGGTTGGTAAGATTTACTTGCTTGCAAAATGCATTGTTTTATACTGCCCGCATTCACATCGTATGCAGCGTGGTTTCACAAGCTTCGTGCAACATCGGTGGTTGCAACCCTATAGAATAATGTATTTCAATGTGGTTTTGCAGGGAGATGCATTACCAAACTTCTCTTCATTGCACAATTCACGCAGGTTTTTTATTTCCAAGCATTTCTGCGCCATTAATGTCTTTACTGCGAGCTATCGCTGTCAATCCGCGATCTTTCTGTCATGCTGTATGATATTTTCGGCAAATCAGATTATTTTTACGGCGTTTTTTACAA
The DNA here is from genome assembly GCF_052857255.1 of Amblyomma americanum. NCBI lineage: Eukaryota > Metazoa > Arthropoda > Arachnida > Ixodida > Ixodidae > Amblyomma > Amblyomma americanum. The sequence continues at coordinate 60,387,531 of NC_135501.1, forward strand.
CGAAGTATGATGGGCTTAGCATTGATCCCTGAGACAGTAAAAAGAAAAAAGGATGCCTGCAATCTGGTGCCGTTTCTAAGCTTTTAAAAAAAAGCGAGCTGCTCTACAACGCCAGCCCCGTCATTATCCCAGCGCCTGTGCGCTCGAGGAGCTGCTTTCCCGCACAGCTTGGAACAAAATGGCGGACCTTCGCGCAACTCTGCTCCCTGCGGGAGCATATACAGGAACACTAGGGTGCTATACTGTGCTGTGGAACATACGGGGAACATTGCATGTAGAAGATGAAGTATTTAATCTTTTAAAAGATATATATATATATATATATATATATATATATATATATATATATATATATATATATATATATATATATATATATAAAGGTACCAGAGTGCTTATAAAATGGGGAAAAATGTATCAGGGCCTACAGAGATACAGCGGGGGCTTAGGCAAGGATGTCCTCTGTCTCCTTTGTTGTTCATGTTGTGCCTGCAAGGGGTAGAGACAAAGCTAGAGGGGAGCGGACTAGTCTTCAACCTTTCTTTTTTCGAGCAAGGGGAATGGATTAAACAGTCTTCACCAGCACTAATATACGCGGATCATATACTGCTAATGGCTGACAACAAGGAAGACTTGCAGAAGTTGATAGACATAAGTTGTACAGAGGGAGATAGATTAGGTTTTAAGTTTAGTACGGAAAAAATCTGCAGTCATGATATTTAATGAAGAGGGCGGCGAGCATAGAATACAGGGGTTCACGCTAAAAGTAGTGAATGAGTACAAGTATCTTGGGGTGTGGATCAATAACAGTGTTGAGTATCTCACACAGCATGAAAAATATGTAATGAATAAAGCTGGTAGGAATGCAGCAGTCATGAAAAATAGGGCACTGTTGAATTACAATAGGTATGAAGTGGTAAGACGGATCCGGAGAGGGGTGATGGTTCCCAGCCTGACTTTCGGTAATGCGTCCTGTGCATGAGACAAGATGTTCAAACAAGGTTAGAAATCAAACAACGCGGCGTAGGGAGGCTAGCTTAGGGAGCACATGGCAACACACCAAATCAGGGACTACAGGGCGATATGGGATGGGCGTCGTTCGAGAGCAGAGAAACTAGCAGTAAGATAGCATTTGGGGAGCGATTGAGAAAAATGGGGGAAAAGCAGTGGCCTAGGAAAGTTTTCAGATACCTGTATATGAGGAATGTTACACGAAATGGAGAAAGTGAACTAGAAAATTGACAAGCAAATATCTGGACAGCAGTAGGGGAGCAAATCAGCAATGAACGGTTAAGGAAAAGGTTAAAGAAACAGAGAGCTCTGTGGAAAACAGGGATGCTGACTAAATCGGCACTGGGAACATACAGGGTTTTTAAGCAGGAAATTGACAAAGAAAATATCTATGATAATTGTAGAGGAAGCTCTTTATTTCTTGAGGCCAGGACGGGAGTTTTCGGACTATGATATGTAGAGTCAGGTACCACGAGTTAGACACGTTGTGAGTTGCGTACGGAGAGGAGGAGGAAACGGCTGAACACTTGATACTTTTCTATAAAGGGCTTCACCCTACAGTCGAAAGCGGCGGGGCTGATTTATCCTAGGCATTGGGGTTTATGTACAGTGAAGGGAAAGTAGATTTTAAGCGAGAAGAAGTAACCAATCGAAGCTTATCTGATTGGTGGCTAAAGTCAAGACAAGAGCAAAACTTCATAAAGTGGCTTGAGCCACCGCCCCATCCATCCATGCATTCATGCATACATCCATCTATCCATCCATCCATCCATCGATCCATCCATTCATGCATGCATCCATCCATCCATCCATCCATCCATCCATCCATCCATCCATCCATCCATCCATCCATCCATCCATCCACCCATCCATCCATCCATCCATCCATCCATCCATCCATCCATCCATCCATCCACCCACCCACCCACCCACCCACCCACCCACCCATGCATCCATCCATCCATCCATCCACCCACCCACCCACCCATGCATCCATCCATCCATCCATCCATCCATCCATCCATCCATCCATCCATCCATCCATCCATCCATCCATCCATCCATCCATCCATCCATCCCGCTCGTCTCGTTCGGGCGCAGTTGGGACGTGAGGGCACGCAAGATTCACGCGGTGAGCGCGAACAACGCAGCGCACATCCAAAGCGCGTTCACCACGAAGCTTGCGGCTTGCTGCCCGTTCGTTCGGCGCGGAAGCTATGCTGGCGTTCGTGGCATCGGGCTTGTCGAGAACGATGTGCCGACGAGCTACGACTGCAACTCGAGTGCCGCGTTTCGGCAAGGCACCTGGCAGCGCTTCTACATGGTATGCCGCCCCATGCGTCCGTCTCACCTTACGTAGCAGAGCGATTTGTCTAAAGGGCAAGGCGTCGCGCCGAACGGGCGATGGCTTCCGTGTACTCCCTGGCAGTGCTGAAACACGCTGTCGAGTATTACTCTCAAAGGCGAAACTTAAGCGTCCTCGAATGTTGAATATTGTTCCTCCTTTCATTTTTTTTATCACGACTGCTTTAAGATCAGTATGATGTACGATTCCTAGACTGTATATTAATTGTTTAGTTTTAATTATTTTTAATGATTATTTTTTGCATTTTACATTTTTTATATTCCTCTCTTATTATCAGTATGATATACAATTTACATTCTGTTGGACACTCTTTCCACTCGGGTTTTTCCCTGACGACGACGACGACACGAAAATTTCCTTGGACGGTACAGGTATACAGCTTCTCTGTAAAAAAAAAAATGGCCGTCTCGTAGCACCGCTATGCCAGGGTATACATAGCGGGAGGTACGTTTCCACAAGCACTCGCCGGAGTCTCATCTGACAATTCTGGAAATGGCAAACGCAAAGTGTCATACATTGGAATGCTCACTAGTGTCAAGTCCTTTTGGTGCCTCAGTCTGTCGCACACATCACACATGTATCCAAACAGATTGTTCACAAAGTCTGCTTCAAATGTCCGGATTGCAGATGCACTTTCGGAAACTCGAGTGGTGTGATCAATCACACGACGGGCCTTCACATCCTCTTCGGTTAGTTGCCGTTGACTGACGCCTTCCATAGGCTCCATCTCGGCGGCTATGCGCCATCTATTACGCTCGACAGTCTGGCATCTTCGTTTGGCAAGCCGTCCCCCTCCTTCTCTTCGGGCGTTTCTGCTGCTCTCTTCGCATTCTGACGCTCCTTTTCTCTTTGTTGATTGCCCAACTGCCAGGCGGCAACCTGAGGATCCGAATAGTTATCTTTCTCTTGTTCATACCGCCATTTAGCAGCGGCTGGACTCTCTGTACATCCATAAGAAACGTTGTGATACCGCCTTTTATACCCAATTCTGCGCATGCGACGCGCGATTCGGGTAATAGAGCGACGAGGCGGCGAAGAAGCGCGCGGCACACCTGTGGGGTCTCTTTGGTTACCATGGTATCGGCGCATACGCATAATTTCGCAACAGCGTGATGTCACGTGCAACTTTGACGGTCGGAAGAGTTAATGTTTTCATGTCTATACCGGCGTTTAGCCGCGGCTGGACTCTCCTGTGCCTCCATATCAAGCGTTGCTATACAGCCGCCGATTACATCTCTGCCATTTATACGCAATTCTGCCCATACGACGACGCACGGTTGGGGTAATAAAGCGGCGTGCAGCGAGGCGGCGGTGGTCTCTCTGGTTACCATAGTATCGGCGCATGCGTACAACTGCTCATCCGCGTGACGTCACATTCAGCTTCGATTGTGAAGCGGGCGCGCTGCCGTGGCGACGGCGGCGACGAAGCGCGCGGCGCACCCACTGCTCTTCTCCGGTTGCCATGGTAACGGCGCATGCGCACAACTTTCCTCTCCCATGTACAGCGAAATGCTCGACTGGTAGCCTAGCGTAGCTCCCGCTACAAAATTAGCTGTGGTTTAAATTGTGCTGAGCATGGTTAGAGAGCGAAAGTTGAGGTGTATCGGGTAAGTAGACGCGACATGGTGTCTGCAACGTTGAATGCGTCCGCACACTGGATAGGCAGCGCGCACACCCTGGAAGGTGGCAGTTAATGTTTGATTGCGAGACGTTGCTGACCCGATGAACGCTGCAGCCTATTGCTGCATTGCCGCGTGTCTGCCCCAATGCTGTCAACGCTAATGCCTGCAACCCACATCTTTCAACACAGCCACGCAGCTCAAGCCGCAATTGAGGCCTCCACTGACGCATGGAACCAGTTATGCGCGCTTCCTTTAATCAAAATCATCCGTGTCGTGGACGTTGTCAAAGCGAACGCCAATGAACACAATGAACGCAGACTGCTTTCGCTTTGTATATCCTGGATTATCTGAGCTAATCCACACCCTGAGGTTGACTGTGCAATTGCTACTTAAAGATTTCATAAACAGCTGCCACTCTTTCAGTGCTGTGTCGTGCGTGGAGCTGGATTAAGCATCTATTATATTTTGCAAAGAGCTTAGCAGGCCTTTCTATTTGAATCGCTGCAGATTTGCGCGGTGGCTACGAAGACGTAGTGTAGTATAGTGCAGAGACTAAAGCTCCGTCCCCAGATCAGATATGGATTCCATGGCATTTCGACACCCGGCTCCTCTACTCGCTTTTGCACTTTTCGCAAGTGCTGTTTTAACCGGGTCGTTATGACAGCCCCGTACAAACAGAACGGTTGTTGCCGCATCATTATCATGAAACTTTGTGGTGTTGATCTCACTACCTTAAGACGACGGATGTCCTCTCACGTTAAACTGGCTACTTAATAATAATAAAAATAATTGGTTTTTGGGCAGAAGGAAATGGCGCAGTATCTGTCTCATATATCGATAGACACTTCGTGTTGGTTTTGCTACTGATCACGGGGCTTTAGCATCCCTCTAACGCACCGTTGTCCGCGTTCTTGAAGTGTGGCTGCTGCTCTCCAGGATTGGTAGATTTGAAGCGAAAATCTCCGCTTCTCGCATGGAAAGCTGAAGGCCAAAAGACTGATTTGACCCCTAACTCGAGGCTCGCCTCAGGTGTGCTAGTGACGTCATACCCGGTGATTTACCGCTCTCACCAGTTCTGTCACGTGACTAACCGCGTCAATAAGGCCAGCGTTCGTTAGCCACGTCATTAAGGCTAGCGTTTACCGCCTAGACACCGCATGCGTGGAGCCAGAAGCAGTCACCAGGACGAGTTCTTCCACTGATCACTGGAGGTGTCGGGCTGCTAGAAGGAGCCGCAGCCTGGCGCCTCCAGAGACATAGAGCGTCACTAGCCCGCGTTGGCTAGAGATAACTCACGAAAGCGGGCTCGTCGAGTTGCTGAAACCGATGAAGAACTGAAGGCACGTCGGGAGAAGCAGCGGCACAGGAAACAAGAGTATCTCAAGTGGAAAAGGCCATCAGATGCTGCCAATGTCTCTCTTTCGACTTCGGTTGCCTTCCGATCCATATAACCTGGCTCAGCCGGGTAGAGCTACAGCCACGTTTTTTTTTTAATTCGGCGACCTTTTCCGTGGCTATTCAAAAACCCTGTTTTGTTGCGAAAGCAACACTACACCAGCCAGCAAGCGATTTTGGCTCGTCGCGCACTTAAGCTGTATGCCGTATGGCGTGGCCGACGAATGACCTTGAGCTGCCGTTGCCTAGCAACGCCGCAGCCGCGCTCCAACATATGGCGCCGCCGTCGAAGCCGCTGCCGTCGCCGCTCGCTCCACCAGATGTGCTCCGCTAGAGTAGAGGGAGAGGAGGTGTAGCCTCGCGAGGGTGTATATATAAATATATGCACCTCGCGTCAGTGTAGTGTAGCCGTTACGGAGAGCGCGAACGAGATGCAACAACGACAGAAGGAAGCGTGGAAGAGAGAACGTGCTCAAGAGACTAGAGGAGAACGCGCCGCACGACTCGAAAAGCGTCGTAACGAAGATGCGGTTAGAAGAAGTCGTGCCACGTCCCGGAGCGACTTTTCAACTGCGGAAGAGACCGGTTTGAGTAATCGAGAGCGTCGCAATGGAACGCTGAGTTGACACGTGCCGAGGAAACGAAGCTTTCGCAATTCAACTAGGGTTAACCAAAGCTAAACCAGAGCCAATTTTATGTTTATTTTTTGGGCGAAGTTCGTTTCTTGCAATGAATTACTTCTTTCCCGGTGATATATTGTACTCGTATGCAGTAAAGAGTCAGTGTTTCGGCCCGAGCAATCCACTGACGGGTAACGAACACAAAACTGGCTGCATATACATTTGTGCGAGTAAAAGAAAAGCTGATACCAATAAAGAAAAACAGATGTTACATTATTATGACGATGGTGAATTTTTATGGCACAATGGCATCTGCGGCAAAAGAGCGCAATGGCACAAGGTATTTTTCGTTTGCTCAAGATCGGGTCAAAGACACATTTACAGAGCATTTTACCCTGATTAAGCCGAGCGCCAGGCCAGAGGAAGCTTGTACCCATTGTATCACCGGTGGGCACCCGGCGGCATTGGGGATCTAGCCCCGCACCTCCCGCATTCGAGGCGGATGCTCAACCACTAGGCCATCGCTGCGTTTTTTTTTTTTTTGGGGGGGGGGGGGGTCTTTGTTGCCAGTTCTAGGCCACCGCTGAGGTGTTTCACATGATGGTGTTTCACATGATGCTTACATGATGGAACCGCTATACAAAAATGCAAGTGAAAAATTATTTCTAGAAATTCTGATGTCATGTAATCATTGGGTTCTTGCGCTGGGCTGACTGAGGCGGGGTCGGGGAATCACGCGGTCTTTGTGTTGCCGAAATAAACCGATGAAACTGCCGCCGAATCCTCGCGGTAGCCACAACACCACACTTTCTGACACTTATCCATGGTTTTGCGTCGATGTTCAAACACGCAGTGAACTGCCCTAATGGGTGTGACGACCGTGAACGAGCAGCGTTACGCTATACCAGACGACGTCTGCCGAGGATGTGGAGATTAGCTTCCGTTCTGCCCACACGTGCCCACCGCTGTGCTATATACGTAATCCCACCATCGTCTCACCACCCCTCTGGCTTCTGTACTGTGACAATTTTCTACTCCTGCTGAGTGTAATGCCTACCCAATAGCCAGCTAGTTGTAGCCTGCTTGTCAAGGATACTGACCTTCGTAAGAGTACATGCTTGGGTTCCTTGGTTCCTGAACTTATCCCGTCTTTTTCGATTAAAACCAAGTTTTGAAGGTTTTATACCGTGTACGTTCACTGTTTTGCTTTCTTCGGTTTAGACCGAATGAATCGTTTGCCGCACTGGCGTAATTTTACGCTTCTGTTTGTATCAAATTATGCTGCATTGTATTTTCTGTGAATGTTATTTGTTCTCTTCTGCAAGTATGTCGTATGATTGCGTTGTAACTCTCTCCCAACAACTGTAATGCCAAACAGGCGCTGTGGGTAATGTGATATATAAAGAAATAAAAGTCCAGCTCCTATTTATGACAAAGTTTCCCAGCCTTCGGTAGAATTAGTCGCTGTCAACAGCGAGTGGCCGCAGGGACGTGAGCAGCTGGCATTGAGAAGGAGGCCGGACAGGCTGCAAAATATAACTACACTCTACAGATACGATCGGCGAGATATAACGTCTGTTTATTCAACGACATGAAAATGAGTGAAGGTGGAGCGGTTCGGGTGTCCACCGATATATGGGAGACAGTTACTGCGTCATTTTCTTCGCCAAAACCAATTTCATTTTTCACCCATCTGTGCGCTGATATTTATTTCTAAAATTAGGATTTTTTCGCTCTAATTGTCGGAAAAATCCGTCGGACATGATCACGAGTGAAGTTACGCCGAAACTGGCAGCGAAATATTCGTAAAAGAATGGACCGACGATCAGACAATAGATGCGAGCAACGCGCGTAAGTGGTGATTTTATCTTTATGCTTTTGATGACAACTTTTACAATAATAATAATAATAATAAATGGTTTTTTGCGGAAAGGAAATGGCGCAGTATCTGTCTCATATATCGTTGGACACCTGAACCGCGCCGTAAGGGAAGGATAAAGGAGGGAGTGAAAGAAGAAAGGAAGAGAGAGGTGCCGTAGTGGAGGTCTCCGGTATAATTTCGACCACCTGGGGATCTTTAACGTGCACTGACATCGCACAGCACACGGGCGCCTTAGCATTTTTCCTCCATAAAAACGCAGCCGCCGCGGTCGGGTTCGAACCCGGGAACTCCGGATCAGTAGTCGAGCGCCCTAACCACTGAGCCACCGCAGCGGGTACTTTTACAAATGATGCTTTTGCTTTGGGGCTTCCAATTTTGGGGCTTCCAATAAATTTTAGGTAGGCGGCCGTTTATTTTGGCACGAACGTCACCACGAATTGAGGAAGACATTCGAGATTGCCAAGAACAAGGGCTAAATTTCATGCCTGATTCCCAAAAACTAAGCATGTTGTTCTTACCTTTGAACTTCCTTGTTGGAAGACCGGAACAGGTATTTGCAACTATGTCACTGCTGTATTAAATATATGCCACGGATCACTTTTGAATGTGAGTAGAAATCTGTGCAAGGTTTACTTGCACTGGTTATCCCTGACGAGACGAAATATAACTTCGATTTTTGAAGTTATTGATGATCAGTGTTATGATTATGATCATGGCCTTTATAACAGTTTTAAATATACAGAAAGCGCGCCCAAAAAGCAGTGGTTCACAAGAGTTACTTTCCACGAAACGGTATAAGCACAAAATAATGGGACCAAGATACGGTAAGAATTTCTCCCCATTTCCTCAGGGAGGCTCCTTTAAGCGACGAAAAAATAAAGGAGGGAGTGAAAGAACAAAGGAAGAAAGAGGTGGAATAGTGGAGGGCTCCCGAATAATTTCGGCCAACTGGGAATCTTTAACGTGCACTGACATCGCACAGCCCACGGGCGCCTTGGCAGCCGCCGCGGTTGGGTTCGAACCCGGGAACTCCGGACCAGTCGCAAGAAGTGAACTTCGAACTGTAGGGAAAAGGCGGGACCGTCCGTCTTGGGTGGGCAAAGCTTGCGTGCTTTTGAGCACGATTCGCGACATGCAGGCAAGTTGTGGTACCGGTTGGTTGCGCCACAAGACAGGTAGCGATGGGCAGCTGCCGTGGAGGGAACCAGTGGGCCCCTTCAATAACGGATGGGCTTCGAGGCTAGCACTGCATTTCAGAATTGAAGTCTAATCAGCTCGTTCGCGCTACCATCGTAGCAGGTGGCACTTAAATGAATGATCGGTCGCAGTAAGTTGCCCAAGAGAAGAAGCCTGGGTCGCCGAAGCCCCACCGATGGCAGCACCTGCCTCGCAGGGCCATGGCTTAACCGCTATGCTGTGAAGACTCCCAGGAATGTATCAAGTCGAAAATAGCAAATTCTGTATACATGGCAGTTAACCGACTAAAGCTATCGCGTCATAACCTTAAGGCGGAACTTTAGTGTGACCTCGATTTTTTTTTCCTTTGGGTTGCTCTTCAGTAGCCCGACGAACGATTCAAAAATGAACGCCTACACCTCGTTCGCCTTCTCTTATGCTGTCAACGCGAGAAGTTTACACACGACATTCCGGGTCTGTTCTCGGGTCCCAGTTACTCGCATTGCGTGCCGAACACCTCTCCGTGCAGAAAAAAGAAAAACAAAAGAGCTGTGTCGAGTCACTTTAGCGATCACAGCGATCGAGCCGCCAGTCGCGACGTTGCCTAAGCAACTCCAATCTCTGGAAGTATTACGACACGTAGTTTCCATCTCTTTTCACTTTCGCGAGCTGACAAGTGTCTCCTTCCCACATAGGTCTCAGAAAGCGATTAAACACCTCTAGGGTCTAGGATCAAGTTAACTAGTGTTATTTCCCAGATTATCTAGATTGCATAATTTCACCACCTTCAGAGTGTGGTGGACTCAGCAGAAAAAGCGCACCAAAAGCAACTTCGATCAAGAAGAATGCATACTGCACTTGAGGATACACTTGAATGCATATCTTGAGATACATAAAAAACAGAATGTCTTCAAATATTCAGCTCAGCACATTGAGCGGAACTTTCCCTTCAAGCTAGAGCAAAACGGGCTATGCATGTGCTTGCGCAGCTCGCCGATAATCGAGAGAGTAAAAAGCGAGCCTTTTAGCGGGCCTCAATATATTGCCAGTGCGTAGACTCCCGTCGCAAACGTGTGCAGCCAAAATTAACGCAGGTTAGCTACGCACTCGATCGACAAAGCTCCAAAGAACGCAGAGACCGCACTTGCCTCATTCAACGCAGCTGTATCAGTAGTTTTCCAAGTTCTCCGAAGCGAAGGTTCATCATTGGAATCTGCGTGAAAAGCTGATTCGCGTCGTTCATGGCTTTGTACTAGTACAGTCGGGTACGTGTGCTGTATCAACCCGGAAGTTGAAGTCTGAGGACGATCACTTCATCTCTACGCCTCGCGCTTTCTCGGTTTCATCATTCATCTTCATTTATTATACCATAAAGGCCCCCAGGTGGGGCACAATGTAAGGGAGGGTGAGTATCTAATAAAGATAATGCCCGAACGGATGGCCGGAACGGAAGCTGTCGACTGGTTTTATTTAATAAGTCGACGAAGTCACCCGCCGAAGACACGCTTTTATTTGCTGAAAACTAGGAACGGGGAAGGAAACCGAAGTAGCTCCTCGATTGGTAATTCCGCATCGCCAACAGGCTTAGAATATCAAGAATACTCTTCAGGCATAAAAAAGAAACGTTTGTAACCCCAACCGAACGCGCAACTTGAAATATTCGCACAGGTCAATTGGTGTCGAAGGCAGTGTCGCGTGGCACAGTCGCACAGTCGTGAAAGCGTCCTGCTCTTTGCCTTCAACTCGCGTCGCTGTGGCTCGCAGCGCCGCCTTTACAAACAAACATGGCGCTCGTCTACGCTATTTCAGGTGTTGAGAGAGAGAGACTTTCGAAAGAGGCTGACACTTTTCTGGTCGTCACCTGAGCATGATATCATAGCTGTCTGGGTGGATGTCCGTTACATCGACGATGCCCTGCTCAGCAAGGTCCTCGAAGAACATGGCATCGAAAGCTTCACTCCTCAGGGCGAGGAAGAGCTTGTGGGCGCGGAAATCGCTTTCCCCAACATTGGGAGACATATCCGTGCGAACCTTGAACTCTACGTCAGTCAGGCGACCGCTGTCGAGAGATGCTTCCAGCTCGATCTACGAAGAATGTATGGACGCAGAGTACAGCGGAATGCACGTAAATTAATTTCACGTAGAGCTACAACAATGTAGTGATGGTGCAAGGAAAATGCAAACACAAGACACGCGCAATGTCCGCCGACAGAAGATTACTGAAAAATCCACTTGGGGTTCTATGAGGCGCAGTTCCTGCATTGCCTTGACTTACAATGCCCATAAACTGAGAGCAAAGAACTAAATCTCCAGCACAGACACTCCGCTTCATCCGAACGAGAGTGCAGTGTATGCTTCTCGATTAGGTGAAGCAATGATGTGTTTTCGACGTTCCCCCTTATCTGAAGAGCCCGAACTGTAAGTCCTAATTTACAAACATTTTTTGCATTATTTGCCAGTGGCGTTTTATTCTCGCGCTATTCCACTGCAAAGCTTCGCGTTTCGTGCTCACTTGACGGTGATCTCTGCGTGCAACATTACACTTTCAACGTCACAACCGTCGTCACAACAATGAACCACCTGCGGGACAACCGCTCCGCGCTTGGTAACAGGCATTTAAAGATAATGGTCAGCACCTAAAAGCTGCTGTTTTCGCTACTGAGCGCACAAGGCAGTTCTGGCGTTAACGTCTTCAGCGTCATCGCTACGTCAGGAAGATGCCTACTGCTTTTGGAAGCGCATCGCAGTTTATGTTTAATTTTAATTCTCTTTTATATACGTGGACGCTCCAAGAAGGGAATGGGGCCTCGGCGAGGCCAGCAACTTCTTTAGCCGCACAAGAGGTAATTACGCTAGAATTGATGACGTATTAAACAGTAAAATACAGATGCGATGCGAAACACACAGCAGTGCGTAAGTAATTGCTGTCAGTAAACGCAAATTAAACAGCGAATAATGAGCAATCATTATCACAAAAGTATAATAAAGTCAAGCAAATTCACAATAAATGCAAAATATACAATACGGATACAAAAGGTCATAATCATAGACCCATGAAGGGAAAATCCAAACCTGAACCACCTCTGTGAGGTATAATAGGGTCCTAATAAAGGAGCAAAAATTTATTCCGGCTTGCGTGCTCAGAGTCCGACGAAAAGAAGTGAATAGTGTATAAAGGGCCTGCATCTATTGCTTATGTGCCAGAAATAAAGTGAACATGCAATTCACAGGAAAATTCGGTCTTCAAGCAATTAAGTTGCAAAAAGATTTGCGAGAATAATGATTGCCTATTTGACAAATGCGCTTTAGCCACAAAAACCCTAAATATCTAAACCACGCTTTACAGAAGTTTGTGCGCGACGGGATTCCACAGAGTAATGCATACGGCGCAAGGAAGCGGCATCACAAGGACGTCTGAGGAATAATGAGAGTTTCTGGGCAAGTGACGACACCAGTTGGCTTTTTTTTTCGAAGGGCGCTGAGCAACACAAAATACATTCGTGCTTACGATATGCCGGAAAGCAGGCTGGTTTTTCTGAGCAGCCATGTCGTCGGGATCCTTGAAATGGAAGCGCTGAAAAGGAAAAGAATACGAATGATGATCGATTTCCGTAGTTATGCCAAAATGCGAATTCGGTGCGCTAGCAGTTGGGTTTTCTCTTCTGTTGCGATGTTCAGATCTAGTGTTCACGGATGGCAGTGGTTCGGATGGCGATAATGAGTTAATGATCCATATATCCGGAATTGGTCATTCTCTCCATTTATAAATCCCTGGGAGTCTTGCTAACATTCCTGGTGCAGCGGTGAAGCGATGCGCCACTGCCCTTCTATGACAGGTGCTGCCATCGGTGGGACTTGGGTTGCGTTCCAGGTTGCTCTTCCCGAGCAGCCTCTAAAGATTAATTGCACTGCCGGCTGCCACGGTAAGCAGTCTGCCCTGCCCAGGACGTTCCGACTGGCGACCAGTCTTCTGGCGACCAGTCTGGCGACCAGTGCTACATGATTGTTGCAGACGAATATTTATAGGGGTTGGAAAAAGGCTGCTATGTGCCCCAGTTAACCCCTCGGCTTCCCCCCCCCCCCTAAATAAGGAAAAGAATACAGAAACGGCACCTACGCGCTTGGTGCATTATTATTCACAGTCCAGAAGGGTGTCCAGTGACCATACTTCGGGCATAGCCCAAAACTCCAAACACACACACACGCACAGCGCAAAACACAAAACGCTAGAACGCGCACACGCATTCCTTTCCAGTGGAGTTTCCGATAAATTCATTGATTTCTTTGGTTCAAGGAAGGGCATGCGTCATACGTGCAGTTTCCGGGAAGAGTTGTAGCTAATCGGAAGGGGAATGCCGGCCTTCTAGCCTGGAGTAAGGCAAGATCCTGACGATTATGTGGGCGCAGTGACCACTAACTTTCCCTAGAAATGGTGCGTTTGACATCATTACTACAGCCATGTGTATGTATGGCCAAAGGAGTGATGAGGGGTGGAGGAAAGAACTGAGGCAGTGTGGCAGACTGCACCTTGCGCCTTTGTGCCAGTGCTTCCTGTTGCACAGAATGGACCTACCTTGGGGCTTATGTCAACTCCACCCAGTGACTCGCCGGAGTGTGTGCAGGACAGGTGGAAATGATAACAAATGGATGGATGGGATGGAAGGTAGGAGCGCCAAATTTGAAGAGGGGTGATGGCAGTTGCCTACATGCTCTGCGTTTTTTCTTTTATTTTTGTTTAAGTGTGTTAGAATTTGTTATTAAAAAATAAAAGAATAGAGCGCCCTCTACAATTTTCCAACCGAAAACCCTTGTTCGCAGACGGAGGTCTCACATTATTGTTCAAAAAGGCAGGCGGGAGATGTCCCTTCATCTGTTGAAAAGAAATTTGTTGAAATTTATAGATGAGATACGACTCGTGCACTTCTGTGTCATGATACGTGCGCAAGTTTGATTTCAGGATGGTTGACAGTATCATAAACAAAATTCCAGCTACATTTCAGATCTCCTTATACATACTCTTTTCTTGTAACTCTACACGTTGCGTCCCTTTACACAAACGACACACTGACAGATTTCAGGCAGTATCTAGCTGAGGCTTACAAGCGGGCATTACATGGTAGATCAATTAACAACAGCATACTAATTTCTTTGCTCACACTGATTCTAACACTTAATGTCGTGGTTGGCCACTTTATTTTTCACATGGTTATCTAGAGATGGTGACACCGCCCCATCTCTTGGCTAGCGGCGCAGTTGCGGAGCGCGCGAACAGAAATATTTTAAGCTTGACAGCGACTACGAGGAAGACACGACACAGACGAGCGCTGACTTGTAACTGATGTTTATTGCTTGGAACGAGGCATACATACAGTTCCAACAAAAAGAAGAAAACACACAATCATTCATAGATTCAAGTCATTCATACATGCTGCACTGAACAAAGACGTTCACTAAGATCATCATTCCCCCCCCCCCCGCTAAAAATGCCAGTTCTTCGGAACCAATCGATAAAGAGGGGCTGCTGACGCAGGCGTCATTTGACCAGGCGATATGCGCTACTTCAATTATTTCACGTGTTAGTTGGTTACTGTGCTTGCTGAAAACTTGTGTGCGAGTGAAGTCAGGTTGGCAAGTTTTGCTTTCACAGTCTCTACAGTGGATGCCGAGATGCCCTCCAACAATAAACATCGAATCAGTAAACATCAGTTGCAAGCCAACGCTCGTCTGCGTCGTGACTTCCTCGTAGTTCCTGTCAAAGTGCGCGCTGTTCTGTTTAAAATAACTTACCAACTCGCCCAAGCATCGGTTTTAACTGAAATACACACAGTTGTCTCCGGAGTCGGCGTGGCTGGTTGCCAGCTGCATTCTCCTTGTTCCATGCGGGAACAAAACGTCACAATGGCGATGAGGTAGACGCGTTGAGCTGAGCTGAGTTGAGTTGATTTGAGGTGTTGAATGCTACAGGTAGGGTTAACCTTGCTTATTCTGTCGGAAAGCGCTCCATCGTAGCGCCCCTTCTAAGCTAATAATGTCCTAAAACCTGCCTCATCTAACCCCCTCTATGCGCACAGTCTCTTATAAATAGCACACATTCCTCTCCCGCAGTCACCACCTATGCACACAATCACTCCACACAGTCTACATCACAGTCCCCTCCAGAAGTCATGTATGCACATATTCAGTCACAGTAGAACATAGGCCATTGTAGTGCCACAATCCATACGCACACTCACAGTATAACGTAGTCCACTCCAGAAGACACCACCTACGCACACATTCAATCATAGTAGGCCATTGTCAGTTCCTGCTGTCACGATTTAGAAACAAGATCAGTCTCCGGCAGAAATATTAAAAGAAGGCGTGCAGCCTCCCTTCTGCATGTCTGGTTTCCACTCGGGTAGACAATGTTCTGAACTGTACTGTGGCGGGTTCCTGTCTTCTTGAAGGAAGCGAACATCACATATCTTTCCGGGTTGTATTCTGGCAGTACATAATATAATGTTCAATATTCCCGCACACACCACATAAAGAACATAGCGGAGACGATGCTATGCCCGTCTTATGCATCCAGGCAGGAGTGCGAGCAGAGGCCGTGCGAATTCGATGTAGTAGAGTCGCCTGGGATCTTCTCAGTACCTTGGTCACACATGGCTTGTGGGGCGCACTCCACAGGGTACTGAAATGATCTAGCACCGTTTTCCTGTAGAGGCTTTTTTTTCCATCTTGGGGTACTTTTTTATGGAATCCTTGAGGGAACTTTATGGGCTAGATTGTCTGCCACCTCATTACCGTGGACTCCTATGTGAGAGGGCACCCATTGGAAATACAGAGTAAGACCTCTCCTGTGCAGATTCTGCCCCAAGCGCAGAGAGCTTATTGACAAGGCATCAGTAGCCAATCCGTGCTCTAACCTCTGAAGGGCAGATTTTTAGTCAGTTAGGATGGCAACAGGTTGAGCCGGACAAGACCGTAACTTCGGTAAAGCCGCCTCAATAGCAATACTTTCGGCCGTTGTGGAGGATACGACAGCAGTAAAGCGTACAGACCACTTACAGTCCAAAAAAAAGGAATCTAAAAAGCCGCTGCGCTAGCTTGCTTGACCTTGCCCACAGAACCATCTGTGAAAATTTGAAGATGGCAGACATACTGTTTCCAAATGTTCAAGTACGAGCGAACGCGTTGCTGCCAAAGGAGAGCTGCGCTTTGCGCTCACATGGGGAATTGTGACCTTACATTCGAGAGTCGGAAAAGACCAGGGGGGTTTCAACCGTTTCCTTTGCCTTCGGACATAAAGGCCTAAAGAACTAAATGTATTAAGTTCCAAGTAAGCCTTCGATTGATATCTCTTGCAGAGGCGCCGGAGAAGGGATCGCCCAGCTACCGTCTCTCCTAGGCGGCCAAGATACATTAGTAGCTTCTGAGTAGCGACAAGGCTAAGAGGTTTCGATAGAGACTCATGAAGTACTGCCTTATTCGCAACCGCCTAAGGAACTGCAATGATTCTTCTTAGATCCCTTCTGTGGACAACTTCGAGACGTTCAATATGTGATGGCGAGGGGGAACTTAAAGGTAATTGATACATTATGCGACGGGCCGCCAGCGCTTCATGAAGGTTGACCATTGAAGAAGGATATTTTCCCCATTGGTCACGTGCAGTTCTACGGATCCCATTGAGACGCGAAGATATAGATAAAACAATCGTGTCTACAGCTCTTCGCCACTGTAGACGGTAGCCAATATTGACGCCCAGGAAACGCGTGTGGTTGAATTGTCGGATGCAAGAGTGACCGAGGTGTATCTTCAACCGCGCTTGACGTCTTCCTACACCTGGAAACAAAACAAAGCCGGATTTTGCCACTAACAGAGACAACCCCACACCTTGAAGGTAAGCTTGTAACGAAAGTAGAGCCTGTCGAGCTATCAGGGCTAACCGCTTGTGTTGGTAGCCAGCAATCCATACACAGATGTCGTCAGCATATATTGACATACTGACTGAGCTCTGTTATACAGCATGATTACTAGCATTGAAACAGTATATGAACAAACTCTTTTATTGCAGTCGTTCACTCCTAATGTGTACATCTTTAGGTATATATATATATATATATATATATATATATATATATATATATATATATATATATATATATATATATATATATATATATATATATATATATATATATATATATATATATATATAGATTTAAGAGAAGTGGGCACTTCTACAAAAACACTTTTATTTATCAACGTTTCGACCGCGGTGCGGTCTTCTTCAGGACTGTAGTGGTCTCGCGTCAGATGGACGTTTTAAGTTTGTGAGCTCAAGAGGAGGGAGAAAGGAGTGTAACACGCAAATAGCAACAACGGTTCAAAAAACTGAAAAAAAGAAAATAAAGATGGGGGTGCGGGGAGCAGACCGGGACAATATTGGGGGAGGAAGCAAAAAAATAGAAATAAAAGAAAAAAAGGGGGGAAAACTAGTATAGTAAGGAAGGGTGGGGTACAAAAGGAGATGGCGAAACGAGATAAAGGGAGAGGAAGACGGTGCGGGGGACATGGGCAGCACGGAAACAAAACACACAAACAAAATGCACAAACACAAAGGGCGCCGCTGCAGATGCGTGGCCAAAGAGGAGCCGCTGCGCAAATGACACTGGCAGTGACGAACAGGCCAAACCAGGCGCCTTTTGGGGGTCTCACTAATTTCCGGTGAGCCGAGGGCTAGAACGTTAAAGAAGGAGTGGGCTACGTTAACGAGCACATGTCTAAGAACTTACTCACGGGGTCTGGGTTTCACTGAACGGTGCACCCCTCTCCGTGGGTGGGTCGTTGAACCGACCTCGCCGGGAATACTTGTTTCTAGGGGAGGAGGGCTGGGCTAGCTGTGTGCAAAGATTTCAGATTGTCGGAAAATGTAAGGAAAGAACGTCAAAAACTTATCAATACTGCACGAGGCAGGATAGTGTAAGTAAGGAGGGGTATGATTGCCTGGGATATACACTAGGAGTTATAAAAGGTATATCTGAGTTAGCCAATTAACGAGAAGTGTAGTATTATTTTGTTTGGAGGTCGTGAATAAAAGAAAGGGTACCAGGCTTTTCGTTAAGACCATCTTGAATAGTATTAAACTTGTGGATAAAATAGGATTCACGCTGTTCACGTTCTCGCCTGTTTTTGAAGCCCCCTTGAATAATTGTTACTTTTAGTTGGTCAAATGGGTGTCCTTCTGCGTTTACATGCTTGGATAGGGGAAGGTTTGGGAGAGACTTGGCGTGTGCGCGGTGATTGTTAAATCGAATGCGGAATGCAGTGTTTGTCTGTCCTATGTATTGCTGGTTACACAAAGTGCATTCAAGAAGGTAAATAATGTTTGATGAGTCGCAGTCAAAGTTACCGTTGATTGAATGCTGGAAAACTGACCTCGTACTAGTTGCGGAACACGTAGTCTGCATGTGCTTGCAAACTTTGCAGCGACCCTTACCACAGGGCTGGCATCCATATTTTGGGGTTTTGTGGTCCTTGGAGTGGACTAGGTGGTTCTGAATGTTTTTGGCACGCCTGTAAATCACGCGGGGTGCGCATGTAAATATTTTCGATAGTCGTTGACTTTGCTGGAGAATGTTAAAGTGCTTATTAAGAATTCTGTTTATGTTCGGTGCGTTACTGTTAAATGTGAGGATAAGGTTTGTAGTGTAATCATTTCGGTTATCTATTTGGTGCCCCTGGAGTATTTGACTACGGTTAAGATTTGAAGCTCTGCTTATGGCGTCATCAATAAGGGAACGTGGATAGCGCTGTGTTAAGAGCACGTTGCGCATGTGTTCGGAGTTTTCATGAAAGTCTAGGTCGTTAGAGCAGATTCTTCGAAAACGATGGGCCTGCGAATAAGGGATGCTGGTTTTGCAGTGACGGGGATGGGCGCTTTGAAAATGTAGATAATTTTGTGAGTCGGTTGGTTTTCTATAAACGGTTGTACGAACTGACCCCTTGTCCACCAGAATGTCAACATCAAGAAAATTGATTTGACTGGCTGAGTAGGTGTGCGTAAACTTTATGTTTGGGTGCACGGAGTTGAAACTGTCAATGAAATGGATAAGTTGTTGTTCTGTGTTTGTCCATATTATAAAAATATCATCCAAATAGCGCTTGTAAAAGTACGGCTGAATTGTACAAGAAGAAAGAAATTTTGACTCTATATGATGCATGAAGATATTGGCATAATTTGGGGCCATTCTTGTTCCCATAGCGGTGCCACTTACTTGCAGATAATATTGAAGATCAAATTCGAAGCTATTATATTCTAACACAATTTTGGCTAGTGTTCCTAACACGTTTGGGCTTGGAGATTCATGAGGTTTCTGCTGTTCATAAGATACAGGCGTGCCAAAAACATTCAGAACCACCTAGTCCACTCCAAGGACCACAAAACCCCAAAATATGGATGCCAGCCCTGTGGTAAGGGTCGCTGCAAAGTTTGCAAGCACATGCAGACTACGTGTTCCGCAACTAGTACGAGGTCAGTTTTCCAGCATTCAATCAACGGTAACTTTGACTGCGACTCATCAAACATTATTTACCTTCTTGAATGCACTTTGTGTAACCAGCAATACATAGGACAGACAAACACTGCATTCCGCATTCGATTTAACAATCACCGCGCACACGCCAAGTCTCTCCCAAACCTTCCCCTATCCAAGCATGTAAACGCAGAAGGACACCCATTTGACCAACTAAAAGTAACAATTATTCAAGGGGGCTTCAAAAACAGGCGAGAACGTGAACAGCGTGAATCCTATTTTATCCACAAGTTTAATACTATTCAAGATGGTCTTAACGAAAAGCCTGGTACCCTTTCTTTTATTCACGACCTCCAAACAAAATAATACTACACTTCTCGTTAATTGGCTAACTCAGATATACCTTTTATAACTCCTAGTGTATATCCCAGGCAATCATACCCCTCCTTACTTACACTATCCTGCCTCGTGCAGTATTGATAAGTTTTTGACGTTCTTTCCTTACATTTTCCGACAATCTGAAATCTTTGCACACAGCTAGCCCAGCCCTCCTCCCCTAGAAACAAGTATTCCCGGCGAGGTCGGTTCAACGACCCACCCACGGAGAGGGGTGCACCGTTCAGTGAAACCCAGACCCCGTGAGTAAGTTCTTAGACATGTGCTCGTTAACGTAGCCCACTCCTTCTTTAACGTTCTAGCCCTCGGCTCACCGGAAATTAGTGAGACCCCCAAAAGGCGCCTGGTTTGGCCTGTTCGTCACTGCCAGTGTCATTTGCGCAGCGGCTCCTCTTTGGCCACGCATCTGCAGCGGCGCCCTTTGTGTTTGTGCATTTTGTTTGTGTGTTTTGTTTCCGTGCTGCCCATGTCCCCCGCACCGTCTTCCTCTCCCTTTATCTCGTTTCGCCATCTCCTTTTGTACCCCACCCTTCCTTACTATACTAGTTTTCCCCCCTTTTTTTCTTTTATTTCTATTTTTTTGCTTCCTCCCCCAATATTGTCCCGGTCTGCTCCCCGCACCCCCATCTTTATTTTCTTTTTTTCAGTTTTTTGAACCGTTGTTGCTATTTGCGTGTTACACTCCTTTCTCCCTCCTCTTGAGCTCACAAACTTAAAACGTCCATCTGACGCGAGACCACTACAGTCCTGAAGAAGACCGCACCGCGGTCGAAACGTTGATAAATAAAAGTGTTTTTGTAGAAGTGCCCACTTCTCTTAAATCTTTATTCTGCGGAGCCAACGCAACCTACGTTCGTAACATATATATATATATATATATATATATATATATATTACCAGAGAAGATCCCACCGGCGGCATCGTTGTTTTTCTGCTGGTTTATAAGTAATTTGCTTAAAACTAATTGATTGGCATTAGAAATTTGAAAAAAAATAGAAAACATTCCCCTATGCACCTTGGTTTCGGTGACTGCTTCCTTATATATATATATATATATATATATATATATATATATATATATATATATATATATATATATATATATATATATATATATATATATTAAGGAAGCCAACAGTTACGGAAACCAGGGGGCATAGGGGAATGTTTTTAATCTTTTTTATTTGTTGTGCCAATCAATCGGTTTAAAGAAAATTACTTATAAAGCAGCACAAAAAACAACCATGCCGCCGGTGGGATCCGAACCCACGACCTCCGAATATCGCGTCCGGTGCTCTCACCAACTGAGCTACGGCGACGGCTGTCCAATCTGCTGCTTTCGTGGGTATTTATGTTTACTGCGTGTAAGCGAACGTTGAGAGTGTTCACCAGCGCCACCCTCGACCATAGCGCCACCCTCGACCATTTTATTTTGTCTTTTTTTGTTCCCGTGATTAAATAGTTACAGCCGCAGACAGCATATCCGCAAATTAGGCCCACGGAAATAAAAATACGCGTGCATTCTTTGCTTTCGCAGATCACTCCGCCGATGGCACAGCGGCAGGCCGCCACGCGACTGCCTTAAAGGCATTCCACGCGTTGGTTGCCTTCTCCTACTTTCGGAGGTGAGCTTTAAAAAAAGGGCGGGAACCTGGACTTTTAATTAGATTTAACAGGAAAATCGACCGCACACGACAATAATTCGAACTTTCTAAGAATGCTCGTAGCATGCAGGTCGAGTTCCCTCTGTAAAAATATGAGCTCAGAATTCTCTTTACAGCACCTTCAAGGCAGAAGTGGGTAATGGCAGGGAGAAGTAATGTCCGCGTTACGTCTTTACAGGATACGTTGTGTGTCTGCCATGACATTGGCAATGTTCGGATGCTGCTAGCAAAGCCAACGGAGGCCCACGGTTTAGAAAGGAAACGTGCGAGTTGAGCTCACGTCTTGCGCCCTGTACAAGGAAGCCACCCAACCGAGCGGAATGGTGCCGTGGTAGCGCAGCGGGTTGTTGCGCATGTAGGCGACCACCTGGGGATCTCTCGCGCACAGCGTCAAGTCCAGGGCTGCGACGGGTGCACTGGGCAGCACTCGCCCAAGGATCTTCGTCGCAATCCTCTGGGAGTGGACACAGAGCACTCTTTGCAACGTGGGCTGGACCTGGACTAGCTTAATAATAATAATAATAATAACGTCCTATTATACCGCGAGTGTGACGTAGAACGTCATCTAACGGCGAGGGCGGAAACTGTGCGAGAGCCCTCTTATGCTACCTATGGCAACAAGACTGCCATAACCGAGACCCCCGTTAAGCTATGAGCAGACAAGGTAAAGGAAATGAGGGACTCGTTTGACAAACATATTAAGGAAGCGAACAGTCACGGAAACCAAGGGGCATAGGGGAATGTTTTAATCTTTTTTTATTTGTTGTGCCAATCAGTCGGTTTAAAGAAAATTACTTATAAAGCAGCAGAAAAAACAACCATGCCGCCGGTGGGATCCGAACCCACGACCTCCGAATATCGCGTCCGGTGCTCTTACCAACTGAGCTACGGCGACGGCTGTTCAATCTGCTGTTTTCGTGGGTATTTATGTTTACTGCGTGTAAGCGAACGTTGAGAGTGTTCACCAGCGCCACCCTCGACCATAGCGGTGGACGTAGCACGTCCTGTTATACCGCGAGTGTGACGTAGAACGTCATCTAACGGCGAGGGCGAAAACTGGGCAAGAGCCCTCTTATGCTACCCTCTTATGCCCTCTTATGCAGACGCCGCGCGGCTCTCCAGTTCGTACTTCGGGTGGCGGGGGCATTGCCCGCGACCCTAACGACCACACCAATTGGTAACGAAGCGGGCGACCATCGGTCCGTTAGCAGAACGGCGGGTGTCGCCAAGGACGCTCCCCGTACAGAAAGCACACGTGTGGGCACAAAAGCACGCTCGCTGCACAGAACGACACTTGCGGAAAGAAGAAACATGTGTATAATAAATGGCCCTTTCTTACACTCGGGCATTCTGACAAAACTTATCGGCCTCGTTAATAGAAGTGAACAAAACTGTACAACACACAAACACTTCGCAAACAGTCATGAAACATATACAGACGTATGAATACAACTAGAATAGAACGGATGCAGGCAGTAGACAAGTGAGTAAAATTAGTAGCACGCATCCTTGGATGTGGCCTGAAAAACAGTTCAGCTCGGCACTGCGCGTTTGCGTTCCGAACGCCTGAGTGGCTGCGGGACACTCTCCACTTCTCTCGCAGTGTCTTTCTCTTCGGTGGATGACTCGTCGTCTTCTAAGCGGTCTTGCGGGTGCGTTGACGTCCACCCCTTAAGCTGTGACACGTGAGCTGTAGTCGCAAAACGAGCATTCTTGCACTGATCGAGCTCTGTCACTCGATATGTATCAGAGGGTAGAGCCTGGGTTACTACCAACGGTCCTCTGTACTTACGCTGGGCCTTCGTCGGTTTTCCGGTCTGCTCAAGAGCCTTAGTCATGAACACGATGTCGCCGACATCGTAGAGACGTGCCGGGAAGCGTCTTCGATCATACGCTGCCTTGCTTTTCTCTTGCTCGGCGATGATGCGCTGTCGAACTCGTGTTCGCAATTCCTCGGGGTTTTCCCATTGGGCTTTGTCGCTGCCCACAATTCTTCTCAAGGCGGTGCTGTGGAACTCCGGTTGGTACCCGTACAGCATTTCGAAGGGTGTCTTGCCTGATGTCTTGTTTACGGCATTGTTGACGTCACGTTCTGCCTTTGCAAGTTTTTCGTCCCAATCGCGCTGCTTTGGGTCGCTCATTGAAGTTGCGATGACGGGCAGAACTGTCCGGTTTACTCTCTCCACAAGGCCGTTTGCTTGCGGGTGGCGCGTCGAGTTAAGCACATGACGTATGCATCGTGCAGTGCAGAATTCCGCAAAGGCGCGCGACGTGAAGCAACTGCCTCTATCGCTAATAACTGTCCTTGGCAGACCTCTTTCGAGAACGAACTCCTCTAGCGCACGGAGCACATGCTTGGTTGATGTGTCGCGTGTAGCGATCAGTCTCACAAATCTGGTAAGGTTGTCGATGAACACAAGAAGATACTGGTTGCGCTTCTTGCTTGGGACGAATGGCCCCATGTGGTCCATATGTATCACCTCGAACGGTCGCTTGCCCGGCGGAATTGGGTGTAAAAGACCTTCTCGTCTGCCAGCAGGTACTTTGTTGTAAATGCATTCGAAACACTGCGAAATGTGCTTCCGGACGTAGTTCCTCATTCGTGGGAACCAAAAGCTCTCTTGGATTTTGGAAACTGTCTTTTCCAGTGCGAATTGTCCCATCAAATCATGCGATTGCACCACAACTGCCTTTCCCATGCATTTTGGCAGTACGAATTTGAACTTCACGTTTCCGTCCTCTTCTATCTCTCTCACGAGACTTCCCTCCCTCACGTTGTAACCCCTCGCTCTTGCCTTCTCTTCCTTCATACGATCGCTCTCCGGTTTCTCTAGAATGGTTAGAAGCTCTCGCAGCTGTTCATCGCCTCTCTGAAGAACCATTACTTGTTCGGCAAGGTCACACGCCACGCACACCTCGAACCTTTCTTCTAGCAGGGGGTTCATCGTGTCTTGAGGAGTTTCCACGGGACCACGGCTGAGAGAGTCGACGTGGAGCATTCGCGTTCCCGGGCGCTGCTTGATTGTGAACTCGAACTCCTGGATCAAATCATACCACCTTGCGATTTGCGGCTTTTGGGTTCGCTGCGCGTTGAGGTAAACCAAAGCCTGGCAGTCGGTAACAATTGTAAAGTGTATTCCCAGCAGCAGCGGTCTGAGGCGATCCACTGCCCAAACAATTGCCATTAACTCGAGCTTAGACGAGTGGTAATTCTTTTCCGCGTCCGTCGTCTTTTTACTAACACAATAGACGAGATGTCATTTGTCGCCCTTCTTTTGGAGCACCATTGCTGCTAGTCCTTTCGCACATGCATCGGTATGTAACTCAGTCTCCGCTTTCGGGTCATACAGCTGGAGTACAGGTTCACACATGAGCCCTGATTTGAGCTCCTGGAAACTTTCCTCTTGTTCAGAGCCCCATTCAAATTTTTCTTCTTTCTTGGTGAGCCTGGTGAGAGGTTCGGCAATCAGAGCATATTTCGCGATGAAACGCCGAAAGAAGCTCGTCAGCCCCAAGAACCGCCTGACGTCATGAGCGTTTTTCGGTGGTACAGGGAAAAGCTCTATTGCCTGCACCTTAGCTTCTCCGGGCTGCACCGTTCCCTCATTGAGACGAAAACCCAGAAATTCAACGCTGTCCTTAGCGAAGACGCACTTGCTTAGTCTCAGGGTTAGATTCGCCCTTTTAAAAGCTTCGAGAACCTGGCGCAGCCGCACGAGTAACTCGTTCCAGTTCCGTGCCGGAATGAGCACGTCATCCAAATAGCACATTGCAATCGTGCCCCTCAAAGGCCCCAAGACTCGATTCATCAGGCGCTGGAACACCGATGGAGCGTTTGTGAGCCCAAACGTCATCCTTTCGAACTGCCCTGTCTCATCAGGTGTTATGAAAGCTGTTTTGCTCTTTGCTTCGTCGCTGAGTGGCACCTGCAGATAGCCGTGAGCAAGGTCCAGCACAGTGTACAGCTTCGCCCCAGACAGTTTCTCAAGCTGTTCATCCATGCTAGGGAGCGGGTACTTTTCCTTCAAAGTCTGCGCGTTCAGGCGGCGGTAATCGACGACTAAACGCTTCTCGCCGTTCTTGTTTTGCACTAGGATCACTGGGCTCGCGTAAGGTGACGAGGTCTCGCTTACGATACCCTCTCTTTTCCACTCTCCAACAATCTCACGAATTGTCTCTCTCTCCGCGGCATTTGTTCGGTACGGCCTAACCGCAACAGGCGAACTTCAAGGTGTCTCCGTGATGTCCATCTTAAGCACAGGAGTGCATCCCAGCTCGCTAATGTTGTTGGCGAAGCAGTCGCGATATTCATTTAGAAGGCCAAGAAGTTCAGCCTTTTGCTGCTTCGTTACTGAGGGCACTACTTCAAGCTGCTGATCCTCGATTGGTCTGCGCTCTGTCGCAACGCAGAAAACCTTGGGCTCAGTTGCATCGCTCTCGCTCACGCGGGCAGGTTGGTTTTGGCTGTCAGGTATCTCCACAACGTCAACCTCCATGACGCGCCCGAGTCGCCGTCCCCTTTTCACAAGCAAGTCTTTGTCTCCGCTCGTGAAAATCGGCACACTAATCTCCCCTTCTCTCATGTCGACAAGAATTTCGCTTCCAAGTGTACTAAACAAAACAGGGCCTGACAAATCGGAATCTGATGATAAGGTTATCCAATTAATGGAGTTGAATGACGGTCTCTCTAGTCGCTTTCACACGCAGTCTGGGCTCATTCAACGGCTCCAGGTGAGAGAACGGACATACACTTTTGTGCCAGAAGCGCAAACAACCACCCAGCCTGGCGTAGGCCATGTAAGGTAGTTCTGTGTACGTTCTCCCGACAAGCAAGTCAACTGTCAAAGTATCGTCTGGCACGACAAGAAAAGGAACGTTCTCGCCTTTGACACCGTCGATCTCGAGGTCTGTGTAGCACTTGCCGATCGCCCTGGCTGAAGGAGTGCCTTGCCTGCCGAAACCGTAGAGGGCCGAGGCATCCTTCGTCAGCCTCGCACCGCAACGTGCAGCCGCAGAGGCACGCAGGAGGCATCCAGAGCTGCCGTTGTCGATCATGCCGACGAGGGTCGTCGTCCCGTTCAGCATGGCCTGCTTCAGTAGCGCTCCAGGGGCGATTTTCCGTTCGGTGTCGGTCACTGTTTTGGTCTCGTTGCTTTGGCTCATCGAACAATGACGCTGCGTGTGGCCGCTCTTCCCACAGCGTAAGCATTTCATCCCATGCCTTTCTTCTGGACAATCGCGGGAGATGTGTCCGAATCGCCCACAGTTGTAGCATTTGAACTGGCCTCTTTCGTTGGTCAGGGGTGGTCTCCTGTCCTTGCCAAATCGATCGTACGTAGTCTTCCGCGCAGGTGGTGTTTCTGCAACCCTTTTGGTGGCCGCCGTGAATTGCCTCTTCTCACGCGTGCCGCCAAACCTTTGCTCCCGCTCTCGGTCGATACGCTCAAATTCTATAATATCGTGGAGAAGATCGTCGTCGTCCTCGTGGGTGCGTCCAAGTAGCATAGTACAGAGCTGCCTTGAGCGGAGACCGCTCAGCACCTGCTCCCGGGTGTCACAAAAATCGAGGTTGGCCTCTCGACAAAGACGCACCTTTGAATGGAAGTAGGCTGTTGTGCTTTCGTTGCGCTGCTGTACTCGCTCCTGCATCTTCCTCCATCGTTCTGCCGCTCGTGTCTGGCCGCAGAAGGTGCGGCGGAAGTGGTAGTCAAAGTTTTCCCACGACGTACTCACTTCTTTGCGAGAACGCAGCCAGTCCTTGGCAGGTCCCACAAGGTGGCACTTAGCCGTCTCCAACTTGAATGGCTCAGGCCATCGGTGCAGTGTAGCGGTGGTCTGCAGGCGTCCCAGCCACTCTTTCGCCGACGCCGCTTTGCCGCTGCCATCGAAGTCAGAAATGTTCTTGCTGAGGTCAGGCATCACCTGATAGGTTGTTGTTGCTGCTGCCACGCCTGGCGCTCCTGATAACAGCGAGCCTTTCCAGCAGACTGGCCAACAGACGGTCTTTTTCCCGCATCGCGCTCAGGAAGTCGCTCACTGAAATGCTGTCGCTCACTTTTCCTCCATCTTGACCGTCGGTGGTGCCCGCTGTCGCTCCTGAAGGTGTCTCGCTCATGGTCGTGATTAACTACAGTTCGCTCTCTGGAATTCGCAGTCTCCAGTCCGGTTCGCGCAGTTACAATCCCACTTCTGATTAATGTTAGAGATGACCCTTAAGATTAAATTAATGTTAGCAAATACGCGCTGAAGAAATGAGACGATTAAGCACTCATGTGAAGGAAATGCAAAAGGATATATTTACAAAAAAACTTATTTGCATGCGCGAATAGTTACTCGCGAATTCGCACCCGCTCGCGCACCCACACCGTCGAGCATCGCACACACACACTCTTTCTGAGACACACTCGTTCCTTGTCGTCCGTCTCTTCGCTGTGTCTCCTCCCAGCGCCGCAGGCTACCGCGCACTTACAATGCACCGGAAGCGCACACACACGCACACACTCACGCGCACATGTGCACTGGCCCACTTGAAAGCAGACACCGCGCGGCTCTCCAGTTCGTACTTCGGGTGGCGGGGGCATTTCCCGCGACCCTAACGACCACACCAATTGGTAACGAAGCGGGCGACCATCGGTCCGTTCGCAGAACGGCGGGTGTCGCCAAGGACGCTCCCCGTACAGAAAGCACACGTGTGGGCACAAAAAGCACGCTCGCTGCACAGAACGACACTTGCGGAAAGAAGAAACATGTGTATAATAAATGGCCCTTTCTTAATATATATATATATATATATATATATATATATATATATATATATATATATATATATATATATATATATATATATATAAAGCTGTCTATTTCAATTCAGGTTTTATGTGCATTACAAATACACTTCTGAACAGCGAAATATGAAATTATAAACAAAAAGTAAAAATAATATTTAAACATTTAAATAAAACATAAAATAAGTAGACAAACAACAAAAAAACTCGAAGACCTCCCCTCCTACTCAAAAAAAAAAAAAATTCCGGAGTCCCAGCAGTACAGCATGTCTCTGTGATGAAGGCGACATACCCAAAGGACTTCCATTTGAGGCAATTAATGAGTGGGACCTTGGGGGCCTTTTGCATCCGTCAGTATCATTTTACAATCTTGTCAAAGTCCTGGAAAGCAAACTTGCGTTCAGCCGAGGGCTCTTGCATGCCGAAGCTGCGGCAGATATTCTACAGTCAGTTGATGATGTGCGAAAAATTGGTTGTTCTGAGCATTCTGTTGCACTGACAGCATCAGGTGTACGTTTTTATTTGCTCACAAGGATTAACTTGTTGCTTAAGGGCATAAGTCAGGAGGATAGTGAGAAGAGGCGGAAAACACTGAAACCTTGTGTGCTGCAGATCAAATTCTGCAAAAGCCTCCCCCCCCCCCCCCCCCCCGGTGAAAATTTCTTAATATGACTCTGCTTTCTAATGGTTTCATCTGGTCCCAGAAGGAAGCCATCTAGTTTCATACTGGTTGAAATGGGCCTTGCAGGGCACCAAACGGTGTTTTGCTTGAATCTACTTGTCCCAGAAAGGAAGACTTCTGGTTTTGGGCTGGGGTCTGTACTGGTCCCAGAAGGGAGCAAATTCTGGCTTGCTGCTTGTTGAAATGGGGCCTTCACTTGTAAGTAAACGATTTCATGGCCAGATGTGTTGCTTCACTGTCTAGAATCGTCGGAGATTGCTTACATGAGCGTCAAGATGGCATACATGCTACAGGTTCGCAAGCGGCGACAAAAACTGGTTTGTGCGTTGGGGCGCCTTCAGAAAATGCGACTTTGGGCGCCCTAATTCATGCAATGCACTCATTAATACCTGCTCTTCTCGCCGTAGTGGCTGCATTTCGATGGCGGCGCAACGCACAGAGTCAGTGGACGTTAAAGAAACCCAGATGGTTGAAATCATTCAGAAACCTTACACTACGGCGTCGCTCACATCCAGGGCAACGTCTCGAAATGTGCACGCACAAAACGCGCTTCAGTCGAGCTATGCAGTGCAAACTAGGCTTGTGAAGCAGCATATTTCACGGGACTAATGATCCGAACAGACGAAACATTATTTTATGGTAAAGCTTCATTCTTTGACACTTGCAGAAGACGCGCGATAAGCGAAACGGGCTCATTTTCGCCTCAGTGGTAAAAATTTAGCCTACGCGATGCGGTCATTTCGGCTGCGCGCCTTACCGCACGCCGTCAGCGCCGCCGCACGGCATCGGCGCTCTGCATGTGACCATGCTTCCCCGGCCTGTTTTCACACCTTTGCATTCTAGCCACCTTACCTCGTTGTTTTTCGTGGCGTGGTGCTCCTTTCAACCTTTACATTTGCTGCGAAGTGTAGTTTGTTCTGTTGTTTCTTGGCAGTGCCACAAATGTGATGTATCACCTATGCGCTCGAAAAACATTCTTTTGCACCTGAAACTCTCGTGAAAAAGCTGCGTTGTCGTGCCCTTGGAGAGGCGCCGCTGCTTTGTTGGTTCGGGTGAAAGGAGCGGCCCGGTGTTATGACTTGCGAGGTAAGTAACTGTGCTCGAAAATTACTTTCATGGCGTTGCTGTGGGATTAATGAAGTGCATTAACGCAGTTATGCTCAATTTCACAACTTTTTTGCACTGAAGTGGATGTTACAAGCACGATGCAATAGATGGCGCAAACGTTTCCTCGCGCTCGAGGGCCTAACCGAAAGCTCCGGAAGCCATTGCGTCACGCCTGTCTTTTGCTCGGCTTTTTTTGCTCTACACTGCTGAAATAGTTGGGACGGGGTGTAGTTACAAGAAGTGTATCTTAAGGGAATTGTTCATAATTGCGATCAAACAGAAGTCGCGAAAAGCATAGTGTCAGGACGGTGTGTGTTTTGCACTCATTCGCGACTGAGTTTTTTCTTATTTTCTATTGCCCTTGCAGTGTGGATGTGGCCTGCCTGCAGAGTATATCGGTGCCTAAATTCTACCACGTCATGGAAGGCAGAGTAGGTTGAAAATATAAAAGTTGTCTACCTTGACAGCTTGTCAACTTGTTTCATTATAGGCTTGCCGAATTGAAGTCTCAAACCATCTACTGCACAGTACTTTGCTCTCTGCAGTAGCTTTGTTTAGGAAAGATTAAGTGTTTTGTTAAATTTGCGAACTTCGGTCTCACATTTTTCGCTTATTTCCCAATCACTGAGAACGGAGTGCAATGAGATCATGCAGTGCGTTGGTGCAGCTTTATCAAACATGTTTATGTCCGGAGGGCTCAATGCTGAGCTAGGTATCAGGGCCATATATGGCACCCCTAGAGCTACATGTTCCTGGATAGTGAGCAGACCCCTCGTCCTTACTCCTGTGCAGCTGTAGCTCATCAAATATTCCGTCAGTGCCCTGATGCCTGATTCATCAGCGAACCTTGTGAGCACGGTAGTTACGACAAAGATCGTGTTTTGCTACATTGCTGACAAAGTGCGGTATAAGTTGCTCTCTCATACTTTATTTTTTTCCCATGCAGTGTGGACGTGACTGACTTAAGCTAGCAGCTATATAGCACCTGCAGTGTACAGCAGCAGCCTTCAGGTAAGCTTGAACTGCAGTGCAGGTTTCCTCCTCTCGCATAATGGATACTTTCTTCTTCTTTGCTCTGTGCTGTGGAGGGTATCTAGCTATAGTGCAGTGTACTTGTGAAGTGATGAATAAAAATTGGCGGGATCAGAATTCGTGGGAAAAATTTATCTCTGTGCTGGTATCCAAAGCTGTTTAATGAAAAGCCTAGAATCATGAGGCTAAATACTCGACCTTATTGAACAAATTTCTGCTGGCTGCCTAGCGAGGCAATGCAAAAATATATTTTTCTGGAAATCTACATCCCGCAAATATTCTCTATGAGTGTACCTTTTGCCCAACGTGCTAAGTCAATGGGTAGATTTCAGCTGTGTGGCAAGGAGCCCTACTCTCACGCTAGAATTTTTTAGGCATATGGATATGACTACCTGTGGGAGTAGCTTTAGTGTTGTAAACGCATCTTTCATAAACTTGTAGAAAGCTCTTTCCAAAGGGGTGTATTTGTCTTGTTTTTGCAGTGATTTTTGGAGAAGCAAAGTTTAGTTGTTGAAGATGTAAACTTTCTCTCGCAGCTACAGATGTGGGCACTGGGGAGTTATTGCATAGAAGTTAATGTGATCTATCAATTTTGCTTGATTTAATGACATATTCTGAACTTAATTAATCTCCACTTTTTCTGTAGAAAACGCCCCCGATTTGGATACAAATTCTTCCATGTTCAGTACAACCTCCTTACTGCTCAGTAAACCATCTCTGCGGCCAGCTTGAAGAATTTTTTGTGAAGTCTGAAAACGGCACTTATGTCATTAATAAAATCATCCCGAATTCAATACGCTTTGCCATCTTGGTTTGGTCGTTGATTGCTTTCCAGATTCGTGCATATGATATGGCAAGGCGTATGTCCGTTTTAATGAACCCATGGGCCCCGCGAGATGTAATTGGTGGTAGTAGTTCTGGTTTGCTTCATGATGGTGGAGAAGACATTACCTGCGACTATCCTCAGAACTAATCCTATTTGCTAGCGCTTCTTTTGACACGAGGACAGAGTAACACATATGCACAGGACATACGCTAGCGTCTGCCCTGTGCGTGTGTTACTCTGACCTCATGTCAAAACAAGCTTTAACAAATATGATTGTGAATGACTTCCAACTAGCCAAAATTACCGCTTTAATATCTTCAGAAGGTCCTGCGGCGGATATCCGGGATGGATGTCTGTCGGCGGTCTAAATACGTTTGTACCTCCGTGGGAGGTCCGTGCGAGAGCGTTTGGACATCCGTGGATCTCCCACGGATATACGTATATGCAATGAAGGACATACTTCGGACATCCGGTGAATACATTTGCTGATTGGGATCTATCATTTCCGCTGCCGAAACTCAGATGCTTCAGTATCGATGGCATTAGCCAGGGCTTGCAAAAATATGATCCTTCCTTTTTATTATTATTTTAATAAAGCACTACTACTACTACTACTGGCGTTAGAACGCGAGTTTAGCTCGTCTACGGCGTGGCTGGACGAACGCCTTGAAGTGAGCGCCGTGCGATGCGGCGCAAGGACGCGTTCCCGCGTGATGCTCGTGTTTCAACTGGCTTGACCAATTGTGCCCCTTAGTAACAAAAGCTGAACACAACGCAGCGGAGCATTAGTTATGCATTGAACCGGGGTGGTTCACGTGTTTTCTTTCTGCTGGACAAATAACCCGCAGTGGTGGCTGATGATGGTGATAAACTGTTTACTTACTCCCAAAAATATGAGAACCAGCCCGAGGTCTGCTTGCGCTGCATTAGAGGAGGTCCGCGGGGATCTCGTGAGGCTCTGCGGCCTTCATTGCGCTCGAAATGACCTGGCGCAGTTGGGCCAGTTCGGTGGTAAGCAGCAGGGACTCCCACGCATCTACAGCAGTTGAATTGTCAGCGTACATTTTGTGTACATGTCCACAACATGTGAAGGAATATGGCCGGTTGTGAGCAGTGTTTGCACGTAGGTGCAATAAGATTGGGGAAAAGTCTGCTATAGTCATGGGTTTGGAAATGTTAAATTGAAAATGGATTTTTTGGGGAAAGCAAATGGCGCAATATGTGTCTGAAAACTCGGCAGACACCTGAAACGCGACGTAAGGAAAGGGATAAAGGAGGGAGTAAAAGAATGGAACAGGTGCCGTGGTGGAGGGCTCCGCAATAATTTCCACCACCTAGGGATCTTTAACGTGCACTGACCCCGCCGCGGTGGCTCTGAGGTTAGAGTGCTCGGCTACTGATCCGGAGTTTCCGGGTTCGAACCCGACTGCGGCGGCTGCGTTTCGATGGAGGCGAAACGGGTAAGGCGCCCGTGCTGTGCGATGTCAGTGCACGTTAAAGATCCCCAGGTGGCCTAAATTATTCCGGAGCCCTCCACTACTTTCACCTCTTTCTTCCTTTCTCCTTTCACTCTCTCCTTTATCCCTTCCTTTGCTGCGCGGTTCAGGTGTCCACCGATATGCGAGACAAATACTGCGCTATTTCTTTCCCCGAAAAACCAATTTCTAACATATACTGACATCGCACAGCACACGGGCGCCTTTGCGTTTCGCCTCCATCAAAACGCTGCCGCGGCGGTCGGGTTCGAACCCGGTATACTCCGGATGAGTAGCCGAGCACCGTAACCACTGAGCCATCGCGGCGAGTATGGGAAGGTTCCTGTTTGTATTTTGTGCCGATGGACGGTGTCGCTCAGGAGGAGTCCCCGCTCTGCTGGAGGGTACGGACACCGCCCGAGCAGGTAATGTTGGAGGTTGTCGGTGTACGTAACAAGGAGGGTATGAGGGCCTTGTAGAGTGAGCATTGAGAGCATTGGGCTCTCAGCACTTACGGCAGTGAGAGCATCCGCATGAGGACGCGGGTTCAAACATCGGCCTCCACTATAGAGCCCCTTTTTATTTTCCTCCTTTCACATTCTACATTCATCCCTTTCCTCACGGCTAAACTGTGGTGCGCACCGAGAATCGAGACGATCAATACGTGTATTCGTTCCTCTCGACCAGTTTTAATTTTATGCGATAACCTGAAGAGCACGTTGAGGTGTTTTCCCGGCGTTGTGCCGCTGTCACACTCGGTGAGGGGTGAGTGGATTCTGGGGCTAACATTGAGGGCCCCCTATTGATTGCACAGTGCAGTACAGACTGAGTTCGAATCTGCGAGAGATCAAACAAAGAATTGCTGGTGGAAACTTGCGCCAGCCATCGGTAAGAAGTGGAACCGTCAACCATTACATACAAGAGTGTCTGTGAGAACGGGTCTCGCTATAGGTGCCTACAGACAAGCGTCAGGCCGTGACGTCGAAGAGGTGCGACGACGCTGCCGTCAGACTTTCGTTATTAAGGCAAAAGCGGGACCTTCCATATTGGTACCGCAACGCTTGCGTGTTTTTTGGCACCATTCACGGCGTGCCGACAAATTGTGGCGCGGTTGGTTGAGCCGCAATGCAGAAGAAAGGAAACGGCTGAAGTTTCCACAAGTTTATTGCAGTCAGATAGGCGCGAAAGCGACGGGCAGGGGCCTAGGAGCAGAACAAGTTCGGCGACGGATCGGCTAATTATTACCGCCGAGCTAGTGGGTTATTACGCCTAGCTCGTATCACCCATTGGGTTATTATATTGCGTTTCTGCGTTCAAATCTAATAAGTTGGTTCGTGTCTCTGACTTTGCATCGTTGATGTTAGGTGACGTGGTGAACAGCGCAAAAATCAAGTAACGCCTGCAACTTGTTCTCATGCTGTCGTGCTCTCAGCATAAGTTTTCGGCGCGATATTCCGTGTGCCTGGGATCAGAAGTGGAACGCACGGGTCATTTTCGATGCTTATCACCCGGACAACGTCCCGAGGATCACTTCGCGTGCAAAAAAAAAAAGACAAAAAGCTGCGCCAGTCTCCTTCAGCGTTCACACCGTGCCGCGCTTGATGAAGCACCGGACTCGTGTAGTAGCACGCACGACGGTTTTTTTCTCTGTTTTCATTTTCGCGAATTTCAACAAGTGTGTCGATTTACACCAGTCCGATGACGCTAGGACCCCCACAAAGTCGCGCAGTGTTATTCCCCAAATTATTTGAATTTTCACATTGTAGGTCGATCAGAACCTGGCGAACACAGTAAATTCCACGCCAAAAGCCACTCCAATCAAGCAGAATGCGCACACATGAATAAATTCAAAAATAAAACGCAACATTTTATAGCTCAGAAGAGTGAGCGAAAATTTCGTTTGGAGCTTGAGGAAAAAGTCTATGCATGAGCTCGTGGAGCTCTCGAACCGCATTTGCCTTATTCAAAGCAGCTATAGTGTTCATTAATTTCCAAGGTGTCCGGAATGAAGCGGCTCGGTGCAAATAGGAAGCACATTACAATGTTCGTAGTGTGAGAAAGCTGATTCGCGTCGTGCATCACGTCGTCCTATCTTGCACTATACTCCCTTTCATACATGAGGTTTGCAACGCTGTGAAAGGTACGGAAGTAGTCCGGACGGAAAATAAAGGGAGGCGTGTTAGTCCGCGCTTGCTCTGTGCCCGAGTGGTCTATGACACGAGGAAGCGGCAAGGTGGTCTCAGCAATAACAGTGCATTTAATCAAGATCATGACCAATGTGTCATGTAGTAAGCCTACCGGCGAAAGAGTTACTATGTTTCACTCACCACAAATAGCACACTACCTTTTGGTCGCGGATGCAGGCAGCACGAACATGATCGCTAGCTTTGACAGCGTTGCACATGATGTTTGAAACGCAGTATAGCAATCAAATATGCTTTATCGGCCCATAATTTGAGAACTGTGGACAACTAGTTCCTCCCCATAACTCGCGCGCCTTCACCCGCCCACGGCCGGTCTCGAGCGGAGCGCGCGCCGCCGCCGCTACTCGAGCCCGGCCGTGACCCGCCGTAGCGCTCCGCTGTTACTTGTCGCAACTAGGAGCGGAGAAGTACGCGATGCAGCGCTACGCCTACTAATACCCATTGGTGAATAGGCTGAAAAAGTGCAGAACTACTTTCCGAGCCATCAACAAAAATATTCCTATCCACAAGCGCCGCGCACGCTTTGAAATATTCGCATAAGCGAGTTGGTTTCGAATGCAGCGTCACTTGGTGCAGTGTAGGCGTGCGGCGTTTTGCCTTCACCCCGCGACGCTGCCGACCGCCGGGCCGCCTTTGTTTACAAACATGGCGCCTGTCTATATAGACCGTTTACAGAGAGCAGTTCACTCTGTCCATGACAGGTGGAGCCACTAGGACGGCCGCCACTACTGACCTTCGGAGCCGTCGGTAGCAGCATCGGCGCGCAGTGCGAAACGCAGCTGCGCAAGCCTGTGTACGGACGTCAAGTGACAAACAACCCGGCTTTGATACCTATGTCATGCGTATTGTTGAATTATTATCTAGAGCTAATGGCCCTGCGATGTAGTGCCGGAAAA
The DNA here is from genome assembly GCF_052857255.1 of Amblyomma americanum. NCBI lineage: Eukaryota > Metazoa > Arthropoda > Arachnida > Ixodida > Ixodidae > Amblyomma > Amblyomma americanum. The sequence goes on from NC_135501.1 coordinate 60,424,190, forward strand.
ATGGACGCGCTTGTTACATAAAGGACACTTCACGATACAATTGCCGCCGTTTTTCGAGGAGCTGCCTTGGGAGTTCATGCTGCTTTCAGGGAGAACAGAACGCTAATGTGTTGTTCCACGAAAAAAATAAACATATCGCAAACGCTACGCGCCGGTTTATTCAAGCGCCGGCAGCCAGATTGAGCGTACACATGCCTGCAACCTCACATTCGACTAACACTGATCGAATACATCGATCAATAATCGGTAGTTTTTTAGACCTTTGCAATAAGTGCTTCCTGGGCGTCAGCAGAGTGCTTTATAAACTGTCGCGCGTACTTGGCGCTAGCACGGCTGAAGCGGCAACGGAGCTTTTACAAAAGTCATCAGAGGAGGCCCTTCGAAAATTATCTCGCCAGATGAAAAGTTTTACAGAAGTACGCTAATGCACACGACAGCGGCGAAATTTATCATTACAGGACTTCGTATATTTCAGCTTATTCAGGTTGGTTACTTCTGCGAGTGCTGAACCGCGAGCAGTTTTTCTCAGCAAGAGAGCACGGTCGAACATCGCCGAGCTTCTGAACGGCACCTGAAAAACATCCATATTCTTCTTTTAGAAGGCGGAATGGTAACGGAGGATAACGTAAATAGGTGGGCAATCGGCCGGCGATCCCACGCACGTGCGCGTTCGGTTTAAGTCGCGTGCAAAGGGCTGAGCAGTGAACATTCTTAATAGCTGTGAACACACATTTCTCCTTTCGGTAAAAATATCAACCTCGAAAAAGCAAGCTTTCAACATGCGTCCCGCTTTGAATCTGCTGTTCGACAAGAAGTTATGCTATCCACACATAGCGTTAAACGGTGAACTCGCTGAATAAATATGAACGCGCAGGTAGCTGACCCCGGTTTGTTGACACACATTCGAGTCAATGCGGGCAGTCTGAAGGACACGAGTAAATGAGCTGGTTGAACCAAACATTTTCCAGTGCCAACACGTTCTACGCAGACTCACACGAAGTTTTTGTACCATCCAACAGCTGGTTATCCACAGCGAGAGCCAGAGAAGCGTTTTGCAGCCGGGCACCAGCGCGCCGGCCGCCGTCGAAGCGCGAAGGCCCGGAGGCCGGCGATGGCAGAATGGTCATGTGACCAAAAATGGCGGCGCCCTTGCTCCCGCGTTGTAAAGCGTCTATAGCATGGGTCTCTATGGGAAGCGGTTACACTACCGTGCTGTCTGACGGAACTAGTGACTAAGTGTCCCCTCTGTGGGCTAATTTCTTTCCTTTCCGTGAACTCGTTCACAAACCACAGACGTATCGGAAGTAACGCGAGTGTGAAGCAACACAGCCGCCGTGTGCGCTCGGTTCCATCCCACCAACTTCAGCTGGTCGGTGAACGCAGAATCTGCGGCGCAATGCAGACATACGAAGCTGCCGCATGACAGCGCACATTGGGTGCGTTCCAATACCTCCGAGTAGACGGCTACTTAGACGTCCAGCCGGACAGCCGCCATCTCGGGACGCACTCCATTTCTCCCAAAGCCGTCTAAGATGACTGCTTCGCCGAAGTCTGCATCGATGCAGGCTACTTGCTGTCTAAAGATGGCGGAGCTGATGTACGCGGATGAGCGAGTCGTGCTTTTGTGGGCATCGGACTGTACCCAGAGTATAGGAAAGGAAAAATGTGAGTCATTCCATTATGTTATTCGGTACGCAAACTACAGGCTAATTAATCTTCGTGGGCGTGCGATTCCTAGCAGTGAATAACGCAGGAGAAAATCGTGCGATTGAGCTTTGCTACCGCAGCGCACGCTGTAGGTCTGTTTACGTGATCCGGCATCTTACGATGCCGCATCTTAATTATCACCTTGATTTTACGAATACTCGTCGCTGCCGTTGGGTTCCTCAACGGGCGTTAAGATGGCTAGCGTGACGGTTAACAAACGTGTTTTTCTGATGCTGTATTAGTTTCATGAACTCTTTCGCGTACATTCTTTTTGATCTCTAGTCTCAGAACAAATTAACACACCGGCATGTTGCGAATTGATTTTAATGTTTGCAGGATTAAAGCTCGCTGCTGTCTTTAGGTTTTTCGCCGTCGCCGAGTACCACGTACGGCAGACAGCTGGTTTAATGGCACGCATGTGTTTTGTTTTGGTTTATGGGGGTTTAACGTTCCAAAGCGACTCAGGCTATGAGAGACGCAGTAGTGAAGGGCTCCGAAAATTTAGACTACCTGGGGTTCTTTACCGTACACTGACATCGCACAGTACACGGGACTCTAGAATTTCGCCTCCATCGAAATTCGACCGCCGCCGGCGGGGTGGTCGAACCTGCGTCTTTCGGGCCAGCAGCCGCGCGTCGTAGCCACTCAGCCACCGCGGCGGCCTCGCATGTGTTTTCCTGCTGCAGTGCATATTAGCCGTATCTCATTTCGCGCATATTGATTAGTCTTTCGTATTCTTCTGTTTACAGGACCGTCTGGACGAGCACGTTCGAGGAGCATGTACAGTTCAGCATCAATAAAAGAATAATCGTATATGTCTTTAGCGTCGTCTTCGGAGAGCGGCCCCGTCAGCTACAAGTAGACTGACCGATAGGCGCATCCACCAGTCCGATTTACGCGCCAAGTTATTGCAGAAATGTGCAAACTTGTTGAAAACACGCTTTTAATTATCGTTATTGCTTTAGTTACATTTATATGCCGCGAGGCGGCGTGAGCAGTAGACAAGTTCCATTATATGGGCATGTAGACTTCGTAGACTTCCTAGACGTCTTGTGGGACGTCTAGAGAATTGGAACGCACCAAATTATTCCACGTGCACGCCATTGCAGCGGTTGGCAAATCGGCACAGCAACGTCCGGCTAAATACAATTAAACTGAGCCGCCCAGTTGCTATCATTATCCTCGGCACATATTTAATGCACAACAAGCAAGACCATATGTAAATAAAACTTTTTCCAATCAGAAACACCACGGTGCAAAGCGAGTCTGGCGCACACCACTCACCTGATAAACGTCCGCAGCATCGAAAGTTGAAAGCGTAGGTATCGAAGCGCGGAGAGCTTTCGCAAGCTCGAACATGCAAACGACGAGCTCCGCCAACGCCACTCGGATAAAAAACACCCGAGCGTTTCCTTATCACGCGTCTGATGTCGCACAAATGCACTGCGGCTCCGGCGGCGAGCACGGACTGCTTTGGCAACCGCGTCTGGAGCGAGAGAGCCCAACTTGCCGATGGTGACCTGAGCGGGCGGTTATCACGTCTCGCAATCCGAAATTGACAGGGCCGCTGGCTGCAACGTGACGCGTGAAACAATAGCGCTGACCATTGCTGTCACGGATATGCTTTTCGGGGGTCGCAGGAGAATGTCATCCACCTTTACTGTGATATGCGGGACAAGAACGCAGTCGCTCTTTCTAGCAGACGATAAAAATGCTCGTCGATGCTCGTTTCATCGCGGCACGCTGAACGGAACGTGCGGATACAGTAATAACAAGTCACTGCAACTCTCAGTTGTGCCGGGCGAATTAGCCCACTCGTCCAATGTCCGAGCTTTAATGTACGTGCGAAGCATTAATGGATAAAGCACTGGTTCTTGTCGTTCCTGGCGCCTCGCTCTTGCCCCGTATGTTACTGTACTGTATCTTTGCACACTCATAATGAAGCATTTCGTTGAGCTGAGACCGGTCTCTTTTGTCTCCTTGAATGCCTCATGAAAATCTTGGGAAGTTATGGCGCCTTCGAAGCGAAAGTTGGTTTCGGTATTTTGGGAAATTCCTACGGTTTGACGCCACATCGCATCAGGGTTCGCGTGAACAGATACAACACAGGGCGCAATCATAATTGGTGACATCGCCACCTCCTAATATACGCAGCATATATCCTCTTAGCGCGTACAGGTGATACTATAATCAGAAGTGCCCATTGTCGAACGCAACGCCGTCACTCCCCGTAACCGCACACGGAGCTGAGAACTGAGATTAATGAAATGCATCATACCCGTCATTGTCTTTTTAGGCAGATTTCAATCGCAAAGGTACAATTTTCCTCGCCGCTCTTTCGCAAAGCCAGTTGCGTCGCACAGCGCGCACACCTCGAAGGAAACGTCAAAATGTGATGGAAAACCAGAGAGCCTGTAATTAGAATCAAACTTCGCCCAAAACCTGCCTTCTTGCAGCTAGGCACCAGCAGAAAAAAAGTTTTGTGAAAGCAGCGTGATGAATGTTGTTTTGTTCCCAGTACTCTAGGCGAGTTAACCATCACCAATTTTCTCACCCTGCCACCGGTGGTCTGCAAAGCATTCACAAAAGCTTTCTTTTAAGTAGCCCCTATTACCCGACTACACACAGTCAAATCCTAGTGACTCTCGGGCTTCAGGCTGGCTTCTCTCTCATTGTGAACAAGCCAAGGGTATGCGAACTTGTAAACTTTAAATCTCAGCGGAGCACTGTTGCACCAAGTACTTAGCACATAACTAGTCTATAAGCGCCGGCAACTCTGAAGAGTTCACCATAGGAGAGTTGCTACACATCACAATATCCGGCTTTCGCGAAGCTATGTAAGCATTTGCCACGCAATAAACAGCGATTCAGCTGGCAAACAAACATTACCTGAAAGATAAGAATAGAGAGAAAAGGAAACATACGAAGAAAGTGGAGAGCTGACACTGGGTATTATCAAAAGAACATAACATTTCTTTTTATTCAGGACAAGGTAAAGACTAGCAAACATACTGTTCAGAGATCATCGTTTTGAGTACACGATTTGTGTGCGTAAAAAGGAAACTAAACGTCACACGCAGCAAAGCCAAGGGCTCGCTCGTTCAAATGATGAGTAACCCTGCTCGACGGCTCCATTGTCAGACGGCTGCCTCGAGGGAATATCAGGGAGCTGTACACAACTTGCATCATCAAGCCTATGCGCGATTAAAAGATGCTTCCAGTTGTTTTTCGGCAACATCTTTCAAAACCGCTCAAGCTTAAAGCTTGCAGAAGATATGAAATGTAGTATGAAACACTCTTTAAAAACCAGTGTAACTTTAGGAAAATGAACACAATTGGCAATATACATGCTGAAATATTCCTTGCATCTTGCATGGAATAACCTTTGACACGCACAAGGGGAAAACCTTCCGCATTGCACGGCATAAACTCACTACGTTTTGATTTCACATTCTAGTAAGTCTAACGTTATATGTTGTTTTTACTGAATTTTAAAACTCTTCTTCCACGCTCAATGTCGCGAGGAACTTTTCAAACCGTTCAAACTTAAACTTGCAGAAGATACAAAAATAGTATAAAACACTTCTTAAAAACCAGGATAACTTTACACATGCTAAGATATCTCTTGCATCTTGCATGGAATAACCTTTTACACGCATAAGAGGAAAACCTTCCATAATGCACCTGACATAAAAAACTCACTTTGTTTTGATTTCCCATTCTAATAAAATTAACCTTCTATTTTATTTTTTACTGATTTTCAAAACTTCTTCCCCCTTCAATATCGCGAGAAATCTTTGAAAACCATTCAAACTTAAACTTGAAAACAAAAAATAGTATGAAACGGTGTTAAAAACCAGTGTAACTTTATGAAAATGAACATAGCTGGCAATACACATGCTAAAATATCTCTTGCATCTTGCATGGAATAACGTTTGGCACATATAAGGGGAAAAGCTTCTTAAATGCTCACAGCATAGAAAAACTGACTGCGCTTTGATTTGAAACTCATTTGAGCTTAACCGTCTTTGTGATTTTTACTGATTTGCCAATTTCTTCTTTTTTGTCCTATGGGCCGACGAACCTTTGGAAGCACAGAGTGAACGCTGGGCGGAAGTTTACAATGTGCAAACTGCCACCTCACACTTTACGCGCGCCATTTCTGGAAACCTCAAGCATGCATGTTTTCCAAACACTAATAGCGGCTGTGTGTGGAGGCGCAGAATCCCGAAGGAAGTGGCAGCCCCCCACTGGACACGATGCTCCGCAGCACACACATGGCCTCATCGTTGTCCACGATGCCCCACGTCACCGGCGCTGTGAGGAACTCCTCAGCGGTCATGGTCAGGAAGCGCAGCTTCGCAAAGAAAGGACGCATCACATCTTTCAGCTGGAGTTGGCAACCCGAGCCGAGGCTTTTGGTGCACTGCTCCTGGGACCAGCGCATGACGGCTGTGGCGACATCGATCTCCCGGACATGCCTAAAATGCCACAAACAGCAGTGATAGAGGTCCATTAAAAAGCAGTGCGCAGACGAGGAAACTGTGGGACGATTAGCTTTACAGTGAACATGTGAACAGCTTATGTACCACGCTGCATCGTGTAAACGAAATACTACTGCTAGCATTGACCCAGAAGGCCGCAGTACACTATGAGTTCGAAAAGTAGCCTAATTACCACGCACCTTGGACTGCTCCAGCTTCAGAGTGCTCTGAGGTGTCTGTGTAACAGACGACGTGGGAGCCCTAGACGGGCAACTGGACTGTGAAATAGTTAACAGGAATTTTTCTTATTTTCCGCGGACGAAGCTTACCTGAGAAACGTTGCGAGTACGACAAGGATATCATGGGTTATTAAAAGCTCTGGTGCGCCACCAGAATCTTCTGCTGGCTTTATGACACTTCTGGCACCGAGATAAATTTACAAATTCTGAGAAAGCCCTGCAGCGCAGGAGGTGTATAGGAGAGTGGATACAGGATACTAATAACAATAACAGTAAAAAGAACGTGCACATCTACAAAAACAGAAAAAAAGGAGGAATGGAACAAGAGCGATAAACAAATAAGTAACAAAAAATAGGAACAACAGTACTTTCTCATTGCAGTTATTATTATGAAAGAAAAGCACTTCTACAATTCTTTGATTATTGTATTAAAAGTGTTGATCCACAGACCCCATATCAGACAACTCATTCCACTAAAAGACTTAAGGTGCAATAAAAGAGTACTTGATTAATTTACTCTGGAATTCATTTCACTTGTTTCAAAACTATGGCATCTTGTTTTTTAGACAAAGCTGCTGCTTTGAAGTAATTTCAGTCAATGTCTTTCCAATTATTGCATTCAGTTAGAGCCTTTGCTTCTGACGCCTTGTACGCAATGGTTCCATTCCAAAGCATTTCCTTATTCCGCTTATTATTACATGTCTAGAGTACATCCATGATGTAAATATGGCTGCATGATTTCGAACTGCTTGGTAGTCGATAGTGGCCTGAGCATCCGCCTTGCATGCGGGAGGCGCGGGGTTCCATCCCCAGTGGCGCTGGGTACCCACTGGTGATACAGTGGGTACAAGCTTTCCGCTTCCTGGTGCTCGGCTTATTTAGGGTGAAGTGCTTTTGAAATGGGTCCTTGAGCCCGCTTTGAGAAGAAGAAAAAACCTTGTCCTATGGCGCTCTTTGGCCACAGACGCACTTATGCCATAAAAATTCATCATCATTGTATGTTTCCTGCTACCTTATCAGTGAGATGCTGCTAGTGCTCCTGCCACAGCGGGGGTCTGCATTCGCACTGCGGCTTTACCACGGATCTATATGGTGCATCGTTATGAACCTTGATGAGCTGCACATACCTAATGTTGTCGAGTATGAAATGAAAGATGTGCTCTTCTGCTTGGGTCAGGTTCTTGAGAGACAGTGTCTGAAGTGCCAATGACTGCGCCCATGACTGCAGTACCCATGGAACGTAGGCATCCCTGTCTGGCTCGCCGGTCAGGCTGTAGTAGTCTAGGTAGGAGAAGAGGTTTGAAGGAACCAGGTTTTTGCATATGTATTCGGTGCATCCGTTTCTCAGTGATGCTACAAGGTACTTCCTAGCCGCTGGTCGGGCGTGCAGTGCGTCCAGTACATTGCTGATGTGGGCACAGCCAGAGTAGAGGTACCTGCATTATAGGCGTGGATAGATGAAACGATGACAAGACCATTGCGTTTGAAACAGGGTGATAGCAGGTGGCAACAGCCTCAGTTTCTTTTTGGACTTCTATTTTTTTAACCATTCAAGTATTACCTGAAAGAACCACATCTACAAGGCCCCCCTTTCCCCCCTCACCTCACCTCATTAAAAAAAAATCAAGCTCAATCACTGCCTAAATTTCCTTGACTTCTCTTGTTGGATGGGCACTGGAGCAAAACCAGACCACACCATCAGCCGTCCCTGCGTTAATTTAGGCATTTTTCTTGATAGCCAGTGAGAGACACAGAAATTCTGACATATTAAGACTTTCAGTGGCCAGAGATTTACTTGTAGATAACCAGAGGCACGAAAAGAATAAAGATACAGGCACTATCCTACTTTATTTTAAATGATAGTCGATTACTCAAAACATTGACGGGAAAAAACAAAACGAGTTCTACACCAGTTTATTAGGAAATGACACCACAAAGGAACATAATCCGTCTCCATGGCATGTGCGTTATGCAAGATGGCGGCTCCCCGGAGGAAGAGGGTTATGCTTCTGTGCTCCTCACCTGAGCATCACCTCGAAGCCCTGTGGATGGACGTCCGTTATGTTGACAATGTCCCCTTCCGCAAGGTCGCCGAAGAACATGGCCCCGAACACTTCGCTTCTCAAGGCGAGGAGTCGCTTGTGGGCACGAAACTTGCGTTCGGGAACATCGGGACACACAGCCGAGGGAACCTCAAACTCGACGTCGGTCAGGTGACCGCTGTCGAGACAGGCCTCAAGCTCCATCTGCAACAAGATTTCAGAAAGTATGAGAGGGAGGGGAGGGAGCAGTGGGAGAGCCTGCAACAAAATCAGACTAAGATAAAACTGCTGCTACGAGTCGTGGTGGAAATGATACGAAGTTTCAAGACCTAATACATGATGCGCGTATTGTCCCCTAGCAGAAAACTCCTAAGCAAGCCATGGAGGGCATATGTGCTTAGTCTTGATTAACTAAGTCCACACAAACTGGCGAGAATATGTGCACTTCTGCTTTACTTTGCCATTGGGCTTAAGTGGTAGCAGCAACTTAGTTGGGGCTCGCTTAGGTATACTCTAGGGTCTTTTGACGTGGGCGAGTTTTATCGCAACATTTAATACAGATTAGCCTTTTTGTCTTGAATATTTATTCAAAATTCTCCATGTGAGTATGCTTTTGCTTTGTTCTACTGGACATAAAGTTGCATGGTTTACTCCTTCACCTCCGCTTGGGTTGATCTCAATGGGGGACATCAATTTTGCTACATTACAATTACATACTCCCTGTTGGTATATGCTCGTGCTTCCTAAGGAAAGGATGGCGCGTTTTTCCGCCCTTTCAGAAATTTCAAGAGAAGCGTTCTCGTTTACAGCTCCTACTTAAGCCTTTAGGGTGCCAATGAGAATTTTGACGGTAATGTTGAAACATAACGCGGCGTTATGCAAAGAACCACCTTTTTTGACCACGCTGCGCAGTTTCCGTTTTTTGTTGCTGGCTCCTTAAATTTATATTTCATCTTTCTGGAAAATATTTTGCACGAACTAAAACAGAGAACTTTCACACAGATAGTAGTTATCGACTGAAAGCGTTTATTGAATCATTTATTTTCACAAACTCACAAAGGTCATGTCAGGAGGAAAAAATTCTAAGGGCGATTACAATACTCCCTAATACACTGTGAGCGCAGCTCGGTCTGCTCCGGCGGCACGAACTACAGGTTCCTCTCGGTAGCGGCAACGTGCACCTAACTTTCTGCCTCACCCTGCCATTCTTGCCTTCTCTTACACCGAGTCCGTTACCGGTAATTGTCATCTGTTATCTTACCTTGGCATCACATGCCCTAAGCAATTTCTTTATTTCAACTAGAGTGCCAATTATACGTGTTTGTTCTCCGACGCACTCTGCTCTCCTCCTCGCTGTTATCGTTACATTTATTATTTTGCTTTCCATATAGCCCGCTATATTGCCCTGAACTGAAAGATGGGCCCTTTTCGTTAGCCTCCATGTTTCTGCCCCCCAGGTGAGCACCGGTAAGATACAGCTACCTATATTTTTCTCTTGAGGGATATTGTTAACCTTCCATTCATTATTCGAGAGTACCTGTCAAATATGCCCCATTCTTTTGTTTTTCACTCTCATATGATCCATATCTTCAGTAAATACCTGAATATAAAGGGACAGAGACTTAGTTCCCTACAAATTAAAGGGAGCGCGACGCGGACGAAGCAAACAGGCCGGGAACCAGGAATCAACTACGTTTATTCTACGCCGCACCTGGCGCCACGTAGCCAGCGTGAGCGCCTGATACGAGCCGAGGCGGCACAGCACTGCTCACGATGATAGTGCCACTACACTGCCCTATGTACACACATATGCCTTTACCTCTTCCAGTGTCTCGCTACCAATTGTAAACTGCTGTTCCACTTCAAGACTGTACACAAGTTTAGTTCTCTGTATTTTAATTCTTAGACCTACCTATGCATACCATTTTTTTACAGAAAAACTTAATACTATAGCACAAAACGGTTTTTAAATGATGTAATTGATGAATTTGAGCTGCCATGCCGGAGCGACGGCGATGTGGCAACTCTGCAGCAAAACTGTACACTCGACAGGAATCTGTCCCGCTGCGCGGAACCCACGGCAGGAATCTGTCGCGCTAAAAGAGGCATGCCAGAAGTCTGCCACGCGACTGAACCCACGATAGGCAGCTTACTGTCACGTAGCACGACTGTGTTGTACCACAGTACTTTTGACAGAAATACATCACGCGACAGAACCCACGACAGGCACTTCTGTTGCGCGGTGTTACCCACGACAGGCAGCTCTGTCGAGGCGCGCTGCTCTCGGTCGCGTGGCACTAATCTCTCGGTCGCACAACAGTAACTGCATCATTTATCTGTCGCGCAACAAAGCCTGCGACGATCACGTTTGTCGCACAACTAAAGGCAGAAGAAAAGTTTGTCGTGCGACACACCTCTCTGCAGGCATCTTTGTAGTGCAACAGAACCCACGACACGAGCCTCTGTCGCACAAGAACAAGGCACAAGCGTGGATCTGTACAAGGTACAAGAATGGACGCTGTTTATACTAGAACCGGACCATCACGAAAGAAAAAATGTCAACTATAAATTATGAAGGTTACACGTGATATGACACCAGCTTTTGGTTACATAAAACGGGTTTTGGTCAACGTATAAGTTGAACTCATGCTCACATTGTGTTGAAAACCGGGTGCAGTCATATCTTCAGGACCCTGAAAAATAGAAACGCTGATTTAGAAAAACAAAGATATTGGTATTGAAAACACCTGCTAGTCATCAAAATCACCACATATTTAGTCCTTCCCAGCCAGAGACGAACTGATAACAGAGAACAGATGGATGCATGGATAAAGAGAGGGTCAGTGCGTGCACTTACAAATCGGATGGTGGTCGCAGTTATTGGAATGAACCACTTTCTTTCCACTTTTTTTCTTTACCTGTAAAGTGCGCTGTTGATTCAATCATTCCTTAACATTTAGGCTACAGCGCATACGACTCATGCAATACTCTGTCCACGCTGCGTCCCTGTTTATAATAAATTGATGAGCCATGCTTATTTCCACCTCAAAAATGTGAAGGACACCGGGAGTAAAACCGCCACCAAGCTTCGCAGGCTTCTGGGCACGAAAGAAGCGCAATAGTAGCAGTGAGCATGATGCAACAAATAAAGCACGAGAAAGAAAATTAGTCAGAGATAGAGAGCGAGGAAAAGATGCGAAGAACCAGTAAATGTGGACAAGAATCAAATGTAGGAGCATCGCAATAAAACAATTAGAAAATTATTCACAAGAACTAGAACAGTGGGGAGACTAGAAAGCTAAAGAAAAGTACGTGAAACAGGCATAACAATGAAAGCCAAAAATTATGTTACATAAAGTATTACGACAACTTCCACTGTGCAGAAATGAACCCTCCGATGGTGCAAAAAAAAATTGAAAAAAATGAAGCTCCGTCTTGAGGTATGAGGCCACTTTTCCTGAAAAATTTAATACCAGATAAAAACAGAAAATTTGAGATGCCATTAGAAGGATGTTGGTCTATTTTAATCAAATCGTCAAAACAAATTGATTTTTTTGTTCCTAATTCAAAAAACTTACTAAACATACATCTGATGCCAGCAGTCTTAACTTTTATTTCATTGCAAGACAAATTGCGTTTGACCTTATACATGAAGGCAGAAGCTGTGCAATGAACAAAAATAATTGTCATACCATCAATTGTCACTGCGTAATAAGGGAACGACCAAGAACAATCGTTTTCGCATGGGCATCTTTCGAGAAATAACGTAACAGCAAGGAAGTAGATCGCACGACTTAAATTTTTAGTGGCTTATAACACGGCTGGATTTTTAAAATTTAAGTGTACACAGCATGAAAAATTTCGTACAGTGGTAAAGCTAGGATTGCTCCAGTAAGGAGGAATAACAACAAAAGTGAGTTTCGACAAAAACGACAAAGATTCGGAGAAGCTATAAATGCCGTAAACCAATCTCCCAGATCGTTAAAGTCCACCACATTTGTAGCTCAGCTCCACCATAGTCGTTTTTCCTTGATTTTACAAGCGTGGAAGCTTAATTTTTTGTGTGGGTTTTTCAGCGGCAGCAAACACCAAAACAGATTTTAAGATATGCTACTGGTCACCTGTCAGACAAGCATTCTGTGTTAGCGGACCAGGTTTGATCCGAATATGCTTCGAACCATCTAGCATACCTCTCTTACCACTTTTCAAATGGCACATGCCACCATACAACCCAACTTCAGTGCTCTTATCCTGATATATCTATTCAATGTATTCCGAACGTCCTGTGTTGCTTTTGTGAGCGTTTTAGTTATAAATACAAATGAAAATAGGCACAGATGGTAGCATTCAGTTATAAAGCTAAACTTAAAAGCGATCAAGGAAAACGATGTAAACATTGGTTGCTTATTTGGCTGGAAAAAGTTTATTTTCGGTTTCGAAAAACGATCAGGTGATTAAAGCTTTGGCTGTATATTTGTAACGGTCTTAATTAGAAGCATTGTTTCTCTTACAGTTCATTGAGAAAGAAATAAGCATTTTTATAAAAGAAAATAAAAATCTAATTTTACGAAAAATATTGCTTTTTAAAAGTGGCCTCAACCTTAAGGCTATGACGCCGTATTATTAATGCCCATTATGCGGATTTCCTAATTTACTTTTTCACATAAAGAGATAAGAGAAAAAGTCATACTTCTTTTAATGATGGGTCGCACGTACAAAATTCACTTCCCTATTTAAAATAAAAAGAGCGACCATTACACGAGTGTATACGTATGTACATTAGTTCCGTTGTAGTACTAGTTGATGAAGATGATGTGCAACTCACATAGGCTGTGTCGATAGCACAGTGCTCTCATGCAGTGGGCAGAGAAGCTGATCAGTTTGAGCCGCTGCATGTTCGAATCCCAGTTCCGGTAGACAGGCGAGCTACCGGCAAAGTAGTAACGGCAGCATGTAGTATGTTTGCATTTATGCAGGTACAGTGAATAAAGAGTTTTCGCGGCGCTTCTAGACTCAGCGACTGAATAGGCTTTTGGGAAAAATTATTTTATTTGTGCAGTCACTGGAGCCGTGATGGCTCAGTAGCGAACGCACGCTAGCACTGAAGAAGAGGCCGTCGGTTTGATTTGGACTGCCGAGGCCGCCACACAATGTATGGGAGAGATAAAAAAAAAGACTGTCGTGCGTAAAAAATCTAAGGTTCTGAAACCACAATCTGAAACCTTGAAACATAACCAAGGCTCTGAAACCATGAGCCTCAATCTACAATGTCTAACAAAAAGTAAAAACAGCGCTACTTTAACACACACAACACAGAAAGACGGACAGGACGGGCACTGACTCCAAATGTGTCTACTGAAGGCCACATGTTACATATATAGCCAGATGGTGAACACATGCGCGTGTTTACCTTTTCTTAGACAATGCTCCACCAATTAGCCCAGCGAAATGTACTGTTAAACGAACCACAAACCATAATGTCCTTATAATCTTGTTTGGTTTGGTTTGTGGGGGTTCAATGTCCCAAAGCAACTCGGGCTACGAGGGACGCCGTAGTGAAGGGATCCGGAAATTTCGACCACCTGGGGTTTCTTAGCGTGCGCTGATATCGCACAGTACTGTGCGATATCAGCGCACGTTAAAGAACCCCAGGTGGTCGAAATTTCTGGAGCCCTTCACTATGGCGTCCCTCGTAGCCCGAGTTGCTTTGGGACATTAAACCTCCTGAACCATAAGCTTGTTTTTAGCTCAGACACAACACAAGACATCAGGACAAGAAGGTGCTACTTTCGAACCCAATTATTTTGAGCTCAGATCGAATAATCCTTTATATTTTTTATCTTTTTGGACCAAAAGTTGGTCCTTTGGGGACGAACTACATTGCCACAACCATTACTCCTTTTTAAGACTAACGGTGGAGAGATCAACTGTTAGTCTTGCTGCAGTTGCTCCTGAAAGACCAACGTCCATGCCTTCGTGCATGCTCCCCAGGTAGGAACTGTTTATCCCAAGGGATAAACTGTGTGTCCTGCAGTTGCTCCTTCAGAGACTAACAGTTAGCCTCAACAGATGCTCCTCCAAGGACTAACTGTTTATCCCAAGGAATAAACTGCATGTCCTGCAGTTGCCCCTTAAGAGACTAACAGTTAGCCTCAACAGATGCTCCTCCAAGGGGTAACTGCTTATCCCAAGGGATAAACTGTGTGTCCTGCAGTTGCTCCTCCAAGGACCAACTGTTAATCTGGAGAGATAAATGGTTTGGCCTTACCAGTGCTCGCCAGAGGATTGACAGGTTTTCTTGCAGGGGAGGAATAGGGCATGCCCGATATAGGCTGTGCTGAGCATTCTTTTATCTATGGTTGCATACAGAGGCATGGCTTTCGCATGACGTGCAACATTTCAGATGCACTCATCCAGTAATAGAAAAGAAGTTGAAATTCTTTTATTTTTTCAGTTTATTTGTTTCATTCTGATTTACAGAAACCGGAGCAAAGGCAAAAGGCAAGAAGCGTGACAAAGGCCTCTGCTCCATATGCAGTCAGCAGACAGGCATCGGAAACATACAATTGACCATTTGCAGAAAAGCGAGCGCCGCCTATCATACAAACAGAGAAGCTCCGCCGGCACTTTTGATTGGAAAGCGGCTCTCGAGCAAGCATGCGCAAAGCAGGGTTCAGCAGTTCACGTGCGCTTGTTTTGCTGTTTTAGTGTCGTTTATTTTCCGGCAACGTGTGTCTGCTAACAAAAGAGTATGATGGAAGAGAACATCCCATTTCCGTTTTTATAAATGGGGTGGGGTGAAGAGTTTGAGCGTTGTAGCCTGAAAAACGACCATGTGTTGCAATAACTGCACTCTGCTACCTCAACAGAACGCTGAATGAAAGTGAAAATGTGCTTGAATGTGCACCTATGTGCGCGCGAGTGACGGTATAATGGGATGCAATATCCTAATGCGCACAAAGGTTTACGTTTGCGCTTCCTTGATAGTGCAGGAGTTTCTGCTAACTTAACACAACACCTTTTGCCTCAGGGCACAGTTAGCTGATTAGTAGACGACCCACTGTACTATCCCAATCCCATCTCATGCTGATATGGCAGAGCGTTGCTATGCGTGCTAACAGGCCGCCGGAGCGTTAGAATACGCGGATATACGCGAAGTTGCGCTCGGCCGTGCTGCCGCTGTTCAGGTAGCGCATTGTAGCATTTATGGTGAACGTTCATACTAGTATATATCATTTGGTTTTCCTGCGTCGGTGGCAAAACTCTTCTAGAACGACCGAGCAGTGTGTACTTGGCAGTAAGCGCGAAATAAAGCAGCAACACCTGTTTCTAAACGTGCTGGACGTGCTCATTACTGGCCCCATCAAAGGGTTCGTCTTTTGCGCCTTGTATCACGTCGCGGCCTTTATTACATGCAAGTCCCGCTGTTGCAAAACGCGTGGTTAGCTTATATAAAACGCGTTGCAGTTATATGTCAGTTACGTGGCAGTTGCAGCTCACATCAGTCGTCGTACTACAGCGCAGGAATGCACGGCCGGCTCATGTTTTGCAACTGAAAACCAAACCGCCTTTAGAGGGCGCTGCCTGCTCCTTCACCACGCATGCGCAGAAACTTTTACGCAAATGGTCAATTGATTCCCTTCTTAGAGGACAAAAAGGATAACACAAACACTGAAAAGCCATAAATGCTAGCAAAAAACTACAAATAAAGCAAGAACTTTTGTGGCCTTTCAGCGTTGCTTGTTTTATTCCTTTTGTCTCCTAAAGAGGGTATCAATTGTTCGCAATTGTAGTTGTATATGTAGTTCTTAATAATAATGGTTTTGGGGAAAGGAAATGGCGCAGTATCTGTCTCATATATCGTTGGACACCCGAACCGCGCCGTAAGGAAAGGGATAAAGGAGGGAGTGAAAGAAGAAAGGAAGAGGAGGTGCCGTAATGGAGGGCTCCGGAATAATTTCGACCACCTGGGGATCTTTAACGTGTACTGACATCGCACAGCACACCGGCGCCTTAGCGTTTTTCCTCCATAAAAACGCAGCCGCCGCGGTCGGGTTCGAATGCGGAGTTCCCGGGTTCCACCTGTCCCTGTGTCCTCGATGTGTATTGTGAGAGCATACAAGACCTCTCTATGCTGGCTCATCACTTAACAGTTATAAATGACAGACACAATTGGGAAGAGAAATGACTCCTCCCTCTCCTTCACAAGGCAGGGCAGGAAAAACACTGATGACATGATCATGATTTCTGAAATTAGAAAAACCCGGACTTGCAGCTTCAGAACAGTGCCATAATGAGCAATGACAAATTATAAGGTCGAAAACTCCAATTCTATACTTATTTCAAATTGCGATGCAACAAAACTAGAAGGGTTGATTGACTAAGATACATGTAGCTAAGTCCTAAAATGATTGAAGAGCTTCCTTTGATCTGTTACCAAATCAGTGGCTAATAAATCCAAATATATCATTTCGGCACTATGCACAGTGCTTTGACCTTTCAGTTTATTTTTGTTACCTTTTTGTTCAAGCTCTGAAGAGGATCCGAGTCTCTCTTCAACAGTTCGAACCATTTCTTCAAGGTGCCGTTTTTCCTAGCCAGTTCCAGCGTTTTTTCTGAAATGCATGAGAGCTCGCTTTTAAGCTTCTAACGCAGTGAGATGTTCGTGATCATATGGAATTCCATGTGAACTTGAAAAAACGGGACAGAGGGAAACACCGTGCGTGTTTTTTTTTTAAACGCTGATGTAGCACACAAAGCAAACGAACAAGGTTTGAAGGGAAGCCTCAGCGTGCAAGCCATCCATTAGAGTTGAAAGGAAGTGTCAGGGTGCAAACTAATGTTTCCACAAAAGGACTTGTCTTCGCAGTTAGTTCAAAATGGCACGCTAATGCCACAAGTCAGCATATTAGCAATTAAAAAACACATGCAAAGCAACTTGAACGCCCACTAAGCAGGCAGTGCTAAGAAGGTAGCGAGCTCTTTTGTTCAGCTGCGGGCCTTTTTAAGATGAAGCAGCATGTGCATTTGCATGAGCCCCACAATAGTACTCAGGCTTTAGTATGTTAAAACATTGACACTTGCTTTCAATACAACAAAGCGTTGCTTTTCACCGTAAACCATGTTGTTATATTGCTAACTTGTCAGCTAGGCGGCACTATTCCCCATTCAAAAAAAGATGCTCTGCCACTACTTTGATGCTTACAAAGTACTGTGGTGCATCAGGGATGTTAACTATGAACCTTTCGAGGCTATGTAATGCAACTGCGACACTGACAGTCCAGCTCTGATATTGTGCATGTTATACACATTAAACCATACTATACGTGGTTGAGTCGTCATGCACTTCAGTTGTGACTATTTGCTCCTTTTTCTACCTCTCTTTGCTTTCTCTTTGACCCTCAACATGATTGTGAAGTCGTTGGCATCACAGCAATGCTGTTCTCTGTGATGGGGGAATAACACCACCTAGCATTGCCACGTGGTGCATAGATAAATTGTAAGAGAATGTAGTGCTTGCTCAATATCCTATCCTCTTGCCTGGCTGCTTGTAATTAAAACAACCCAACAAATAAGTGAAAATGTTGTTCATGAAGACAGCCTAGTTTTAATAGTATCGTGTCAACTTTTGTCTTTTATCTCTAAGCACCTTCAGGTACCATAGCAAGCTTTGATGTTGCGCACTACTTGGGACTACCGCGCAGTAGCAACATGGACGAGACAAGAAAAAATTAGCTGAGTTTTAACTATTGCTGAACCTGGTTAGAGAGCGAAAGCTGTGGTGTATCGGGCAAGTAGATGCGGCTTGGCATCTGTAACTTCGAGTGCGTTCCGCACACTGAATGGGCAGCGCGCCCAACCTGCCACTTTGGCAGGTGGCAGTTAAGTTAATGGTTGATCATGAGAGGTTGGTCACCTAATGGATGCTGTGGCCTATTCTACCACCCTATATCGGCAAATTTAAAGGTTAAGCGGTGCGACACCACGGTGGACCACATATGGTAAGGCCTATAGCCACACTTGACCTCTGGCTCACTTGAAGGTTAACCGGCAGCCACACGGTGAAATCGGCTTTATCTAGCATAGAGAAGCTTTCATTTCAAAGGGTGTAAACATGCCACCGTCTGTGTTTGTGTCCTTTTCTCGCCTCGTCCATGCTACTACTGCGTTGTAGTCCCAAAATACAAAACCAACAAGCCAGCCACTATGCTTTATGCACAATGCAGTTCTGCAACACCTTTAATTTTTTTGTATAGGAGCTTTTCAATATTAACTGGATCAGTCACAAAACAATCTCAGGCACGTAGTGGCTATATGGCCCTAATAGTGCATAGCTGGCATATCTCATCACCTATGTAAAAATTTGGAGCACAGCAGCCATTTCACACTTGACTTGAAGATGCTAATATTCCTTAAACAGGAAGAGATCTTGATGGTAAGCAATATGTTATGTCTTTTTATTTGAAACATTCCTGGATGCTCCTGTTCCATTCAGCTTTTAGTCAATTTTTTGGGGGGGGAGGTAGTTTTGTAATAAGGAAGCAATTACTCATTAGCATCTACCCAAATGTAGTCAAATGGCTACAAAAAAAATATACATCTTTCTCAGACACTTCGCAGTTGAAGAAAAATTCGTCCCGGTCTGGGGTTCGAACCTGGGACTACTGCGTATCAGGGGCAGTCGCTCTACCAACTGAGCTAAACGGTACGGCCAGCAGATCAGCAGGTAGGGAGATGGCTGATTGATCAACAACTCCACTCCCCCTTTGAGCTGTTGATCAATTTGCTGCAACCCTACAATCTGACCTGCGGGCCACTGTGGTTAGCTCAGCTGGTACAGAAACTACCCAGGATAGGTGGTGCCCCAAGGCTTGAACCTTGGTCCAGGACGAATTTTTCTTCAACTACAAAGTTCCTGAGAAAATTTTCCTTTGTAGCAATATGGCTGCTTTTGGGTGGATGTTACTGATGATTGCTTGTTATTACAACCAGTTTTTAGGTCTGGCCGGTGTCAGAAGGAAACTATTTCTTGCATACACCTTTGTTAACTGCCTTTTTTTACATAATAAATGCACCAGTTTATTGCATTGTTCTGCTCCCTTTTACAGCCGCATGCTGTCTCCTTGTCCATTTTCATCTTAAAGTCAAATGCGAAATGGCTGCTGCTGCTGTGCTACAAATTTGAACATAGGTGATGGTATATGCCAGCTATGTACTATTAGGGCCATACAGCCATTTTAGTCACAGCAACACAAGACACATAAGCACCATCTACAGACCAGTAAGTGCTAAAATAAAATTGGCAGCCCGTGAGCATCATCTATGGGAAGTGCTTTCAAAGTAACTTGTGATGTTAACTTTTCAGGTGTAGCTTTGAGACAACATGCTAGGTGGGCAAGAGAACAAATAAGCCTGTAAGTACTAAATAATAGCAATGGATCAGTATTTACCATCTCGCTCACGGTAAGGCCCGGGTAATTACCGAATATCACCATGATGGGTGGAGCGCTATTAGCAATCCACTTTCTGCGGTCTTGAAATGTCCTCGTCATGCAGTCGAAAATTAGAGTAAAATATTGCGCTGGGGGGGGGGGGGTCTGGCCAGCCCTCTCTTCATGACTTCAATGTGGCTGGCAATAGAATCTTCGCCTTCGCCATCATCAAGATTACAAATCTAAATAAATTAAGTCATAAAATACATCACGAGAGATAAAATTCACATCCATTACTTAAACATAATTGCCAATACATACAGCAGAAGGCCGTGAAGCTCTGTGAATGGTAGGAGGAGTGTCGGGTGCCATTCTCCGTCTCTTTAGAGCATAACTTTCTCCAGATGCCAGCCTGAGTTTCCTCCTCTCAAACTTCGCTTTGAAACGAAGACCTTTACGCCATGAGTCCTGAATATTGCCTCATTTTCATATTGTCCAAGCATCATATCAGGTTTTATAGAACAAGGCTTGTATCATACATGCCTTCTACACTTGTGCTAAAACTCTAGTGTTATCCCATGCAGTATGGGATAACACTAGAGTTTTAGCACAAGTGTATATACATATATATAGCAGAAAACTTGAAAAGAAAGCTGTTATGGCAATAAACTTGTGATTGTTGTTTATTTTAGACAGCAATTCACATCAGAGTGCACTGATTGCGGTAGGCATTTGTTGGATGCATCTGATGTTTTCAAAATTAGTGTACCAATCAAGATCGATTGTGTTCCTATTTGTAAAAGCACAGCATAAACAACTGATGGTTGCTTACATATCCTCTCCCAGTAGCATCTGCCAAAACGGGGAATTTCACAACAAGCGCCTCGGCCGCCCCATAATAAAGCTTCCCAGGGTAGCTAATGCAAAATGAAACAAAAAAAGAGCCCATAGTCACACACGAAGCAGCAATAAAAAAAGTTGTACAGCCACTTTTTGCAAAATCTGGAATTAGTGCTTTTAGTAAGATGCCACCTGTAATTTCAAATTATTTATCACAGGCAACATCTGTGCATAGTTGTTAACACAATTCTATCCTTTACTCATAGAAACTCAATATATATGCCAAGTACAGTAGTGCACCCTTTATTACTGCCCGTATTAAAACGAATCACTCAAATTATACACAGCTCTTCTGTAAAGCAACATTTTTCAGTGTATTTATCCCTCAATAACATGAAAACTTACTGTTTAGAAAACATAAAGGGTGAAAATATACATAGCCCACTATATATGCCAATGAACTTTTGTTGCACTCGTATGAACAGCAATGGAAACAAGATATTGACTCCCCTAACCAGATGTTTGCTTTCCTGAACCCAGAGTGCCGGATACAGCTGTCAAATATATTGTGAAAGTTCAAATTCCATAGTGAGGACCATATTTTTCATGCCTTCATACTGTACAGTTCAAAGCAGTTGGCTAATGTGCCTTTAATATTCTGCAACATACTAAATAACCACCTGTGAACAAAGCTTCCTTAGCAGCTTTAACTAGTTTGATATGTTAAGCATTATCAGCTGTTTAGGTGCAGATATGTACTAGAGGATCATTAGGTATGAACAGGTGTAGTAGGGCGCACTCTGTTAGTCATTCTAAGTTGGCTCCACAAGAAGCTTGAAAATAATGGCATAATGCACTTCCATTTGCCGAACTCACTTCATGCAGCTACGCTAAAGCTGACCCTCAGAATAATTAAAAGGACACTGAGGACAAACTGAAGTTGGCCTGCATCAATAGATTACCAAATTCTAAAGAAAGAGGAACTACCTGCACTGAAAACAGCTAGAAAAGGCCAAAACTAAAATATTTACAGGTGTGGCCATCATTGCAGAGTTAAATTGTGTGGCATTGATAGTTTTTGTTTTCAGCACAAATACCCATGACTTGGCTATACCACCATTCACTCCTCAGCACTAATCACAGTCTTTTCAGGTGTAGGTGATATCAGTTTGGATTGAGTGGTCGGAAAATTTGAAATGTAACTTTTTCAACGATACATGCATCTTTTTGCTGCCAGACAAACATCAGAAAATCCAGGAAGAGCTGTAAAATCAATTTTTACTAAGAACAAAAATTTGATAGCGCTGTCCTCAGTGTCTCTTTGGGCTTTTCTGAATAGATATTCTTTTCTTCTTCATTCGTTATAGTGTAAGACTTGCTTTATGAGTACTCTTGATTAAGAAACGAAGTGTACACAATAGCGAAGCACGACTACATCATTATGCTTCGTTGACAACATAAATCACCCAGGCTTATAAAACTATTCAGTTCCTTGCTTTGTAGTAGTAGGCAAGATACTGTAAGTTCTCACACTGGGAAAAAGAAGAATCAGCTTAACCCTTACTCCTGCTTCTTTACCCTTGATAATAAGTTGCCTTTCACAGTGCTCTGTAAAACTATTTGAGCTATATCCATTCCATCAAGTTTAGTCTGTAGTGGACCATTCTCAGAGCACGAATCTAAATTCAGGCATCGGGACAGCATATTATAACCAGTGCAAATGACAGCACGTGGTGACGAGAATGAAGTGATGCCTAGATTAACAAATGAAGCTTTAATGAAACATGCATGACAAACTACCCACAGGAACCAAACAGAGCCAACAGCTGTACTATCTTAAGTCATGGCCAAGTGAAGCCAACTCTTTTATCTAGCAGAGCTCGACTGGCTTACGCATGTGCTGCCCTGGAAGGAAATTTAGAGTGAGTCCATATTGAAAGACGAATTTCTTCCCTGCATCTGAATACACATTAGAGTAACAGAGACAAATTTCACAAGCAATTCTCACCAAAACACAAGCAGATGAAACAAATACTCATTTTCTTACATACAAGGGATGCTTACTGTATTGCACGGTCATGCACACATTCATCTGGGTGCCCCGTCTCTCAGGCCACATAGTAGTGACATTCTACAAAAATGGCCCCTTCTGCTCATGGCTGGTGCTCGTTGGAATGCCAAATGCAGTGGCCCAACTCTGCACCTTGGCTCACAATTCAGGCACTGGTCCACACGCAATTTATTTGCAGGAATGCGTTTGCATCCCGTACGTGAAAGGCGTGAGCGAGACGCTGGCTCACATTCTCGGTAAAGGGTACTAACAACGCACAAACCGACTACCACCATCGGATGCCTTCTCCCCTGCCCGAAAGACCATCACCCTAAAGAAATGGCCCAAGGTAATGCATGCAAAATTCCCTGCTCGGTATGCCCAGCCTCGTACGTAGCGGAAACAAAGAACTTCGCGGCAAGAATGAGGCAACACAAAGCGGACGTCCGACAAATGAACTGTCAGCGCAGCGCTGCGGCCGAACACTGCAAAGCATGCGACCACCGAATTGACTTTGACGGCAATATTGCACTGGAAACCGAAGCTAACCCACGCAGGAGGCTTCTACTCGAGTCGTGTCACATCCAACCGACACAGAATGTTAATCGCTCGTTGGGAACACTTCCCTCTTCTTACATCCATGGTTTGCGGCCACTGACCCGGAAGTCTTCAACACGAGGGCTTAAAAAGCCAGGCTGCGCCTCGCCCATAATCGTGCCATGTAGAAGAGACCCAGCGATTCCCGAAAAGTCGTGTTTTTTTCAAAAACTAGTAACTTGTTTGGCGTCAGTCATCTTCCTACTGAATTAAGTTCAGCTTAATTGCTAAACATTTTTGTAGTACTTACGTTGTGTATGAGCACAAGTCATGGAAGAGCCATTGAATTACTCTTTGCCGTTTTGCAAAATACTGGCCGGGGGCCGGGATTATCTTGCGCTATGCTCCCAACAATGTCAAAAGGCACAGCTGGCAGCTGATAGAACGCTGGCACTGGTAACTGCTGAGCTTGCACAGGCAGTGTTTCAGCATCAATGACATCAACAATCCTGCACCAAGAAAGAGACATATATATGAAATGATGAAATATATGGTCCTTTTGAATGCCTGAGTAGTTTATAAGAGCAGTAATTTTGTGTTTATGCTGCAGATTTATTTACCAACATTACTGCAAAAATATTGACCACTATTAAGAAATAGCAGTGTACATACCTGTACTCCGATGTCACAGTGATTTTTAATTTCACCTTGTGCTCACTTGCAAACTCATTTGCATGTCAACGTACACTCCAAAGTCTGCATAAAAGACCTGTACAACGAATGAATAAATTAATTCATAAATTTATTTGTCATAACAGAGCACACAAAATAGTGGCAGTAAGTGCAGATGTTAAATTTACTGCACATGTCTGCCAAATTGCACTTTAATGGCCGTGCAAACCACAAATAAAAGCTACTTTTTAGATGACATGCACGCACACAAACACATTTCACATAACTTTGCATTACTCTCTAAATTTGACTAACATTGTTCTCACTTCAAGTTTATTAATTAATAGAGCCCTGTTATGCCATCCACTAGATATACTAGTGAGCTTAGCTTGTAGGGTAACTGCATCGAATAAGCTGAGGACGAATGTTTTGTAGTTGTTGGCTACATTCAGGTGGCTGTTTATTGGCATAGTGCGTGCATATGTAGTTTCATAACACCAGTAGTTAGCTTACCTGAATACCATGCACTATAGCCCATTGCTATAGAGTTGTGAGGTCTATGCTTAATGAATAAACACGATTATCTGCAGGGGCAGATATCCCCTTCAGGGCCAATTAAATCTGCTGAAAGGAAATTTCTTTTTTTGCATAAATGAAGGTCAGTAGACTAAGCAGATCATATTTTATTCGCATCCACATTTGTGGACATGTCGCCTTAAAGCTGATACATGAACTAAAACACTGCTACATTGGCTTGCCTCTTTTAACTGATCGTTAGACATGAATAAATGTTTAGCTGTGAGAATGCTTCAGGGAATTGTTCTGTAGTGCATGACTTATAAAATAGATAAAAGCAGTCATTCTGCGATGAAAGGTAGACGAAAATTCGGTATTTCGAGCACCGAACGTGGCATTAGATGTGCAGCCTTCACTTCGGCACCATTGTGTAATTAACGTGTTCATGAGTTGGGGCCAATGGTTGCTTCCATCATAACTAATACTTCAAGTCCCGCTGCATCGAAGGGGTCTCGAGTGATCTGAGCACAGGTGGAAAGGGAGATAGAGATAGCATCTTGCAGGCTGCTTTTGCAAAAATGAAAAATCATTTTTAAAGGTCACTGTTTGCTCAATTTATGTCGGACCTGAAACAAACTGTCCCTTCGCTCTACCAATGTGCTGATTGTTGTTATGTAGCCTTAAAGCTGGGCGGACAGCTCTGAACTGACCATGGTGTGAGGGCGCGGGTTCCCGTTTTTCATCCCCCCTTGTGTAGTGATGCCAAGTTATATTCTTCTCCGTCTCAGGTTTCATACAAAATGTAATCATTCTTGCTAAAAACCGCAGTGAAATTTGACCCCTTTTTGAATATTGGCGGGGGCCTAAGAACCTCCTAGACCTTTCAGAGTTTAACCACTGGTCAAAGCGCACTGTGTTTGTCAGCAGCGGCTCAGGTAAGCGGCGGTTCTCTGCGACCACCTGGGGGTCTTCATTGCTCGGTTGGCCGCACTTCTTTGGAGGTGCTTCTGCATCGGCTATTTTCATGAAAAATGCTTCAGCGTTAGAGTCGCCTAATGTTCTCTTTGTACAAGCATAGTTTTCAACGCCATAAGCAGTAAGCCCATTTCCTACCATATGTGCACAAAAAAATGGCGCGTTGCGGGGAGAAAATGCCACTTTGATATTTTCAGCATTCAGGTGCCACACCTACATTTGTGGACGTGCCACTGTGACCGTCCACCGCGGCACGATTTCTTTGTCTGTGACACTGAAAATTTGGTGCTGTTTCTACATTAACCTATCGACACATTCCGTGCCCTAAATTGCATCATTCGCAATCATTTGCAAAGAAAGAATGCAAAAAGGAAAGCTATTTACTCGTCCCTTAAAAAAAACGACGTGATACACACATTCTCTTTTTTTTTTACAAACGCACCTCGGTGTAGCTGCATGAGATGGCATCACATACTTGACAGGGAGGGTCAAAATGGTAAAAGTGCGGTATTCAAAAATGGAAATTTGCCTTGCATGCGAAAATATTAGGAGGCTTAGGTTGCGCCCACATATGTGGCCACAGGGCTTGAAGGGGATATATGGGCGTGTCTGGGAGGGGGAAAATGTGAGGGGAGGAACCTGAAAAAGTGGTGTTTCAATGATTTCATCACAAAAAATTTCTCTTTTGAAGATGAGAATTCTCCCATAAATTGGCCATTGTTGATAATGGGTGTGCATCTGTTTCAGATCTTGTTTTAAAGGACTACAGACACCTAATATATTTGAATATTCTCTTATTTCAAACGATGTAATAGACATTGCAATGTATACATGACGTTTGATTACACTGGAAAAAAATTTACAGTTGGAATTCTTCCTTGGTGCTCTTGCGATTTGTTTAGCCAAGCGATGGCTGTGCCATGTAGTTCGTGTTAAGGCCTGTGAGGCACAGAAAAAAACAATATAATTAATCACCAATGTTTATTTTTCATCCACTATAACACGTAAGCCAGCCTGCTTAAGTGCTTGATTGTCAACAAATAATATATAATCAGTTATATTTTTGTTTTTCTCGTGCCTCACGTGGCCTAAACATCACCTACTCATTCGAGCTATCATTTGGTCGATGAAACCAGAACAGAAACAACATCATGATGAAATTCAGTTATGAATTTGGCAGTTGTAGGTGAATATCGCGAGGTGGTTCATGTATACTAACGTCTAACACATCAGTTTAAAGAAGAAAACATGCAAACAAAAATTAGGTTTCTACAGTCGTTTAAACTATGTTGGATTGAAAGGTTTGCTGGCATGCTATCACACACAAGACCACTTGATAGTGTTACATTTCATTTGTTGACAATGGCATTGAGTTCTCAACAAGTAATCCTAAATTGAAGGGCTGCTGCAAAACATTGACCACCATATGACTACGTTAGCATTTCTTAGAGCAATCCCTTTTGCATGCAGCTCACTTCGGGCGCTACCCAAGTCAGCACTGTAGCGCACCTAAGTATATGTGAAAAGGCAATATGACACTTTTGGCTGTGAAGATTCTAGAGTTGATGAAGTTGCAGAATGCAGGGAAATAAATTTTACTTCATTCTAGATTTCTGACATTCTTTAGGGTATGTGGCTTGCGGCAGCTGCAGCGAAATGAAAACAACCACATGAAAATAACTTCAGTGGCTTACAGGTGAATAACCTTTGAAACATTTGGCTAAAAAGCTAACAGTGCCTACAGGCTACCGCAAAAATGTCAATAATAAACTTCTTTCAGTTGTAACTTTTTGCGAGGATATCATTTCCCTAAAGGTATAGGAATTATTGTTTTCAGGAGGGAGGACCCAATTTATCTCGTGAGGCGCTCACGTGGCGCTAAAGAAATAATCTTGCGCCCATAAGCTAGCTACTACGTTCCCTGCGCGAGCTCGTGCCAAGCACAACTGCATTGCATTATGCCCGTGCTAGTCGCAATACCGACAGCCAAACCTTAGGCAAGCTGGTAAAAAGAACAGGCGATAACTATACATGTCATGCAAAGCCCACCAAAAAAAATAGAAATGGACGTTACAATTACTCACCGTAATATTGAGTGTGACAACGGCAATACCAGTGAAGGCGTCATGGTACTCGAAATATTCCATGAGCTCTTGTCGTGTCCACGGTGCATCGAAAGACAGAACTATGCTCCGATCACGGAAGGAGAGCAGGCATTTTGATGTCATCTCGTTTGCTGACTCCGGAACTATGCCCGCGCGCTGTTTCCCGCGCTGCTCGGCTCATGCTGTTCCCGTTCTTCCCGGCTCACGCTCTTCCCCCCCCCCCCCCTTTTTTTTATGCTTCGCGGTTAGATTCGCCGGCGCTTAACGACGCCAATTTCGCCGTGCTACTTCCTTGAAACGCTTCGAACGTGCTCTAAACAGAAGTTATGTAGAATTTCCACTTATTTGGTCGCAAAACATGAAAATAAATTATAACTTTTTGTTGCGTGGATAAAATTCGAAAAAGTGCCGAAACGAAACCAGAAGTATACCGCACGGTAAATTTCCCCGCCGTGGTCCCGGGTTACCTGCCGTGCCTGCGGTACTTTCGTTCTTCCTGCGTACGCTTTCTCGCTATTTTATCATTGTGTAAAAAGGTGGCCTGCTCGTTTCTCTCCGAACAAGCTTTTACCGTGGTGGTACACTCCCGCTGCGTGGCGGCGGGGCGACGTTGAATTATCTTCTGAGCACCCTGCAGCGCAAGCTTGATCGGTACGAGAACCGCGTGTGTGTCGTGCGAGTGGACGCAACAATGTAGGTTAAATATTGCCCACAGTGCCCTTTCTTTCCGGCCAACTGACGAAAGTTGTGACTCCCATAGGTTTAGTGCACAGTGCATAGCCCAACTTCAGTATGTACTGCGGTATTAATGGTTGTGCTAGCAGTTACACAAACCTTTCTTCGTACCGATCACATTTGTATCGTTGTCACAGAAGCGTGCTGGAAGAGAATGGTAGCAGTCAGCAATGCTCAGCGGCTCGCCAGCCAACTAACAATTCAGAATTGCCAAATGGAGCAAATTCCGAGGTTTTACAGCCAGGCAGTGAATGTGTTGAGGGCGAAGAAAGCAGCACTGAACGCGGGACTGGCTCTCAGCATGGGAACAGCTCTCACCCCCGAGACGAAAAACGTAATGTTGTCAAATCTATGGATCAAGAAGAAGTAACACCTGCTCATGGTTTCCAATGCTTTCTGGCAGAAGCAAAGAGTGCCATCTGGAAATTTGCTTTCTATGTTTCAGAGCAGCACTGTCTTCCTCATACTGCTGTTTGCAGGGGTTTTGCTGAGTTGCAGCTGCCCTTTGAGTGTGTGCTAAAGGCATATGCAGATAGCGTTTCACATGTCATGTAGATGCCAACAGCGTCTCCCGACACGGAGTCTCTTTTGAAGTGCAGGTTCATACCCGAGCTCTTCATTGAAATTCACAGCAAGGACACTATGGAGCGTTATGCCAAATAAATGTTTCCATATGTTCCACCACAAGTGGTGCTCCTCAGTCGAAATGCCAAATACCACTATATTCCGTTGCCTGATCTGCTGTCGACACTTTGTGCAATCCCTGACATTGTGGCCTATTTAGTCACGTCAAATGTCGAAGCTGATGCTCCCACTGTGTATAAAGATTACAATGATGGTCTTCTTTACAGGGAGCACCTATTACCACTAATTAAGGAAGACATCACGCATAGTATAATCCTGTTACTGTACTCTGATGAGATAGAAATTGCAAATCCATTAGGAGCGAAATGAGGCATTCACAAACTGCTGGCTATCTACTGCTCCCTATTAAACCTGCATGTGTGTTACAGGTAACAGCTCCAAAAGATATATTTGGTTATGCTGGTGCGTTACAGCTATGTAAAGTCCTATGGCCTTGGTGTTGTACTGCGTCCATTACTAAATGACCTGAAGAACTTTCATGAGCGAGGCCTGCAATTTGACCTGGGGGAATTGCAAGCACGTGCACAGGCGCTGGTTGTTTGCATCTGTGGAGGTAACCTGCCGCTGAACCGCTTAGGGGGCTTTTCAACATGTTTCAGCAGTGGACGTGTTTGTAGATTTTGTATGGTCTTGCCACAACACTTGGCAAGCAAAACAAGTGATTCACAGTTCACAGCACGCACACCAAGCAGGCACCAACGCTACGTTGAAGCCCTCGCAGTCAGTGATACAAACAAGCGCCTGTATGGCATTACTGAAGCATCTCCACTGTTAGAAGTGCCTTATTTTGATGTGACACGCCAGCTGCCCCCAGACATTATGCATGACATTCTGGAAGGAGGGGCAGAATGTGTTCTGCGCCAGGTGCTCAGGGCACTTCTTTCATCTAAGCTGTTGTGCAGACAAGACCTGGATGAGATCACAACTTTCTGCTATGGGCCTAATGATGCCAAAAACAAGCCCCTTGAAATAAATATGTCATTCATGACAAGCATTGCTGTGCTCAAAGGAACAGCATCAAGCAAGTGGTGTGTAATGAGGTTCTTCCCTCTGATATTTGGCGCAAAAGTACCAGAAGGAAATGAAGACTGGGAGCTATTCTTGCAGTTACGTGAAATAATGGACATTATATTTTCGTGGGACATACCATCTGAGCGTTTGGCCTACCTTGATGTCCCTGTTCAAAAATTTTTGACTGAGTTTGCCGAGCGGTATGGCTCTGTTGCTGCAACTCCTAAGCTCCATTACATGACTTACTATGCAAGGTATGTGCGTGAGGTGGGGCCACTGAGGACCTTCTGGTCAATGCGCTTTGGGGCAGAGCACCAAGAGTTCAAGAAATCTGCAAAAAGAGCCAACAATTACAGGAACACAACACTGACCCTCGCCAGGCACCACCAACTGAAGCAGAGTTACCAGCTTCACACCTTCCAGCTGTACGAGGGTCTTGAAACAACGCAGAGCAAACCTATTGGTCAAAGCATCCTCCTGGCATGTGGTAAGGAAGTGTTGCCTGAAAATGCTTGTGAAGTGAAATCTGCAACTATTGATCATTGCCACTAACGGTCTGGGAGTGTTGTAGTGGTGCCAAATCGGGACAACCCAGAGTTTTACGAGGTTGAGTCCCTGTTGTCCTGTTTGTTGCTAAGGGCAAGCGGTACCTTTTGACAAGGACTTTAGTGCTGGAGCACTTTGACAGGCACCGATTCTGTTACCGTGTCAAGTGGTCAGATGAGCAGCAAATGCAAGAGCCTACAGAAAAGTTTCACCACCAGCTGCTCGATATGTATGGACAAGGCGACATTGTTCCGAAGCGGGAGATTTGGTGAACGTACTGTCATAGTTTCTACATGTTCCAAGCTGAAGCTTAGGAGTCATACAGCAGTTTGAACTGAAATATTTCTCCGATTTCTGCTGTACCTTTGCTTGCGCCTTTCAGTAAAATTGCTGACCTTTGACTTGAGATCTCTCGCTGCTTCATTTTTAAACCTAAAAATGAGGTGGAATGAACAAATGCACCATGTTCTTGCAGTTGGTTTACTCTTGAAAAATTTTTCCTCATTGAACCTGAGGGTTTGGAAAATTTTCATTTGGATGTACAGGTTTGGATGCACTGCTAAAGTGGGGAAAAAATCGCATCATGGAGTTTATCGCAGCACCACAGTGTCCCCCCCCCGTGAGTAAATTGAAAATTGTGGAGTTTTTGTTCTGAGGCGACTCGTAAGCTATGAGGAACGCCACAGTGAAGAGCGCCGCATTAGTTCAGACCCGTAGGAAAATTACATGCTGCAATGGCTAAGCATGGTCTAATTCAGATCGTTAATCTGGCGACTAGAGTACAGGGGCAGAGCAGCTGAATATTGCATTTACTTTTTCTACCTGATGACATTTTTCAGCACAAAGTCACCATAGAGGATGGAATTTAAGATCATAAAGCTGTTCCAGTAAATATTGGGCTGAATAAGAGCATAAAATAAACAAAACTGTAACTGTTTACAATTTTAACTAGGCAGATGATTTCCAAATACTTGACAATTATAGCTTCCTTGACATAATCCCCAACAGTAGTCATTTAGATACTTGGTAGTTGGATGGACGTATTCCAAAACTATTGTTCATGACTGTATGTCTCAGTTTACACTTGCTGAAATCAGATGAGTCATCATCATCAGCTTGACTACGCCCACTGCAGGGTAAAGGCTTCTCCCATGTCTCTCCAACTAACCCTGTCCTTTCCCAGCTGCGCCCTCCCTATCCCTGCAAACTTCCTAATCTCGTAAGCCCACCTAACCTTCTGCCGCCCCTTGCTATGCTTGCTTTCTCTTAAAATCCACCCCGTTACCCTTAAGGACCAGTGGTTACCTTGCCTTCCCAGTACATGCCGTGCCCAAGCCCATTTCTTCCTCTTGATTTCGACTAGGATCTCTTTAACCTGTGTTTTATCCCTTACCCACTCTGCCCACTTCGTGTCTCCGAACGTTACACCCATAATTTTTTTTTCCATGGCTCGCTGCGTTGTCCTTAACTTAAGCTAAACCATTTTTGTTAGCCTTCACGTTTCTGCCCCGTAGGTGAGTACCGGTAAGATACGGCAGTTGTATACTTTTCTCCCGAGAGATATTGGTGAACTGCCATTCATGACCTGAGAGAGCCTGCCGTATGCACTCCACCCCATTCTATTCTTCCAGTTATTTCCCTCTCATAGTAGCTCCATGTGGCCCTTTGGTCTGCAGCTCAGGAGCATATCTCGGCTGCAAGTTTGTTCCTTATTCCTGGCAGTGTGCGCCTCTGCTCATGCAGCCGGCGGATTAACTTGCTTGAATGTGATTCCTGTGACTCGCTTTACATGTTTCTTGATGATGCTCGCAGGTTTTTCAGCTTGCCCATGACAGTGGCAATGAAGAGGTGTTGCGGGTGTTGCGTTTGCCTTTTTCTTAATTTCTGAAATTCGTCGTTTAAGTATCCATTTGTAATTTTCGTTGCGCACTTCTGTCTACAGTGCTCATGTTGAGGCCTACAAATGATTCGAAATTCCGGACACATTGCGGCCATGCTGGCGCTTGTATGCTGCGGTAGAATTAATTGTATCAATATACAAGCCTTGTAGAATAACTTACGTCCCAGGCCAGCCACCTGTTGCGCACCCACAAATACGGTTTATACCGATGCTCGCTTGCAGTCAGCAAATATCGCGGACGGTCGTATACCTCTCCGCCGAGGCATGCAACGAGACCGCGGAGCGCTTTTGGGTGTCCATAAAGCGGTTGATACCAGAGGCAAAGCGCCGTGATATTACGCTATATATTTTGCCTGGTATGTGCCAAGGTGCACTCAGCATTTCACTTCGGGGGGTCGTCGGACTTCCTTGATGCGCAGGTGTTGCACATCCCATTCCTATGAGCACTTAGTAACGCCGCTGAGGTCACATATAGTAAACGTAGTAAATCCAAATTGGTGGACGAAATAGGAATCCGGTTTAGTTCTCCGTCTTTCGTCGCCTCCACCCGGCTCCCATAGCACCAACTTCTCGACGGCACGGCACCTCTCCCCGCCAGCCGCCAATCGCTTTGCTGCAGTTGAGAGACGAGCTTCTTCCATCGGACACAGTTTGCTTGCTTTATTGAGTGACGGTTGCGGTTGCCGTGCTCTGGTTTTAGTAATTAACACAATCGGCCTTGGACGGAGGGAGGCCACCATGATAACTGCAAATACAGGCGAACGGTTAGTCTTCCTGATCCTTGTGGGTTCAACATTTAGTCCTTGAAATCTGCGTGCGGCACGCTTCTTCCAGCCGTTAGCCCTTTGTTAGCCAAGAGGCATCGTCAGGGATTATCGGGCGTAGTTAGTCCCGAAAGGACAAAAATCGCTTAGAGTGTACACGGGACTCCAGGATTTTGCCTCTATCGAAATTTGACCGCCGCGGACGGGATCGAACCCGCGTCTTTCGGGACAGCAGTCGAGCGCTATAAACACTCAGCCATCGCGGCGGCGTCCTTATAATCTCTATGCCATGCGTCCCATATATATACAAGCAAGCAATAACTTAAAAAAGACAGTGCCCTAAGTGAGTGAATCAATTGTGTGCTGTTCAGAGTCGCATATATTTTATGCGCTCTGGAAACTTCGTCAGTAAGGAATAACTAGCCGAGTTTTATTTAGGCAGGGTGTCCGGAATGATGTATCAATAGGTAAGTTGTAAGATACCCGGCTGAAATGTTTGCACCGAGGCACCATTTACGCACCAATTTTTGCCACTTTTAAAGAAAGCCCCCGAAATGAGGAAGCTACCACGTGACATGGGGGGTAATTCAGCATTGCACGACGCGCCTTAGAACAAGAAAACCCGATTTTCTTTGCGGACGGTGTGGATGACGGGGACAGCGCATGGAGAGGTATCGGCAACGGAGAGAGGCAGCTTTTGTACTTCGCGGGTATTTTTTAAAGACCCTAAACAAAAATGCGTCAATGGCACCTCGGTGCTAGAATGTCAGCTATAGTTGGATACAACATAAGTCTGCAATGAAGCTCCGCCCACATTCAGCACCGGCGCTCTGGATTCCTCTACGACAAAAAAGTAGTCCATTGTTAAAACTTCTCTTGTTGGCTAAACAAGAAGCTAATCACGAGAAAAAAACTTATAAGCTCTAGGATTTTGATACCTGGCTTGTTTAATAAAGTCGGAGGTTAAAAAGCTCATTTAGTTTAATTTTGCGACTACCACAGAAAGCTGTGGACAGTGGCCCAGTGTTAAGAACTGTTTTTTTTAAAGTTGTATCTATAGCTGTAGTTAAAGACGATCTTGACACTTTATTACTGAAATAAGTATTTAATATGTTAGCTAATAGTCATTACAGTATATGTTGGATATGGATAAAAAATTGGAAGGGGCAATTAAGTTCCGCCTTAAGCCTTAATGAGTTAATGCCCATATATGAGGGATTGGTCATTCTCAACTGTACAGTCACCTTTCCCTGGGAGTCCTCATAAGACACTCCTTGCGCAATGGTGCAGCGGTTAAAGGGGCCCTGCGACGTGGGTAAAGCATGAGGCCTTTAATAAATTCTTTGCATGCAGTGTAGGAGACCTTGTGACTGCTGAACGCCCGCCGATATTGCCGAAATGGTAACATTTAATATTTTAACCTTCTCCATAAATGCTCGTTTTGAGCCGATGGTGTCGCAACGCAGCGGCCATTTTCAGCAGCGGAAATGAGGTGGCATCCAGATTGGGCGCTACCTCTCTGATTGGTTGGGCGTATGCATATTGTTCCTTTATACTCGCGAAATGGATCCAAAATATGATTTCTCTGAGTACTGAAAGCTTTTTGCGCGCCACAAAGACTGGAAAGAAGCAGTGAAAGCGAACGAACACTAATAAGAATAACGCTTGGGGAAACATTTTCCATTCCCCTGTCAACCTTTGTGGGGGCGGCCGCTGTTCAAACGAAAGATTTTTCAAACCACACCAAGAAGGTATCGGAAAAAAAAGGCCAGGCAACAAACCTTGTCCAGAAAAGTGAAGAGAAATGCTGGACAGGGAGAGGGACAGTCGACAGCCTTCCAAACCTACCAAGAAAAAAACATTGGCTCCATGTACACGGGGGGACGACGCCGTCAAAATGCACGGCTGTGGGCTGCCCTGACATGCCAGAAATTGCATGCAAACTTCCGCTGAGTGTCCTCTACGCGCGGTTCTGATTGGTTGCGCCCAATCTCGGTACTCGGTGAGTGAAACATGTTCTAGCCTGATCTTTTCATTTTCAATGGAAATTACCTTCCGTTGCCTGCTCCGATTTCAATAATACTTTTTTGCACTGGTCTCTGGAATTCGACGTATCTATTTGAAGATAATAATCGGAAGTGAGCAAAGCATCGCGGTGCCCCTTTGAGAGATGCGCCACTGTCCTGCGATGGCAGGTGCTGCCGCCGGTGAGTCTAGTGCGACCCAAGTTGCTCTTCCCGCGCAACCTCTCACGATCAGCCATTAATTTGACTGCCTTCTCCTAGGCTGGTTAGTTTGTTCACAATCCGGTGGGTATGTTGCGAAGACCCCACGGGGTCACGTGAGCTAGCTCGCACACCTTGGCTGCATCACCGGGTGTGGCTGCCTGAGCCACCCTACCTCACCCCATTTATCGCTCACAATGCCGACACCGGAATTTCTGCGTAACGGGGCCTTTAACACAACCACGTTAAAATACTGCAGATTAGGCCACGCGACCCTCAACTGCACACAGTTGGTTTCACGGGGACAGGACATCACGTCACCTTTTAAAATCTTGCTGAATTTTACCAGGGATACCTTATAGGCCTTTGGAAATTAAACAAAAATGCGCTGCCACACACCACGACCACACAGTTGTCAGGAAGCAAGCCTATTGAAAAAAGGATGATGTGTCCGGACTAGAAAAGTGTGTAAATACTAGGCGCTGTTTGCTAACAAACACTGCTGGCAAGTGATGACTTCGCAGAACATTTCGAGCGGATGCAGTTCTGTACATAGCAGCCTATACCGGGTGTTTAAGCGAACACTAACAAACATTTTCAGAAATAGGCTATTTGCGGTAAAAATGTGGCTTTTACGGCATAACATTTACGGACAGCAGAAAACCGGTGAATTGTCTTGAGTAGTAAGCTGGTTAACTAACATTTCATCATTAACTTTTTATCCAACAGAGTTAGGCGTCTAGTTGCGATTAGAGATCTGTAGCCAGTCGTTATACTAATAGCCATATCAGTTTCTAGAATTTCGAAAACGCGATTACTCTCGCCACTGTGAGTCGACAAAATTTGGCTTTTTCGACTAGTTACGTGCACTGGAGGGGTTCCTTCGCCTGCATGCTTCGTAAACCACATGTATTTTCACAGGATGCTGCCAAATTTTGTCGAGCCGCAGCGGCGAGGGTGATTCCATTTTCGAGATTCTAACAACTCATAAGGCTATTACTAACAATCGGGTACAGATCTCTAATTGCCACTAGGCTCCTAGCTCTACTAATTAAAAAGGTAATTATTAAATATTAGTTAATCAGCTTACCGCCTCAGACGAGTCATCGGTTTTCTGGTGTCCACCAACACTTGTAATAATATCTCGCAAATTTTTACCAGAAAAAAACTATTCTTGAAAATTTTTGAAAGTTTTCGCTGAAACACCCGATATTGATAGTGACAACTTTTACTGCAGCATACGTTTAAGGTGCTGTGCTGCATTGTTCCTCCTACAGGGAGGGGTGAACTCAAGATTTCATTAGAGTTCCATTTCATTCTGATTCTTTTCTCCCTTATTCACTGTTCCACGCCCTCGCAGTCATTGGGACGTTTTGGGAGCAGATTTTATCAGAACGGACATATATAGTTGTACCACAGCACCCTCATAATAATTAAATGCCTTCCTTCTGCTGCTTCCGAACACACTGAGGCCAAGTGGCGCTGTTCCGGCGGCAACCTCATTGTTGTTGCTTTCCGCCCGTAGACACGTTCACAAATCTTTGTTAATAATTGCGGCCACTGGAGGCTGATAACTTACGCGTAAGAATAACAACGGCACAGCTTTATAAGTTAAAGAGCAAGCAGCCGTGATTGCAAACGTTTTAAGCTTGATTCCCTTCTGAGCAACCACCGTGAGAGCGCCCAAAATCGCACGCGCATTTAGTCATTTCCCCGCTGTACAAGAATCTCCATCATATCCTCAAGCATAGATTCTCTCCAAAGCACATGTCAGCCGTCTTCGGCTGAGCTCATGCCCAACACCGTCAAACACCTCCCAACAATTTGTTCCTTCCCTTTCGTTTATATATTTAAACCCCCGAGCAAAAAGAGGTTCCTATTTCGTACGTAATTCGCTTTTTGGTCCCAACTCTGTCAAGAAGCCAGATACATAGGGTGATTTTTTTAAGCCGCTAACAGGCGATTTTTAGCGATTTTTTAGTTTAAAAACTGCGACAGGTACGATCGGCGCGGTCTGTACAGGTGGATGGTACAGCTAGGCGGACATTATGTGCATAACAGAGCTCAGTAATTAGAAGAATAATTGCCTAAAATTAACCTTTCAATTTTAGATTTTCAGGGGCCAAGATATATTGCGAAGTTGAAGTACGTCAACATCGAAGGTGAGTTCTATTTAAATATTTTCTTCATCGACAATGTGGTTCGAAATATCGAACTTTAAACATGCCCATTCGCGAGCTCAGTTATCACTCTCACTGTGACCTGTTTATACGTAACTGCTGTCGCCAATGAAGGCAACCCGCGGGCTGACTTGTCGTGATTATGGAGCAGAGTCCGATTATATGTAGTGATTATATGTCGAGATTATATGTCGTGGTTAAGCAGCAGAGTCGATCCGCTCATTCTTCTGTCCGCTGCACATTCAATCTACGATGAGTGAGAGACACACGGCCCGCGGCCCAGAATATTTGACGCTCCTCCACACAGACAACGCGATTACGATGCGCGCCAGCATTCAGACTCTGAACCTCTCAAGTCATGAAGCCTCGGAATCACGCCAGTATTCGGACTCTGAACCTCTCAAGTCATGAAGCCTCGGAAGCACGCCAGCATTCGGACTCAACCTCTCAAGCCATGAAGCCTCGGAATCACGCCAGCATTCGCCCTCTGAACCTCTCAAGTCATGAAGCCTCGGAATCACGCCAGCATTCGGACTCTGAACCTCTCAAGTCATGAAGCCTCGGAATCACGCCAGCATTTGGACTGAACCTCTCAAGCCATGAAGCCTCGTAATCACGCCAGAATTCGGACTCTGAACCTCTCAAGTCATAAAGCCGAATCACGTACGCCAGCATTCGGACTCTGAACCTCTCAAGTCATGAAGCCTCGGAATCACGCCAGCATTCGGACTGAACCTCTCAAGACATGAAGCCTCGGAATCACGCCAGCATTCGGACTCTGAACCTCTCAAGTCATAAAGCCGAATCACGTACGCCAACAT
Organism: Amblyomma americanum; assembly: GCF_052857255.1. NCBI lineage: Eukaryota > Metazoa > Arthropoda > Arachnida > Ixodida > Ixodidae > Amblyomma > Amblyomma americanum. Next base: position 60,462,616 of record NC_135501.1, read on the forward strand.
TCGGACTCTGAACCTCTCAAGTCATGAAGCCTCGGAATCAAGCCAGCATTCGGACTGAACCTCTCAAGCTATGAAGCCTCGGAATCACGCCAGCATTCGGACTCTGAACCTCTCAAGTCATAAAGCCGAATCACGTACGCCAGCATTCGGACTCTGAACCTCTCAAGTCATGAAGCCTCGGAATAACGCCAGCATTCGGACTCTGAACCTCTCAAGTCATGAAGCCTCGGAATCACGCCAGCATTTGGACTGAACCTCTCAAGCCATGAAGCCTCGTAATCACGCCAGCATTCGGACTCTGAACCTCTCAAGTCATAAAGCCGAATCACGTACGCCAGCATTCGGACTCTGAACCTCTCAAGTCATGAAGCCTCGGAATCACGCCAGCATTCGGACTGAACCTCTCAAGACATGAAGCCTCGGAATCACACCAGCATTCGGACTCTGAACCTCTCAAGTCATAAAGCCGAATCACGTACGCCAGCATTCGGACTCTGAACCTCTCAAGTCATGAAGCCTCGGAATCACGCCAGCATTCGGACTGAACCTCTCAAGCCATGAAACCTCGGAATCAGGCCAGCATTCGGACTCTGAACCTCTCAAGTCATAAAGCCGAATCATGTACGCCAGCATTCGGACTCTGAACCTCTCAAGTCATGAAGCCTCGGAATCACGCCAGCATTCGGACTCTGAACCTCTCATGTCATGAAGCCTCGGAATCACGCCAGCATTCGGAGTGATCCTCTCAAGCCATGAAGCCTCGCAATCACGCCAGCATTCGGACTCTGAACCTCTCAAGTCATAAAGCCTCGGAATCACGCCAGCATTCGGAGTGAACCTCTCAAGCCTTGAAGCCTCGGAATCACGCCAGCATTCGGACTCTGAACCTCTCAAGTCATGAAGCCTCGGAATCACGCCAGCATTCGGACTGAACCTCTCAAGCCATGAAGCCTCGGAATCACGCCAGCATTCGGACTCTGAACCTCTCAAGTCATGAAGCCTTGGAATCACGCCAGCATTCGGACTGAACCTCTCAAGCCATGAAGCCTCCGAATCACGCCAGCATTCGGACTCTGAACCTCTCAAGTCATAAAGCCGAATCACGTACGCCAGCATTCGGACTCTGAACCTCTCAAGTCATGAAGCCTCGGAATAACGCCAGCATTCGGACTCTGAACCTCTCAAGTCATAAAGCCGAATCTAGTACGCCAGCATTCGGACTCTGAACCTCTCAAGTCATGAAGCCTCGGAATCACGCCAGCATTCGGACTGAACCTCTCAAGCCATGAAGCCTCGGAATCACGCCAGCATTCGGACTCTGAACCTCTCAAGTCATAAAGCCGAATCACGTACGCCAGCATTCGGACTCTGAACCTCTCAAGTCATGAAGCCTCGGAATCACGCCAGCATTCGGACTGAACCTCTCAAGCTATGAAGCCTCGTAATCACGCCAGCATTCGGACTCTGAACCTCTCAAGTCATAAAGCCGAATCACGTACGCCAGCATTCGGACTCTGAACCTCTCAAGTCATGAAGCCTCGGAATCACGCCAGCATTCGGACTGAACCTTTCAAGCTATGAAGCCTCGTAATCACACCAGCATTCGGACTCTGAACCTCTCAAGTCATAAAGCCGAATCACGTACGCCAGCATTCGGACTCTGAACCTCTCAAGTCATGAAGCCTCGGAATCACGCCAGCATTCGGACTGAACCTCTCAAGCCATGAAGCCTCGGAACCACGCCAGCATTCGGACTCTGAACCTCTCAAATCATAAAGCCGAATCACGTACGCCAGCATTCGGACTCTGAACCTCTCAAGTCATGAAGCCTCGGAATCACGGCAGGATTCGGACTGAACCACTCAAGCCATGAAGCCTCGGAATCACGCCAGCATTCGGACTCTGAACCTCTCAAGTTATGAAGCCTCGGAATCACGCCAGCATTCGGACTGAACCTCTCAAGCCATGAAGCCTCGGAATCACGCCAGCATTCGGACTCTGAACCTCTCAAGTCATGAAGCCTCGGAATCACGCCAGCATTAGGACTGAACCTCTCAAGCCATGAATCCTCGGAATCACGCCAGCATTCGGACTCTGAACCTCTCAAGTAATAAAGCCGAATCACGTACGCCAGCATTCGGACTCTCAACCTCTCAAGTCATGAAGCCTCGGAATAACGCCAGCATTCGGACTCCGAACCTCTCAAGTCATGAAGCCTCGGAATCACGCCAGCATTCGGACTGAACCTCTCAAGCCATGAAGCCTCGGAATCACGCCAGCATTCGGACTCTGTACCTCTCAAGTCATAAAGCCGAATCACGTACGCCAGCATTCGGACTCTGAACCTCTCAAGTCATGAAGCCTCGGAATCACGCCAGCGTTCGGACTGAACCTCTCAAGCCATGAAGCCTCGGAATCACGCCAGCATTCGGACTCTGAACCTCTCAAGTCATATAGCCGAATCACGTACGCCAGCATTCGGACTCTGAACCTCTCAAGTCATGAAGCCTCGAAATCACGCCAGCATTCGGACTGAACCTCTCAAGCCATGAAGCCTCGGAATCACGCCAGCATTCGGACTCTGAACCTCTCAAGTCATAAAGCCGAATTATGTACGCCAGCATTCGGACTCTGAACCTCTCAAGTCATGAAGCCTCGGAATCACGCCAGCATTCGGACTGAACCTCTCAAACCATGAAGCCTCGGAATCACGCCAACATTCGGACTCTGAACCTCTCAAGTCATAAAGCCGAATCACGTACGCCAGCATTCGGACTCTGAACCTCTCAAGTCATGAAGCCTCGGAATCACGCGAGCGACGAGAGAGAAGCCCGCTACGAAGATGCCCGCTGCCAAAGTACCAAGCTTCGAGCGAGGCCATTTTCGAGAGAGACAAGTGGCCGAACGAAGACGGTGCACTACGTCCGTCCACGCTCTGCACATCCATCGAACCAACGTAGTCTTCAATAAACGAGTGCGCTTTTAAATTAAGTATCCGGCATCAGTGCTGACAATTAGTTAATTTGCACCAATTTGAACTGCGCAGTTATTGCAGGGTCGACGCCGTAATCTAAGAACATGAAACAATGCACTAGCTGCCAGGCAGAGCACATTATCCTAAGCAGAGGCAAAAGTCAAATCAAGCCACAGCCGAGGTCACTTCTGACCTGCGGCGCCCAGCACGATACCATGACATCCGCGCAACTGCTGACATTTCTCTGGGCTAGTATTTTACGACAGCCACGACGACGGGTCGTAACACGCCGCGGTGGAAAAAGAGCACAGCTGCACATTACTCACGTAGTTAGCCGGTGTATCACTGCCAGTTGATCTCAAGCGCCAGCACTGAGTTTAGTCGCACTGGTTTACAAAATATGCTCTCCAAAGCCTACGTCTTCGTCCCTCGCCTCTACAAGGCACTCACGAAACGCGCACGAAACGAAACTTTGCGGTTACAGCCTTTTTACGCAGCAGCGGCACTGTAAGTTCACACGACGTGGAAGAGGTGACGCTAGCTGTCCAGGGAGATGAAAGTGAGATACGGCAGCGCGTTAACGATGCTTGCGAGCGTTGGGAGAGAGCGTTGAGCCTCTTCTGCCCTCACGAGTACCGTGGAGGCTATCGCCTTTTCACGTATATAAGCGCCACATCATCAAGCAGCACGCGGTTTTGCGCTGAATTAAAGTCGCGTTCGGTTGCTTGCATATAAGGTTTGCGCATGTGTGCAGAACCGAACGACTTCCCAAAACACTTCTTGAATTACACAGTGCCGCGCATCAATAAACTGGAGTCTAGAAGTGTGTTCTGACCAGCGTGTCGAACCCGTGCGGAATCCAGACATTTTGCCCGGAACCGGAAAGATTCAAAGGAACCGTTTCGAACCGGTCTGGCCGTCGGTAAGCCCCGTTTTTCATGCAAAATAGCATGCTTTTCATTTTTTTTTACCCACAATGTGTTGTGCGACCTCGTATGGTTAGCCACCAAAAGCAGTCTGTGCTATGCAAGGTGAAAATGGCACCCATTCTATGAGGCACCAAAGAAACCTAATTGGCGCTTCTCTTATATGCCTTTGACAGTTATTAAGCATTGTACGCCAGCCAGGCTGATGTGAAATCTTGATTATTATTAGTCTCCCACTTTCACATGTTCAGAGATATTTTTATTCGAATTGTTAACACTGTTCTAACACAAAAAGCACCGAGAGAGAATAGCTTCCCTTTTCTTGTGTCAAGCAGAAAAAATATGTGCAATATAGGTGCAACGGCCCCACCAGTTTGCGCAACAATAAATATCGACACCATTCGTTGTCTCAGAAAGCAAATACAAAATAAGACCCGGCAAGATGACTAGATCAGTGGCTGTACATGTGGCACTCGGTTACTGATCCGAAGGTTGCGGGTTCGATCCCGGCAGCGGCGGCCGCATTTCGATGGCCGCGATATGGAAAATTACAAGTATGGTCTGCGATGTCAGCGCACGTTGGAAAAACCTAGCTGCAGCTACCACGGAACTCATGTTTTTAAAGCGTCTGGAAACAACTACAAACGACCACACACCTTTAGCGCTAAATATAAACGTGTGGAATGCGTCTATTGTTCGACATTTATTGAAAACATTTCTAAAAAATATTGTTCAAGATCACGTTTAGAACGCATCTTTAAGTTGGAGGGAGAGGTAGAAGCGCAATAGCCATCTAGTTGCGAGCTATCGTCTGCCACATCGTCTGCTGCGCATGCGCAAGCGCGCCGAGGCGGCGGCCAAGAGAGGTATGGGGGGGGGGGGGGGAGCAACGGGGAGCGGGGGCAGAAAATATGACGTAACCGCCTCTCTCTTGTTCTTTCCTTCCACCATGTCTAAGAAGAACTTGATAGAGAAATTAACCAAGCCCAATGTCCGCACAATGCGTCTGCGTGGGCAAGGACAGCCGCTGACGGGACTCATTAACGCTGTCGCGTCATACCCTTAAGGGCGGGGCTAAAGTGTCCCACAAATTTTTGTTCCTTTGTAGCTTGTTGCGGCTTAGCTCGCCACGTAAACCGAGGACGCCTCTCTTGCGAGATCAGAACAATTTCCATATATGTGGTTTAATATGCATGGTTATAATTGATGCAGCCAGCGGCCCCGTCAATTTCGGATTGCGAGACGTGATAACCGCCTGCCGTGGTTGGGTTGCAAGTTGGGCTCTCGCTCTAGACGCGGTTGCCAGAAGCAGTCCGTTCTCGCCGCCGGAGACGCAGTGCATTTGTGCGACATCAGACGCGTGATACGAAGGAAACGCTCGGATGTTTTTGATCCAAGTGGCGTTTGCGGAGCTCGTCGTTTACAAGTATATATGTTCGAGCTTACGAAAGCTCTCCGCGCTTCGATGTCTACGCTTCCAACTTCCGATGCTGCGGACGTTGATCAGGTGAGTGGTGTGCGCCTGACTCGCTTTGCACCGCGATGTTTCTGAGATTGGAAATTTTTTTATTTACATATGGTCTTGCTTGTTGTGCATTAAATATGTGCCGAGGAAAATGTTAGCAACTGAGCGGCTCAGTTTAATTGTATCGAGCCGGACGTTGCTGTGCCGATTTGCCAACCGCTGCAATGGCGTGCACGTGGAATAATTTGGTGCGTTCCAATTCTCTAGACGTTCGACAAGACGTCTGGTGAGACGCCTAGAAAGCCGTCTACATGTCCATATACTGGAACTTGTCTACTGCTCACGCCGCATCGCGGCATATAAATGTAACTAAAGCTTATGAACAGTTGTACTATAATTTTTCTCGAGCTCAGCCATAACTATGAGCCATAACGATCATTAAAAACGTGTTTTCAACAAGTTTACACATTTTTAATAATAATAATAATTGGTTTGGGGGGAAAGGGAATGGCGCAGTATCTGTCTCATATATCGTTGGACACATGAACCGCGCCGTAAGGGAAGGGATAAAGGAGGGAGTGAAAGAAGAAATGAAGAAAGAGGTGCCGTAGTGGAGGCCCCGGAATAATTTCGACCTTCTGGGGATCTTTACCGTGCACTGACAGCGCACAGCACACGGGCGCCTTAGCGTTTTTCCTCCATAAAAACGCAGCCGCCGCAGTCGAGTTCGAACCCGGCAACTCCGGATCAGTAGAGCGCCCTAACCACTGAGTCACCGCGGCGGATGCACATTTTTTCTGCAATAACCTTTTGCGTAAATCGGACTGGTGGATGCCCCTGTCGGTAGGTCTACTCGTAGCAGACGGGGCCGCTCTCCGAAGACGACGCTAAAGAGGTATGCGATTATTCTTTTATTATTGATTCTAAGCTGTGCATGCTCCTCGAACGTGCTCGTCCAGACGGTCCTGTAAACATAAGAAAGAATACGAAAGACTGTAATCAACATGCGTGAGATGCGATACGGCTAATATACACTGCAACAGGAAAACACATGCATGCCATAAAACCTGCTGTCTGCCGTACGTGGTACTCGGAGACGGCGAGCGACCTTAACACAGCAGCGAGCTTTAATCCTGCAAAGACTAAAATCAATTTGCAACATGCCAGCGTGTTTGTTCTGAGAGTGTAGAGATAAAAAAGAATGCACTCGAAAGAGTTGATGCAACTAATACAGCAACAGAAGAAAACATTTGTTTACCGTCACGCCAGCCGTCATAACACCCTTCGAGGAATCCAACGACAGAGATAATTAATCCGCAAAATCAAGGTGCTAATTAAGATCCGGCATCGTGAGATGCCGGATCACGTAACCAGCCCTACAGCGTCCGCAGCTGTAGCAAAGCTCTCAACCGCACGATTCTCTCCTGCGTGATTCACTGCTAGGAATCGCATGTCCACGAAGATTATTTATCCGCTAGTTTGCGTTCCAAATAACATAATGGAATGACTAACATTTTTCCTTTCCTGTACTTTCGGGTACAGTCCGACGCCATCAAGAGCACGAATCGCTCATCCGCGTACATCAGCTCCGCCATCTTTAGACAGCAAGTTAGCCTGCATCGATGTCGACTTCGGCGAAGCAGTCATCTTAGACGGCTTCCTGAGAAATGGAACGCGTCCCAAGATGGCGGCTGTCCGGCTAGACGTCTAAGTATCCGTCTACTCGGAGGTATTGGAACGCACCCAATGTGCGCTGTCATGCGGGAGCTTCGTATTCCTGCATTGCACCGCAGATTCTGCGTTCACCGACCAGCTGAAGTTGGTGGGATGGAACCGGGCACACACGGTTGCAGTGTTGCTTCACGCTAGCGTTAATTCCGATACGTCTGTAAACAAAGGCAGCGACGAGGGGTGAAGGCAAAACGCCGCGCCTACACTGCGCCAAGTGACGCTGCCTTCGAAACCAACTAGCGTACGCGAATATTTCAAAGCGTGCGCGGCTCTTCTGGTTAGAAATATTTTTGTTGATGCTCGGAAAGTAGTTCTGCACTTTTTCAGCCTGTTCGCCAGTGGGTATTAGTAGGCGGAGCGCTGCATCGCATGCTTCTCCGCTCCTAGTTGGCGACAAATAACAGCGCAGCGCTACGGCGGGTCACGGCCGGGTTCGAGTAGCGGCGGCGGCGCGCGCTCCCCTCGATACCTGCCGTGGGCGGGTGAAAGCGCGCGAGGTATGGGGAGGAACTAATCGTCCACAGTTCTCAAATAATGGGCCGATAAAGCATATTTGATTGCTATACTGCGTTTCAAACATCATGTGCAACGCTGTCAAAGCTAGCGATCATGTTCGTGCTGCCTGCATCCGCGACCAAAAGGTAGTGTGCTATTTGTGGTGAGTGAAACATAGTAACTCTTTCGCCGGTAGGCTTACTACATGACACATTGGTCATGATCTTGATTAAATGCACTGTTATTGCTGAGAACACGCTGCCGCTTCCTCGTGTCATAGACCACTCGGGCACAGAGCAAGCGCGGACTAACACGCCTCCCTTTATTTTCCGTCCGGACTACTTTCGGACCTTTCGCAGCGTTGCACCTGATGTATGAAAGGGAGTATAGTGCAAGATAGGACGACGTGATGCACGACGCGAATCAGCTTTCTCACACGACGAACATTGTAATGTGCTTCCTATTTTCACCGAGCCACTTCATTCCGGACACCTTGGAAAAAAATGAACACTATAGCTGCTTTGAATAAGGCAAATGCGATTCGAGAGCTCCACGAGCTCATGCATAGACGTTTTCCTCGAGCTCCAAACGAAATTTTCGCTCACTCTTCTGAGCTATAAAATGTTGCGTTTTATTTTAAGATTTATTCATGTGTGCGCATTCTGCTTGATTGGAGTGGCTTTTGTCCTGCAATTTGCTGTGTTCGCCAGGTTCTGATCAACCTACAATGTGAAAATTCAAATAATTTAGGAAATGACACTGCGCGACTTTGTCGGGGTCCTAGCGTCGTTGTACGGTGTAAAACGACAGAACAAACAAACCGCAGATTGCAGCAAATGAAAAGGTTGAAAGGAGCACCACGCCACGAAAAACAACGAGGCGCGATTGTTCACTAACAGATTGGATTTGATCGACTTTTAGGACTGTCGACTTCTCGTTTAGTCGTTTATCCGGTTTAGTTCGCGCGGACGGCTGCATGCATTGCGGCATGCCTCAGTTATTACCTCGAAGGAATGGAAAAGGGCGTTATTAATGAGCACTGGCACCAGAAAGTCGCGCATTTAGATTAATTCAGGTTCTTTCACATTAACACCACACTGGAGTGATCTTAATCAAATATTCTAAATATTAAACTAAATGCTGGTAGAAATGCGATGGAGTGAACTTTATCATTTACAAAATAGAATTTCTTTTCAATCTTCTGTCTGAGGAAAAACCAAATATGCATGAAATTTCCCAAGTTCACATCCCTAGCGGGATATTTACGGATATTCCTCGGACATCCGCCCGCGGATGTCCGCCAGCCATTTGGTGACGAATGCCCCTGGGACATACACAGAATCTTCGATGCGTATATCCGAATATGGACGTCTGTAGGGACGCCCTACGGACATGTTAGCCTGGCAGTGGAGATTTGGACCTTACTAGGAACTACCACGGATATCCGTGGTTGACTGGATATATAGCAGGCAGAATGGCGAGATGGAATGAAAGAGGTGAGGGGACAGGAAGAGAGTATAGGGGGAGAGGTAATGTACATAAACACTTCACACAATAACTCTAACGCCAGACAGGGCGTGGAGTTGTGGACGCAGGTGGACGCCCAACGCGCTTTAATTTGCTGTCGCTGGGGTGACGTGAAACATTTACTGCTTTGTCACCTGTAGAAAGGCCGCATAATTCACTGAACAATTAAGCTCGATTTTGATTATTACTATAACTTTCAATTAACTTTCAACGGCCCGGGTAATATTTAAAAGAAAATGAACCGTGTGAAGATCGTTCGACAGCGTAGCTGTAAAACGAAACCCAATTACCCATTGCGACGACACTTGAAAATACACCACGTGGCTCTACAAAGAGTGAAATCAGAGACACGAGAAATGTACTTGAGCTAAGTGCTGTATGCCTGATTTCAAAGGTGATATGCTGTTTGCGTTCAATTTTGTAGCGATAGCTACATTACGCTAGCATTTTGAGCCTTCAGCGTGGCGGCGCCGCCACGCTGTCACCTGGTTGGTGACGTGACCAGCCACGTGGTGCGGAGCGGCTGCTGCTGCTGCCGGCGGCGCTGCCACAGCTGCGCGCATGCACCGTGTCAAGTGGGAGGAAGATGAAGAAGGAGCTTCCAGCGAAACGGAGCGGCGAAAGACTGACCTTGCAGTTCAACTGAGCAAGTTTCAATCGGCCAGCTGCAGCTATATCGCGACACTACAGGTTTAAACAGAGCTAAACTACCACCAATTGTTGTTATTCTGGCCTTTTTCCCTAGCAACACGAAAGCACAACCGCAATTTTTACCTGGAAACACACGCGGGAGAGGAAACGTGCTTCGCATCGTTTGCAGGCTCCGTTACCATACGTTATGCGGTTAGCACTTCACACAAGGGCTTCGAATGACGTCAACCCCTTTCTAAGCAGCTGCAAACGTAATGTTTGCCAGAACGCGTCGGACGGTGATCCCATTGGTGGCATGCGCCTTATCATTCATCATGCGGGCTTGATGCTTCTTTTGTGTTTCTGAAGCGAAAACCTTTACTACGCCAGGTTTTCGAGCCGTCAGGAGAGCAGCAAGTTTGACCTTGAGCATAGCTAGAGGTCAGCGGGGCCGCAAGTTTAACCTTGAATGTATAGACGTCAAATCATGAGCATAACTGATGGTAGTCAGGCTCGACACATGACGTCAGCTACAGCAGTGACAGCCTCGGTGGTGGATGGCCGGGGTGAGGCAGTCTCATCCGCAACCATACGCAGCCGCAATCCGGAGTCAGCAGAATAAGCTGCAATAGCGCTTGCTTGCGTAGCGACAGAAGCAATATTCACAGTTAGCGACAGCAAAACGGCCATATATAACTATGGTAGAGGTAGGATTGCACCAGAAGTGGTGCGGATACTAACCGGAGGAAAGACAGACAGGAAAATTAGCCCCGTATGGGCACCAGCTCACACGTTAGTTCCAGGCAATAAGGCTGCACACGCTCTGGCTCGAGATCTCTACTTCCGAGCCGGAGCAGAACCGCCCGACTGCAAAGAACTTAACGAGAGACTGCAGAATTACACGGAAATATCTGAAAACTACAGATTACAAAGAAGACTAGTGCCTCCACGGGACAGAGAGCTCGGAAACAAAGAGGCGCGATCTGGCGCAGATTACAGTCAGGAAATTACATTAATCCGGTCTGGGCATCGCACGTCCTCAAAGACGAAGACATAGATGATAAGTGCAAAAAATGTGGAGAGAGGGGGACCCTCAATCACGTAATTTGGGAATGTGTAGACTCCCCAGGGGCTAACGAAGGAATTGATAGTATAGAGAAGCCTGGGAGACCCTTCTGCGGAGCACGGACCCCGTCAAGCAGAAGCAAGCCATTCATCTGGCGGTGGAGGCTGCGAAGAGGCAGCAACTGTTTGCCTGCCTTTAATCGCGGGGGTCCCAGCCCCTACCCCCTAGGCCTGCGTGCCGGGGGTAGGGAGTAGGGGGCCTCCCTTCTGATGGAAATAAAGGTTTTTGGAATGGAATGGACACCAGCTGCTGTTACGCCAACTATCTCGGCTCTGATTTGACAGTTGACCTTGACCTTCAGTCAAGCGGGAACGCACCTGCCAGCATCGTATGCGCAGGTCATGAAAGTGGGTTCTGCATTACCCCCCGCACCCGCTGTGGTGGCTCAGTGGTTAGGGCGCTCGACTACTGATCCGTAGTTCCCGGGTTCGAACCCGACCACGGAGGCTGCGTTTCGGTGGAGGCAAAACGTTAAGGCGCCCGTGTGCTGTGCGATGTCAGTGCACGTTAAAGATTCCCAGGTGGCCGAAATTATTCCGGAGCCCTCCACTACGGCGCCTCTTCCTTTCTTCTTTCACTCACTCCTTTAACCCTTTCCTTACGGCGCGGTTCAGGTGTCCAACGACATATGAGACAGATACTGCGCCATTTCCTTTCCCCAAAAACTAATTTAAAAAAATTACCCACCGCGGTTGCTCAGTAGAGCGCTCAGCTACTGATCCGGAGTACCCGGGTTCGAAGCCGACTGCGGCGGCATTGTTTAGATGGAGGCGAAAAGCAAAGGCACCCGTGTGCTGTGCGAGTGCTCGTTAAAGTTCCTCAGGTAGTAGAAATTATTCCGGAGCCTTCCACTACGGGACGTTTTTCTTCCTTTCTTCTTTCACTCAGGGGAGTCTGAAATATAAGTATGAACGAAAAAGGTTTGAAGAAGACGAAGAGGATGGCGATAAGGATGGCGTGGATTAACCGAAAAATAAAGATGAAGAAGTGTTCGGTGAGGTGGCAAAAGATGATAGGTGGAGAAGAGAAGAATAGGATGACAACAAGAATTACATCGCAGTTACACAACAGCCGGGTCGTGCATGCCGGCTTGCTCGGTGGACGTGAAGGACCTTCACTCTTATCTTCATCAGTTTTCCGAAGGCCGACCGCTGCAGACTGCCGTCTTCTTTCGTCGGTGAGGCCGTTCCACGTATGGGGGTTTTGGCCAGGTTTTTTTTCTGTTTTGGTGCTGTTCCGATAGTTAGGAGAAATGTCCCCTTAGGCCTAACGGCATGTCGTTAGCTTCCACGGGTGGGGGTCCGGCTCACTGGTTCGCCAGTCTGCCAGCCCAAAGTTTGCCCTTAGATGCTTTCAGTAGAAATGGTGTCACGGACATCCCAGTGGCGACTGTACCAGTTGGATACGGGGCAATTAAACTGAAAAGTTCTAAATTGCTTCAGGAACAGCTGCAGGATGTCACCAGCCGCTACTTAGAAATTTCCGGTGCGCCCTTTCGGCCGTAGAGGCATATTGTGCCGATCCTCGGATGTGCAGTGCGTGTCAGAGTTGCTACAAAGCACAGCCTTCGCGTCGTTACCAGTAAAACCCTTCATACCAGAACAACTTGCTTGTTCGAATGGTATCATCCGCAGCATGGACCCATCGGCGTCTCCGCAGGAACTACTTGATGACCTTCAGGCTGCCGGTGTTGGGGTGATCTCAGTTTACCGCTGCACCAAGGATGTTAATGGCTCACGTGTACCAACAGAGTCGGTGATTGCTACATTTGCAGGAGCTTCGTGCCCTTCTGAGATAAAGGTTTGGCCCATGGTGTACCGCGTCGACCCGTTACCTTTTCGCCATTGCGCTGTGGGGTGATGTGAAAAAGTACGTGGAGTGTGCAAAAAAAAAGAAATGAACTTGCCAAAGTGTGCGTCATTCACACAGCTCTGCGAATTTTGCCAGGACACACTGCTGTTGGCCAAACTGAGCTTTGCTCTCGGCATCGTGATGATTCTGAAACTATTCCTCACGGAATACCAAATGGACAAACCACTTATATTCTTTTTAAAAAGAGATGTGGAGTGTCTCATGAGGAAACTACTCACGACATTCATGAAGTGCTCAGTGCTGTTAATTTCCACAGGAATTGTCGGCTTGCTCAAAATGGATCCCTTAAATACCAACAGCAATATATCTGCAGACAATGTTGACATTGGGCATGCGGCTGAAGAAATGGTCAAAACCGCAAAGGTGAGCGCCAAGGACGTATTTGCCTTCAGGATGAAATGCAAGCAGTTCCTTATCGGTACTACCAAGAAAGTGCTACAAAAGAGCCCACTGACATTCTATCTAGTTAGGAGCCTGTCTTCTCTAGACCCTCGCCAAATGACATCAAAGCCAGATGAGTGCCTCAGAGGCTTTCGGAAAGTATTAGATGCGCTCATTGCAGTTTGGTAATTGGGTGAGCATGAGCGCGATTCGGCCCTACGCGAATACACAGAACTTCTGCAAGAGAAGAAATATAACCTGCGGCAGTTTGGCAAACACACTTTTAGCCTAGACGAGTTCTACATTGACCTCCTGAGGGTTGACTCATCCTATAAGTACTCGTGGAAAGTTGTGCGACTTCTTCTTGTCTTGAGCCACGGGCAGGCAACTGTTGTAAGGGGCTTCAGTGTGAACCGTACGATGCAGTAAGCAAGGCTGGTGGCATCCTGAACATTATATTAACAAAGGAGTTGCGTAGATCTGTCTTGGCTGCACACAACTGCTATCGAGCCTACTTGGAGGATAAAAAAAAGAAGCGATCGAGCAGTCAAAAGCATCAAAGGGAAGCCACATTGAGAAGAAATACACAGCTTGAAGATGAAGAGGAGGAGGTTGGAGGCAAGAATTGCCAGTTTAACAGCTTGTGCTGTAAAATGCGCTGAGCGAGCAGAACCTACAAGCGACATCACCTTCAATAGTCCAAGTTTGAAAGAAACGGCAAAAGAAAAGACTCTGGAGCTTGCAGAAATTGATGACAAGTTGAAGGGAAAGCTTCAGGAACTTAATCACGAGTCCACCGTTTGAGATTGGGCCTCTTTTTGTGGGTGTGTGCAATACGTGTGAGAAAAGAAGCTAGTTAGGTATTGATTATGGAAAATGTGCCTAACTTTGCTTGTGTACAGTAAAAGATGCGCTTCCTTGCTGTAAACCATGTTGCGGCCTTTTACTACGATCTCAAAAAGTCTTCTTTCAAGTCCTTGAAAATTCTTTGTTAGGGCCTTGAAAGTCCTTAAAAACCTTTAAATTTTTCCTCCACGGTGGCAATGAACCCTGTGTACTCCGTTTCGTACATAGCAGTCAACACTGTGGAAATAGCGTGCCTGCAAAACCATACTGTTACTCCGCCACATACCATTCGTTCCTCTCCAAGCCTCAGCGAATGATTGGATGAAAACAAGGAGCAGTATAAAACTGAGTGCTAGCATTGGGAACCATGGTCGAAGCTGTGAGGTGCTCTGCGTTCAGGCCCTCTGGCTGGGATATTCACAGAGTATGAACTAATTTTTAGGTGTGGATAGAGTTGGAGTGATTCTCCCTACCAGCTGCATACCATACTGCCACATGACATTCTTACTTCTTGAAATCTCAATTAGTCACTTTACGAAATTGTGGCAAAAGGTAAAATGAACTGCAGAAGGTTGCCAGTCACGGTACTTGAGATTTGCAGCAACGAAATAAGCATGCGTTCACTTTGGTTGTAGGGTGAACTACTTTTTGGGTGGGGACTTACCTAGCCTGTGTGGACAGGCATGCTAACTTCGGCAGTGTTGACTGCCAAGTATGAAACTGAGTATAGTCATTAGTTGCCTCATCTATGTGCTTTTGTTTTGTGCATAATTAAGTGACCCAGTAAACTTTTAAATAGCATATTAGTTCTTTTCGTTCATTACTTTTCACACTGGGTTTTTTGCTTTGCTTTGCTTTGTTCTACCTTGTGTTGTCCAAGTAGCCCGTGCCTTGGCGTTGCTGTTTGTAAACACTTTCTTCATTCTGTTGCTTCTTTTTAGCAATGCCCAAACTGCCTCTTGACATGTCCAGTGCATTCTGTGCATATGCCGGAACAGCTGATTAAGCACCTGGCATCGCATTCATCAAGCGGCACTGCTAACATCACTGCCTTTTACATTCGTAGACCTTCATAAAATGGGAAAGGGAACGAATGCATCCCTTGTTGATAGCAATAATGACATCACACAGTCTATCCATGATCTCTTCCACATAGCAGGAAGCAAATTGTGCTCCTCAGATGTTACTTCTGTCACCACTGCATCTCAGCACAGACAGCATATAAAGTCAGTTTGTCTCTTGCTTCTTGCGACCTCACAGAGTTGTGTTCGACGAGCAAGAAAGCGTGCTGTTTATGCAGTGAGCTTCTGCCTGCCGCAAAAAACCCTGCTGATCCAAAACCAGCTAGCACGCTTGACTGTCTGTTGGCTTGTTCTCCTGAACTCCCTGCTTCTCTTGGCTTGTCATCGTCGTACATTCTAGTGGAATTATATTTTGTACCGAGTGCTACACTATGCTACCAGTCGTACATTTCGCGATGGCTGGGAGAGGAAAGTTGTGCGCAGGTGCTGGATGCGCTTCGCCGTCGCTGCAGCTGCGCGCCGTCTCCACAGTCGGAACGAAGCGCACGATGCGCTTCGTTGCCGCCTCGTTGTTCTGCCACCCGAACCACGCGTCGCATGTGCAGCATTGCATATAAAAGGCGTAGCTGTAATGGGCAGCGGTATCAAGTTTGACATGGATGCAGGGAATGAGTCCAGTCGCTGTTAAACGGCGGTAAAGACAAGAGAAGATTAACTCTTCCGATCATGAGGTTTTCGCCTGGCACTTGGCTACTCAACAAAGAGAGAATGAGCGTAAGAAGGCGAAGAGAGTAGCGGAGACGCCCGAACCGAGAGAGGAATGGCTTGCCAAACAGAGACGCCAGACTGCCGAGCGTAATAGACGGCGCATAGCTGCCTAGATGGAGCCTACATGTCTCTCATTGCTAAATGTACAGTGACCACAAAAAGCTCTGCCTGGGAAACGTACCTCTCACTACGTATATCCTGGCATAGCCAAGCTAAGCCACTGCTATATTTTTACATAATTTTTTTACCAATCACTTTTTGCGAGGATCTGTGCTAAACATAATATTTAAGCATGACCAGCGCTGGACGAGCAGCTCGGTAACGCTACTTACTTGGAGTGGAGCCATGGGAAAACGAATATAAAACACATGATACCAATATGTTTTTCCTGCTCAGAACATGTTGTGTATGTGCAGCCAGGTGACACTTCATTGCACAGTAGGCTTGTAGTGCTTGCAAATCTGGTCTTATAATGTCAAGCTTTGTAGATAGCAATGAAGTCTACGCTTCCATCGTCTTGTTTTCTCTCGACTTTCCTCATACAGGTGTTGTACCAATGGACAATCACAATGTTCTGGTGACCCTAAAAGACTTCCAGGCTGCCCTGAAAGAGCTTGTGCCCTCCGTCTCACCATCTGAACTGGCATGCTACCAAGACATAGAACAAAAGTTGGCTGGACCAAAACCGGTTGCCGTGACTACGAAAAAGCAGAGAAGACGAGTGTTTTTTATGCATTGGTTTTCTGTATAATAGAGAGGTGATCATTATTTTTTCAGATAATGCATTGTGTCAATTTCAAGCCAGTTATAGCACTTCCATAAAGCATGTACAGAGTGTTATTGTAGTTGTGGAGAACTTTGTTATATTTCAGCGACCATGTATTGTAATCCTGTTGCCATGTTGCCTGCTCTTGTGTGTTTTAAATTTCTGCAGTGGAGGAGCCTGACAAAGTATGTAATTACCGTATTTACGCGCATAATTTGCGCCCTCGCATAATTTGCGCACCCTTAATGTATCACCCGGGTTTACAAAAAAAAACAATTTTTACTCGCATATTTTACGCATCGCGCTGTGCTAGACCACCATCATGCAAGTGGGCTCTACCCTATGGCTCTACGCAGTAGCATTCGGCTATTCCGCGTGTTTGCTCGGAAGGCTTTTTGAATCTTTTGTGCACTGGGAGTTCATGGCGGTGTCAGAGGCTGCTGTCACAATCGCAGCGGCACCAGCGGCGTCGCCACTCGGAACGGCCAGCAGCGCTTCCGGGAAGGATCGGCAGCTGATAGAAGAGCCAACACCGCTGTTTCTTTGGCTGATGCATGTGACTCGACTGCCGGCTACGCTTTTCTTGGTGGCTCTGACTGCTGGTGTTTGATTGTTCGGTCGTGTCTTGCAATGGGATATCACAACTATACGCCAAGTTTCAAACTGCTTGTCAGCGGCTTATCACGGCACGGAGCGGCGAAGCCAGGGAGAATAACCGCGTGCACGCAAGTTTGCCCATAGACGACAATCGTGTCGGCAAACTTGTGCGCATATGGCAATTCTCGCTGGCTTCGCAGCTCCGCGCCGTGAAAAGGCTCCGACAAGAAGTTTGGTCGACGCTCGTTCGGTACTGTTAAAGAATTGTGTGGTGTGATAATTGATTTATTGATTCGCGCTTGCTATCCCAGACAAAAGTTGCGAAAGCAAGCTTACGGAATCCGGAACTACCGAACAATTGTCTGGGCCGCAAGCGATGACGCTGTTTTAGCGTCTTATTCAGCTTCGTGCATGCACCTTCATGCCATCCCGAAATGGGGGGGGGGGGGAGGATGCGCGGCTTTTTATTTAGAGTGAACTTTTTTTCGGGGGGCGGCGACCGTGGGGTGTGGGTCCGGGTGCTGATGTATACGAAACAACATACACTATACCTATATTGCGCGTTATGACCTTTGTGGAGTTTTTTAGGTCGCGCTCGCGAAATCTCCGCGTAATTTGCGCACCCCCTTTTCCGAGCCCTAATTTCTGAACAAAAAGTGTGCAAATTATGCGCGTAAATACGGTATATGTATTCCTCACTAGTGTCTGGTTTAAACGTTTTGCTCCATGTGTTGCTTCATGTGTTGCTCCACAGATGTCGATGCCTACAAATGGCACATTGTTATGCAAGCAATTGAAAAGCACGAAACAATTGTCTCATTGCAGTGTCTCAAATAACAAAGTACAGCAAACAATGTTATTTGCATGGTACACGAAAGTAGTGCATGTTGCATTTGCAAAGCCAAAAGTTCAAGGTGTGTACAGTTAGACCTTAACGAAGTCCGTGAAATCCGCATGCTCGATTGCACTTTTGTTACATCGAGGTTCATCTTGTAGCATGCAAAACATCGTTCAAGACTTGTTTCCGGATCACCCACTGGAAAAGCCTTTGTCGGCGGTGAAAGTAGGCTGTTACTTCCGCGCTTTCCTCGCTGTTGATGCTTCAATGGCATTATGCGTCGTTCGCATGACTATAGAAATTCCATGGCGTCTTGCAAGCTCGCGTCAGCACGTATATCACATAAAGCACCTTGCGGGTGTTGCGAATGGCAGACCTGCCCTGAATTTTGGTTTTTCCATCTTCATCTTCTTATGAGTCCCCGAGCACAGAGCACATTGCCAACACAACAAATCATTATGGCGCATTTCATCACCACCTCCGTGCCCACACCCCCTTTTCCTAAATTTCAGGGAGAGCGAGAAGAACGCCCCTGTCATGAAATGAAATCAGAACCATTCCGCGCCTCGTCACTTTTCCACTATAAGCTTGAGTTTTCACATACAGCAGTTAGCGCAGCGCTCTTTGTGCGCGCGCAGATGGCCTCCAGGGGCTAGAAGCGGCTACACATGCATACTGCACTGGCGCAGTTGGGTCCCCTCTCAAGTGGATCACAGTAGCGCAACACTGATAGCGCTATGCCATATCTCATGTGCTTTTGTGAGTGTGCGTGCATTGTTGGAGTAAGACGCGAGGTTGTGAGGTGTGAAGCATAAAACGAGAGATTTAGCATTGCGCAATCTGATTCCGCACGCTGCCAGTGCGCACGCGCTCATTGGTCGCGTCGTAGGGGTGCTCTGCGCATGCACAGTGACTCTCCGCAGCCGTGGATCACGCTGTACATTCTATGCCTTCGCAGCCAATGCATTTGCCAATGGCAGTGACCTTTGCAGAGTTCTTTTGTCGGGATTCGGGGATGGATAAATTTGGCGCGCAGACTTTCGGTGGTGATTTTGGGCAAGAGCTTGTGAGAGCTACTGGTTGGCTGCCCCGACACTTGTGCTGCACCAGATGGCACCCCACTTTGATCATGCTTGCCTCACGGCCCCACTTGGGCCATTGAAATTCAGTCTGCATATGAGCCGTGCATCTGCCGGCCACGTGGAGCCCACTTTTTAGTGCTTGTGTCAGTATGCGCTCCGCTCCGCAAAACTCGTGCCCGCAGTGCAATTTTTCATTGGGTTTGTTCGAATTCAGCAGTACAACTTTGTTTCATTGAAAGTGCGGAAAATATACTTGGTTATATTGAAGCTGGAAATACGTGGCGCTCTATTATGAGCGACTGCGCCAAAGGTGAACAAGATGCTGGCTGATGATTGTGTTAGATGTGAAGACAACGAAGGCAGAGGCTGCTTGATTAGGCATCGTTTAGTGGGCAGCGACTTTGGGCACGGCGAAAGGGCTGTCTCTAAGACAAAGGCTGAGGGGACGCGAGACTGTAGTCTCGACGGTTAGGCTATGACTGTTGGCGGCGTCTCGGTTGACTCAACTGTGGGAAACGCAGGGGCAAATACTGCTGCTGCCATCTAGTGGGCTCTTGGCAAAGAAGGGATGGGCAGCTGGATGATGCTGCCATCTCACGTCTAACTCTTCCTTTCCAACCAAATGCTATTTTATCACTGGAGACCAAGAAGGGGAATAGCAGAAGGCTAGGGGAAAGAAGTAAAATGCCAACGCATGATGTGGAACATAAGGCAAAGAAGCTGACAATTACGTGAACACATAAACAGGGATCCCAGCAGTGGCCTAGTGGTTTGAGCATCCGCCTCGTACGCGGAAGGTATAGGGTTGCACCCTCAGCGGCGCTGAGTAGCCACCGGTGATAGAATAGGTGCAAGCTTTGCTTTATCATGGTGCTCGACTTGGGGTGGGGGAATAAAATGCTTCGAAAATGAGTCTATGTGACCCCAGCTTTTATAGACAGGTATCTTGTGCCATAGCATACTCCTAGTGACATACAAAAGCAGAAAGACTCCAAAGCAAAACCAAAGATCGCTAAAGAGGCTAAGCAATCTGTACACGTGCTCTAGGCGGACAGTTCAAGTTCTTCACAGGTGGGCTGGATTCTGACAGTGTCCAGTTTGACCAGAATGGTTGTGCTCTTCTGGGAGCTTTATCTGAAACCCGAACTCCAACTCACACGTGCGAAAGACACCGTTGGCACCAGCTGACGAGCTTACAGACGGAACTTGCCGCTTTGGAACCCGAGGAATTCTGTTTGCAGAGGCCACTTTTGTGTTTGCTTCCGACTGGGCTTGTTTCTGGGTATGGGCAGTGGCGTTGGGACTCTGCAGCGTGGGCAGGCTGGAGAAGAGACGAAGATCGGAGACGTGGTTACGAAGAGACAAGAACTTTATACAGACTATTCACATAATGTACAATTAAGAGCAACTGAGAATGGCTCTCGATCAGTTAAAGGGACTTGTTAAGAAATGGGAGTGCCTCTGTAACAAACCAGCAACCTGTTAAATACCCTTCATATTCCACAGATCCCTGACTGGGGAATAAAGTTCGGAGAACGATGTCCAATAAAGCAGCACAGATGTAGATACTGGTGGTGCCACCCACGGCAGGGGGCGGTGCTGATGCGCTTTCGCAGCTGGGTCGAAAGAAAGCGGAATTCTCGAACACTGTTGTGTTGACGTCACCACCGCAGTCAGATCGATGCCCCCGTGGGAAAGGAACGGCATGCCGATTCCCACCCTGGTGAAAAGCTTCAATGGGGAATGCAAGTGGGATTAACTGGGATCAACTGGTTTCAATGGGGATTAATTGGTCCCCATTGGAAACTAACTGGAATCAACTGGCCCCATTGAGCAAGCAAATGGTCCTAGTTAGGCCCCCAATGGGGACTAATTGGTCTGGATGGGGAAAAGACGCATCGAACACTCTCGTGTCTACTTCACCATTCTGGCGGGTTCGGAGCTTCCGAGGGAAGGGAATGTCAAGCCGTCTCCCAGCTGGTGAATGAATGACCTTGTATTTCCCACCTTTTCTCCAAAATGCGGGACCTCTGTCGCAGCCGTCTTTGACAACTCCAGAGTGACCTTTCAATAGCATCACGCCGTACGGCAAGCCAAGGGCAGACTCGGCCACTTGATGCCGCTGCTGTTGCCGCGCCATGGTTGCCCGGCCCGTATGAGGCAGTCTGCGTCTTAATGCATTTAGGCTGGAAAGCACGCCAGGCTTAACATCGTCAACAACGGATCAATCTTCCTTTATCCGCGGGAGAAAGGGCTTTCCGATCAGTAGACTGACGAGGTGGACGTTGCGTTGCCTGACCACTCGGGCTAATAGCGTCGCTGGGAGAAGCCTTCTCTCCATGTGGGAAGCCAACGGCGAGAATAACTTTCCCATGGGCGCATTGGTGAAATCCAACCATCCCTCTTTTCTGATTAACGACCTGCTGCAAGCCTCCCATCTCCACGAAAAGTCGGGGTTCGAATTTGGTGGTATTGCGCGACGCGGTACTTCCAGATAAACTTTGTCAACGACCAAGGCATCCAGGGCCGTTTATCTATATGGTACTGAATTTCTCTCCGCCACCGCCGGCAACGCGGGTAAACGGCGACAGGATCGGCATTGCCATCGGAAGTGCGTGCCATCACACCGGAAAGCTGCGAGAGGGCAGCGGGGCCAACGTTGGCCGGGGCTACGGTGCCGCCTCCTGTTGTGGGCTGTTCCCGAAGTCATCCTGAGGAGTGACTCCTTGACTGGAAATTGATCGCGTGCAGAGATTCCCCACTCAGTGATCTCGAGACTATATTTAAGCAGACTGACTGCGGAGCGTAATGGCGTGCTACTCACGTGCTTACTTCTCGTCTTTCCTCTCGTGCCGAGCTTTACTCTAAAACTGTAAATAAATTTGAGCAGTCTTCTCCGGCATCGTTCGGCTCTCGCTACTTTGGCCGCGCCGTTTCTATCCCGAACCACACCACTACAAAGCAGAGCATTGCTGCATGTCACACTACTCTGGCTAGAGAGGGACTTGAGGCCTGGAATATGACAAACCACGCTTTCATAGTTTCGGTGCTTCACGCAGTGCCTGACACTTCCCGCAATGCTTCACTGTCACTGCCTTATGCAATATGCCGATTGTGTGGGAATTTAGAGGTGACTGCACACGCCGCATAATCCGCGTTATTGTTGATGTTTTGAACGGCGACGAGGTTTTGAGTTCTACTGACCTGAAAGAACCAAATCTTCGAGGTAAATACCCCGAAAAGGTCGCACTGTTACAACAGGATACCCGTTTGGTGTAGCTTCTGCCACGGCGATATTCCTGAGGCGTATGGAAGAAATTTTGCAAGGTCTGCCAGGCGTCCAAGTTTACTTGGACGGCATTGTGGTAGCAGAAAAACGGCGCAACTGAGACACTTTACGCGAAATATTCAGCAGATTCCGTCATTACAGGTCAAGTTGCATCCAGAAAGTGCAAACTCAGAATGCCGGAAATCGAGTACCTAGGCCACCGTAGCAATACAGAGGGATTGTTTCCGAAGACCGATAACATGCTGTTCTAAGAATGCCAAGGAGTCACGGATCTCCCCGGAGAACACTCGGACCGAAAGAATGGACTAGGCGACAGGTGTACCAGCACAGACGCACATTTATTACACTCTACGTGATACACACACTACAACACAAAACTAACAAAACTATAACACAAAGAATAAAAATACACATGACCCGGGAACACTGCTGCCAGCGTCCACTATTAGCGTTCTACTGTTAGTGGTCGGCGTTCATGCTCACGGTTGGTTCGGTGTGGCTGCGGCGTTGTATGGATCCAGTAGCCGGCGTCGAGGCGGCGTTCGACGTGCTTGGGCTGGCGTCGCTGACGGCGTCACTCGCTGTGTCGTATAAGCTCCCGGTCCAAGCGCCCGTGTAGGTGATGCCGGTGTTGTTGGTGTTAAGGGCACAACCCGGATGGGTGGAAACAGCGCTGGAGACACTCCTGGCCGTAGCAGGTGGTAGCGTCCTCCGTTGACTCCCCGGAACGGGCTCAGGCCCGGCAGGAAGTCCAAGATGCGAAGCCGTAGAACGCGAGCTCACCAGAGCTGTAGCCGGCGTCGCTCTCTTCCAGCCGATGTGTCCCTGACCCGCCGGAGCCTCCGCTTCTCAGCTGTTCCCCACCGTGCCTCGCTCTCCCTCGCCCTTTTATAGCCTCGAACTTCTCTCCACCTCACCGAATGCTTCTCCACCAATCCTCTCTCCACCTCCCCGAATGTTTCTTCTTTCTCTTCTTTATTCTTTGGTTAACCAACGTCGTCTTCTTCGCACCTCTTTCCTTTAAAATTTATTTTATGCTCCTTAATATATGTGACAAGGGCCCGCTCTCTCAAGAGATTTTCCATGACTGCTCGTTTTTCCATAAAAAACTGCTCACGTCAAACTCGTCTTCAAGCCATCCAGCCAAACGACTATCTTCTGTCGCGATTCTGGACCCAGCACACAACACAACGCAGATGTCCAGCACACACCAAGAGCACACCACTAACTTAGCACATGAAACTGCGTTTTCAGAACACTAACACACCACTGCCGTTGTCCGTACAGAGTCCTTAATAGACATGTTGGTGTCCACAACACACTCCCTTGTGAACACCAACAAGAGCAACAAGATAAATCCCAGAGATGCATTAGCACAGCAACAAGATACATCCCAGAGATACCTAGAGCTGCTCAGTAGCTCTAATTTGTAACATATGACCTCCGTTTTGCCTGGCCTATCCGAAAACATCTACCTTTGATTTGGAGTAGAGCTGTGATCGTCTGTCTTCATTTACATTGGGCTTCATTAGTACCTCATCCCCTCCTACGTTTTTCTTCCCACTGAACGTGGGCCCCTCGGCAACATCACCTGTCTCCTCGGCCACTACCGAGCATGCTACCTTGGAGGCGTACCATTCGGCACCCCTTTCTTCGCACCTCTTCAACATATTTACATGGAAAACGTTCTTAGTGTCATGTATCAATAACTTATATTCCATGTCCATTTTATCCCGCGTCACAAGGTACGGGCCCTTCCATTGCATCAGTAACTTATATGATCCGTGGGTAGCAGGACGAGCACCCTGTCGCCCGGATTAATATTTCTGTGAATGGCTTTCTTTTCATCATATTGCCGCGAATATTTGCAATGTATATTCGTTTTTCAAATCTGCCGCCACACCACCTTATCGCTTTCATTTCGACGCAAGACGCGACTAGATTTATCTCAATTGATCGCAAGCCAGGCAAACCTGATTCTACGTTGTTCCGGAATGTTCTAATAACTTTGCACGCTTTATCTCGAAAGTTCGCTATCAGTTTAAATTGAGCACGGCCGACAGCGGCGGGCATTCTGTTCGACGACCGCAGAGCACGCTTGTCGCTTCGCCGCCGCCGAGTGATTCAGTCCATTTTGGGTACAAGTCAGCCCAATAAACAGTTTTCTTTTAGATGACCCTTTCGTCCGTCTTCATCACTGCTTCGACTGCCGTCACCACTACGTGACAATATCATCTATAGCTTTCGCACGCCCTGTCCAGGCCCTGATGTGCAAGCCGGCATGTTTCCTTCGGCCTGTCCCGCAACTCAGTAACGTACGTGTATGTTTTGAGATCTGATTCAATCTCTTTATTAGCCCACAGCTCCTTGAGTATTACAAGTGGACTACTAACTGTTCTCCCATACAGCATCTCGAAGGGCGGGAAACCAAGACTCGTTTGCGGTACTTTGCGGTAAGCGAAGACAAAAGCTGTGAAATATCGATCCCAATCAGTAAGTCTCTCCTGGCACATTTTCTTGATCATGTTTTTGAGGTTGCCGTTGAATCGCTCTACAAGCCCATTACACATGGGATGGTAAGGCGTCGTCAGTAACTGCCTTACTGGCAAAAGGCGGTTAATCTCCTTCATTAGTTCTGATGTGAAGTTCTAGCCCCGGTCACTCAAAACTTCCCTCGGGAACACATAACGCGAGAACATTTCTTCAAGACCCTCCGCCACTTGGATACTGTCAATAGTTCTCAGTGGAATAGCGTCAGGATAACGAGTGGCCACGTCAACCAGAGTAAGCACATATCAATTGCCTTCGGCGGATAATGGATAGTGTCATGGATCTCTCCGGAGAACACTCGGACCGAAAGAATGGACTAGGCGACGGGTGTACCCGCACAAACGCACATTTAATACATGCTACGTGGCACACACACTAGAACACAATACTAATACAAAACACAAAGACTATAAATACACGCGACCCGGGCACACTGCTACTATCGTCTACTATTAGTGTTCTACTATTAGCGGTCGGCGTTTGTGCTCACGGTTGGTTCGGTGTGGCTGCGGCGTTGTGTGGATCCCGTAGCCGGCGTCGAGGCTGCGTTCGGCGTGCTTGGGCTGCCGTCGCTGGTGGCGTCGCTGGCTGTGTCGTACAAGCTCCGGTCCAAGCGCCCGTGGAGGTGATGCCGGTGTTGTTGGCGTTGGGGGAAGCACCCAGTGGGTGGCAACAGCACTGGAGACACCTCTGGCCGTAGCAGGTTGTAGCGTCCTCCGTTGACTCCCGGGAACGGGCTCAGGCACGGCAGGCAGTCCACGATGCGATGTCGTAGAACGCGAGCTTACCGGAGCAGTATCCGGCGTCGCTCTCTTCCAGCCCATGTGTCCCTGACCCGCCGGAGCCTCCGCTTCTCTGCTGTTCCCCCGAGTACCTCGCTCTCACTCGCCTTTTTATAGCCTCGGTGTTAGTCCATGTAAGCCTTGTCGTCGTCTTCTTCTCTTCTCCACCAATCACCTCTCTCCACCTCAACGAATGCTTCTTCTTCCTCTTCTTTATTATTCGGTTAATTCGCATCGTCTTCTTCACACCTTTTTCCTTTAAAATTTAATTTAGGCTCCTTAATATATGTGACAAGGGCCCCCTCTCTCAAGAGTTTTTCCATTAAAAACTGTTCACGTCATACTCCTCTTCAAGCCACGCATGCCAACCGACTATCTTCTGTGGCTATTCTGGACCCAGCACACATCAAACCGCAGATGTCCAGCACACATCAAACTCACACCACTAACACAGCACACCAAATTGCGTTTCCAGAACGCACCACTGCCGCTGTACGCACAAAGTCCTTAATAAACATGTTCGTGTCCACAACACACTCCCTTGTATAATCACGTAACACCAACAGCAGCAGCAACAACAAGATAAATCCCAGAGATACATTAACACAACAACAACAAGATACATGCCAGAAATACCTAGAGCTGTTCAGTTGGCTCTACTCATGAAGTCCGCTCCCACGTTATCTCTGCCTTTAATATATTCAACCCGAAATGAGTATACTTGCAAGGCCAAACTCCATCTCATAACTTTACTATTGTTCATTTTGGCCTTGGTTAAATATTCAAGCGCTTGATGATCTGTTTGAATCCCGAAATGTCTCCCATAAAGATAAATGAGGAATTTCTTTAGCGCCCACACCACCGCCAAACATTCCTTTTCAACAGTGGAGTAGTTGCGTTCACTAGCCGATAATCTCTTGCTTGCAAAAAATACCAGATACAGTACGCGATTCTCTTCTTGCAAGAATACGGCTCCTAAAGCTCGGTCTGACGCATCAGTGCGAAGCACGAACTCTTTACCCAGATTCGGAGCAAGCAGAACGGGTGGTTTTGCCATATACCCTTTTAACATTACGAATGCATTTTCATGTTCAGCAGTCCAAGTCAGCTTATTGCTTGCTCCCTTCTTAGTTAGTTCGACAAGCGGGTCGGCTATGTGGGCATAGTCGGGAATAAAGTCCCTGTAGTATCCCGCCAGACCCAGGAGCGACTGTACCTCTTTCTTGGTCGTCGGTGTCTGGGCGTGCTGTATTTTGTCCAAGATGTCGTCTTTCGTCGCGATACGGCCCATCCCCTGCTTGTGCCGGAGAAAAGAAATGGCTTCAAAGCCCACCTCACATTTCGCCGGATTTATGGTCAACCTGGCTTGCTGAATTCTATGAAATAGTTTTTCCAGTGTAATTACATGCTCTTCCCACGTATCTGTTGCCACCAGTATGTCATCAATATAGTGTTCTACATTTTGGAGCCCATCCAAAACCTTCCTCATCAGCTTCGTGAATATTGCAGACGCTGTCTTCAAACCAAAAGGCATGAATTTAAACTTGAAAAACCCGCCGAGCACGAAAAGTCAGTCTGCTCTTTAGAAGAATCTTCCATTGGTATTTGCCAATATCCTTTAGCTAAGTCAAATTTAGAAAAAACCTTTTGTGAGCCACCTTAGCGAACACCACGTCCGCTCTTGGTATGGGCTCTGCAACGGGTACTATGATGTAATTTAGCCGACGAAAATCTACACACAGTCGGTTAGTACCATCGGCTTTTTTGACAACCACGACAGGCGCATTGTACGCTGACCATGACCTCTCAATCACACCAAGCTTCAACATATCCCGTACCTCCTTTTCTATTGATTCTTGGACTGCTAAAGGTAGTGGGTATTGCTTCACGCTGATTGGTCTACCTGTAGAGAGATCTAGTCTGCCACATATGACATCTGTTTTGCACGGCACATCTGAAAACACATCATCTTCGCTTTGGAGTAGGGTCTTTATCTGAGAGCTTCGGGCTTCATTCAAATTGCGGTTAATTAGCACCTTTTCCCAACCTACAGTTTTCTTCCCAATGCATGTGGGCATCTCGACAACATCATCTGTCTCCTCGGCTACTACCGAGCATGCTACCTTAGGGGCGCACTTAACGGGAACTCTTTCTTCGTACTTTTTCAACATGTTTGCATGGAACACCTTCTTGGTGTTACTTATCAGTAACTCATAATCCATGTCAATTTTCTTCTGCGTCACAAGGTAAGGGCCCTTCCACAGCATCAGTAACTTATTATTATCCGTGGGTAGCAAGATGAGAACCTTGTCGCCCGGATTCAAATTCCTGTGAGTGGCTTTCTTGTCATAGTAGCCCTTATAGCGTTCGGGCGCCCTTTCCAGGCATTGATGCGCAATCCTGCAATATTTCTTCCAACTTGTCCCGCAACTCAAGAACGTATGTGTAAGTTGTCTTGAGATCTGATGCAATCTCCTTATTAGACCAAAACTCCTTGAGTATTGTAAGTGGACCTCTAACGATTCTCCCTTACAACATCTCGAAAGGCGAGAAGCCAACACTCGTTTGTGGTACTTCGCGGCAAGCGAACAAAAGAGCTGGGAGATATCTATCCCAATGAGTAGGTCTCTCCTGGCACATTTTCGTGATCATATTTTTGAGGGTGCCATTGAATCGCTCTACAAGCCCAATACACATGGGATGGTAAGGCGTCGTCAGTAAGTGCCTCACTGACAAAAGGCGGTTAACCTAATTCATTAGTTCCGATGTGAAGTTCGAGCCCCGGTCACTCAAAATTTCCCTCGGGAACTCATAACGCGAAAACATTTCCACAAGACCCTCCGCCCCTTGGATACTGTCAATAGTTCTCAGTGGAATAGCGTCAGGATAACGAGTGGCCACGTCAACTAGAGTAAGAACATATCTATTGCCTTTGGCGGATACTGGAGAGATTGGCCCCACAATGTCAATCGTCACTCGCTGAAACGGTAGGTCGATGGCTGGCATCTTGCCCAGAGGTACGGGACCAACTCTTCCCTTCGGAACTGTGCGCTGGCACATGTCACATGAGCGAACAAAGCGCTTAACGTCACTCTGAACACCCGGCCAAAAGAACTTCTCGGTGATCCTAGACAACGTTTTTTGAACACCCTGGTGTCCGGCCATAATGGCGTCATGTCCTAAGCGTATGACGATCTCGCGCATATACGTTGGTAACACCACGTGTTGGACCCGCCTTCCTGAACTAAATATGCATTCCCTGTGCAGAAGACCATTTACCAATTGATACGCGAATAACGTCCGACTCTTCTTTCTTTTCGCTTTTTCCCCGACTCTTTCGAAGCAGGCCTTCAAGCTCGGGTCTTCTTTTTGCCTAATAGCAATTTCGCCCGGTGTTATGCTCAGACACATCGTAACAGGAGTAGAGAGCGGACCCTGCGTTGCTCAGGCTGTCGCTTGAGCTCTTGTCTCCACTCCCGACGAGAAACTGACTGCACCCGTCTAAGCTATCGCGGGCCTTTCCTCCTTTGGATGTTCTTCAATGTCGAGCATCCTCCACTCGGTATCGGGGTCTTCGACACCTCTTGCACCCGTGATTTTTCCCAAATGAGATCGTAAATAGGTTGGTCTACGCATTTTGCCACTACCTGTCCAGTATAATATGGCGTGGACTCTAGAATCCTGGCTTCAAGAAGGTACCTTACTATGCTATCTACAAGAGTGACGGCCGACGCTTCCCCTGTAAGATCCTCGTCCTTCACCAGGCTTCTCCGAACCAAACTTGTGTTGGCTCCGCTGTCTCTATGCACCAATATAGTACGGTCCACCATTTGCCCAACCACCACCGGCATTGCTGCTTTCGACTTGGGTGTTCCGCTCAACACCTCATTTTCCAGCGACGTTTGCTCTCCTTTCAGCTGTGGAACTTCAGGTGGCGTGACAAGTTCTACCCTAGAATCGACAACGCATGCAGCTCGGTCTTGCGTTCTGTATCGGCACTCATCCAGAGTATGACCCCTCCTTCTACAACCTTGACACACCACCTGTGTTTTTTGGGCAGCGCTACTAGTCCGACAGTCAGCTGCACGGTTTCCCACCTTGCCGCAGAGAAAACACTTTACTGGCGCCTGAGATGCACCGCCATATGCTCTTGTTTTTCCCGAACCTCACGAAAACCCTCTGCCGTAAGCCTGAATCATTGGAGGAGCACCTTTTTGACTTTCTCGTAGTTCATGGAATCAGCTGCAGGCATCCTTCCAAACACACTCAGCGCCTCTCCGACTAAACACATGCTTAATGCCGTGGCCCATTCACTGCGCTCCCAGCCTTGCCCCAAAGCTATCCGCTCGAATCGTTGCATATATGCATCCAAATCATCTCTCTTGTCACCAAAAGGAGCCATAAGCTTTCTTGGACAAACTCTAGCCGGTCTAGCAGATTCTGTGTCCGCTAAGGAACGCTGATCATTGTCCGTGATCTCCTCATATCCTCCCGCGACATGCGCCTGTTTCCACAAAATAAACTCATTCCGTTCTACCCTTCTTTTTTCCTGTTCTGCCTCGCGTGCTCTTCTAGCTTCTCGCTCTTCTGCTTCGCGTGCTCTTTTCTCTTCTCGCTCTTCTGCCTTGCGAGCTCTTTTCTCCTCCCGCTGTTCATCCTCGCACTCTTGTGCATCGCGAGCGTCTGCGCGTGCTTGCTCCCTTTCCTCTATCTGCCTATCTGCCTCCTCTTTCCCTCCTCGGCATAGAGACGCATCGCATCTTCTTTGCTTAACCCTAGCTTGCGCGCCAGTTCGAACGTTTTTGCCAAATCCGTACTTTCTGCCGTCGAGAGATCGGAAAAGTCCGATCAAAGCAAAAAGAAAAAGGAAATGAATCCTGGCACAGGCTCGCCAGTTATCTTTGTCACGGATCTTCCCGGAGAACACTCGGACCGAAAGAATGGACTAGGCGAGAGGTGTACCCACACAGACGCACATTTAATACACCCTACGTGACACACACACACTAGAACACAAAACTAACACAAAACACAGAATAAAAATACACACGACCCGGGAACACTGCTACCAGCGCCTACTATTAGCGTTCTACTGTTAGTGGTCGGCGTTCGCACTCACGGTTGGTTCGGTGCGGCTGCGGCGTTGTATGGATCCAGTAGCCGGCGTCGAGGCGGCGTTCGATGGGCTTGGGCTGGCTTCGCTTACGGCGTCGCTCGCTGCGTCGTATAAGCTCCCGGTCCAAGCGCCTGTGGAGGTGATGCCGGTGTTGTTGGCGTTGGGGGCACCACCCGGATGGGTGGCAACAGCGCTGGAGACACCCCTGGCCGTTGCAGGTGGTAGCGCCTTCCGTTGACTCCCCGGAACGGGCTCAGGCACGGCAGGCCGTATAGAACGTCAGCTCACCGGAGCAGTAGCCGGCGTCGTTCTCTTCCAGCGAATGCGTCCCTGATTCGCTGGAGCCTCCGCTTCTCTGCTGTTCCCCCCAGTGCCTCGCTCTCCCTCGCCCTTCTATAGCCTCGGCGTTCTCTACACCTCACCTAATGCTTCTCCGCCAATCATCATTCTCCACCTCACCGAATGCTTCTTCTTCCTCTTCTTTATTCTTCGGTTATCCAACGTCGTCTTCACACCTCTTTCCTTTAAAATTTAATTTAGGCTCCTTAATATATGTAACACAAGGCCAACTTGCCTGGGAGAACTCTTACCATTTATCGGCGTTGTGACGTACTACACGTCGCTCTTTTCGGCCGTACTGCCTTCCCTTTACGATCTACTGAACAATTGATGCGCGCTGCCAATGGGGACGAGAGAAATCGACGCATTCGAGGCCGCGAAGCGAAGAAGACGGCAATGTTGTGGATTATTGTGATCCAACGAAGCTACTCAGAAACGTACACGTCATCACGCGGCATTGGGGCTCTTCTGCCCTTAGACAGAAGGAAGCCTTCGGCCCATTGGTTTCCGCTCCCGCACACTCGCGGGCGCTGAACAGAATTACTCTCAAATTGAACAAGAGTCTCTTGCGGTGGAGTTCGGTGTTAGAAAATTCCCTTAGTTCGTAGTGGGATACCATTTTACTCTTGCGGATCACAAGCCACTGCTCAGTCTGTTCAGTCCCTTAAAACCAGTTCCGGCCGTGGCTGCATCACGATAATTCAGCGTTGGATCCTATTGCTGAGCACCTATACCAGTATACAATTCAGCACAAACCTTGAAAGGATTTAATTCCAGCGGATATCCTAGGTGGGCCGCTTCCCAATACAGTAAGAGCATGATCACAGTACCGCGGTAGCAAGAGACGAAGACGCGCATAAGTACAGTCCCGGGCAGAATATTATGGAGCACGCTTCGGTGATTCGAACTCTCCCCACACCTTACATAACGCATATTAGGAGGTACTTCTTACACAGCTTAGCACACGTCACTGGCGCGTTCGCGTATCAACATAAGACACTTCAGTAGAACCCGTTCTTGGGTAGATGAAGCGCACAGAAACACAGCACACAGGAAAAGAAATACATGGGACAGGCGCTACTTGCAACTGTTTATTGAATTCAAGAACAGCTTATTCATAGCCAAGTGAAGGCGTGGTGGAAAGGGAAACAAAAGTAACATAACAAACGACAGGTAAATGACTAGTGTGAGGGGAAGGATACTACTGAGGGGTGGAACAAAAGTGATTCAAATCTTTCTAAAGTTATCTAAAAATATACTTTCATTCTTATGGATGACCAGCGATGGGATGCTAACATAGGAACTCCCGCTTTTTCTAATCCGGCGGGCCTCTAGCAGATCACGGGCAGTCTTATCTTTACTTCTACATAATATCTGAGTTACATGGAGCTTTGCTTCAAAATTTTTTTTTGCTCTTCTTTGCCGCAGTCCTTGAAGTGATGCGGCAAATGTGATCTTGTACCAGCTCTTAGCGAGCGTTTATGCTCCGTTAGGCGTTCATTAATACATCGGCCTGTCTGGCCGATGTACACCTTTCCACAAGTCAGCGGGGTGCTATAAACTACCCCCACAGCACATTTCAGAAAAGGGTTTGCATGCTTAGTTTCGCATTCTGTTGACTTAATAATAAAAATAATTGGTTTTTTGGGGAAAGGAAATGACGCAGTATCTGTCTCATATATCGTTGCATACCTGAACCACGCCGTAAGGAAAGGGATAAAGGAGGGAGTGAAAGAAGAAAGGAAGAAATAGGTGCCGTAGTGGAGGGCTCCGGAATAATTTCGGCCACCTGGGGATCTTTAACGTGCGCTGACATCGCACAGCACACCGGCGCCTTAGCGTTTTTCCTCCATAAAAACGCAGCCGCCGCGGTCGGGTTCGAGCCCGGGAACTCCGGATCAGTAGTCGAGCGCCCTAACCACTGAGCCACCGCGGCGGGTTCTGTTGACTTGGCATTAACATTTTCAATCTTCCGACACAGCGATTCAAGTTTTCTGGGTGCAGAGAAGACCACCGGGACTTTGTGTTTCACGGCAACATGATTAAGATTATGAGCGACTTTGTGGGAGTATGGAATCACCATCGGTTTCACTTTCTTTTCAGATGCTTCACCATCCTCGCTCTTTTTTCTCCTTATTTTTTTCCCCTTTTCAGCAATGCTTCCGTCACAGAACTAATCACCAGGGAAGGAAAGCCTACCTGTTTAAGCTTTTGTATCTGTGCGTCAAAGCTTTCTTGTACTTTATGATAGCACGATTTCTTTAGAGCTGAATCAAGGCACTTGATGGCAGTGGCACGTTTCACAATATTGATGGCAGTGGCACGTTTCACAACGCCTGTCGAAGACAAATAACACTAAGGATGGTAGGAAGTTATCTACAGATATACCGGCAGTATTTTAAAAAGAAATCTGGCCGTTCTTTCGATGCAGGCTAAGACAGATGCCACCAACTCTGCATGTTGTATAGTATAAAAGAGATCAACCACATCTAAAGAAAAAATACAGCCTAGTGAGTTGTTCTCCCGCAGAAATTCAATGACTGCAAGACTGTTCCTGACGCCAAACAGATCTTCCACAACCAGGTTATTGAGCCGTTTTAGAAGGTAGCGGCTAACTTGCGTTTGCCATGAAGCTCTTTCGCTCACTATGCACCTGAAAGGTGTACCTTCCTTGTTTCATGTTTCATTGAAGATGGTTGGAGAGGTCCGTCAGTAGGTAACGTCCTGATGAGGCTGTCAACACCATCGAGCAAGCACCTTTCTTTGTCCTCCGCATCGGCTCTGTTGGAAATCCGTCGATTCAGGGAAAGGAGCTCATGTTCCGGGATCCTCGGCTCGAGGCTGTACTTTGGACCCTTCTTGAGGACTTCAACGATGTCTTCGATGTTTTTCGCAGCGAAGAACACATGCAAAATTTTGCGCTTGCTGTCCTGAATACGTTTTGCGAGCTTCTGTAAACCGAGTTGTTCACATAAAAATTGCCCAACTTTTTACCTTTCCAGGTTTCTGTTTAGTGGTCTTGAAATTCTTTTGGATAGCCTGGATTGCTTTATCGCCGAACATGGGTGACGGCAAGACGACGAAGCCTCCTTCGTCGGCCTGCATGAGTCGTAGGTCATTGTCCTTGAAAATGAAAAACCTACATGTTTCATTGGAGATCGTTGGAGAGGTCCTTTAGTAGGCACAGTCCTGATGAGGCGGTCAACACCATCGAGCAAGCACCTTTCTTTGTCCTCCACATCGGCTTTGTTGGAAATCCGTCGATTCAAGGAAAGGAGCTCATGCTCCGGAATCCTCGGCTCGAGGGTGTACTTTGGACCCTTCTTGAGGACTTCAACGATATCTTCCGGAATGTATGCTCTGCCAAAATCTGAGGAGCCGTGCCGCCGTCTTGGACTTCTTTGCTTCCTTTGGATAGCAAAAGCAGAGTTTTTTGCCACAATATTTATGTGGTCTGGGCTGCTAGTTTCCTCAGAGGCTGTAGCTTCATGCCGGCGATGGTTATAGGGTCCGGGTAAAAACACATTAATCAAAGTCATTCGTAGAACAGGCGATTCTATCTCCATAGCTCGGATCGTAATATCCGGCACATCCTTTTAACATGACCGATGGAGGGCCTGGCGAAACCAAACAATGCGGCAAGTTCATGAGGTATAAGTCCCTTCCTGATGCAGTACCCATCAACCCTCGCACGGCACGTCGTAAGGGCGATATGGCAGATCACCAGTGAAGGTTGTGGTGGACTTGAAGAGACACATAGAAAAAGGCCCACTGTAGAAGAGAGGTATTTCAGTAGAACACGTTCTTGGACAGGTTGGTTCATAGCTTGATTAGATGAAGCGCACAAAAACACAGCACGCAGGAAAAGAAAAACATGAAACAGGCGCTACTTGCACCTGTTTCTTGAATTCAAGAACGGCTTATTTATAGACAAGAGGAAGGCGTGATGGAAAGGGGGACAAAAACAATATAACAAACAACAGGTAAATGACTAGTGCGAGGGGAAGAATACTACAGAGGGGGGAACAAAAGTGATTCAAATCTTATCTAACAATATACTTTCATTCTTATGTATGACCACTGATGGGGTGCTGACACAGGAACTCCTGCTTTTTCTGTACCGTGTCTTTTTTTTCCTGTGTGCTGTCTTTGTGCGCTTCATCTACTCAAATATAAGACACACTCATATCTCCACTACAGAACACGTGAGAAAAATTTCAAAATCCGAAGCATGCTCCGCAATATTTTGGCCGCACCTGTACAGGTTTATACAATTGTTGCCAACTCCGCACTTTTGTCTTCAAAGGTTAACTGCCCGCGATGTGGTAATGACGCAACTGATGGAGCGCACACTGAATGGCTGGCTTCGAAAGTTGGAGCCATCTCAAGAAGTGCTGCATGATTATATAAAAAAGAGACGAGCTAACGTTCAACGAAAGACTTATCTGCCATCGAGCCGTCATACCTACTGCTGCGCGGCAAGCAGTAATAGACATATTGCACGACACACTTCAGAGAACCATAGTGATGAAAAGGTTAGACTACTCTCTCCTCTAGTATCCAGGGCTCGACCGGGACATTGAAAGAAATGGTGAGCTTGTGCCCGATACGCATCCAATGGAGCAGCATGCCGCCAGCCAAGCAGCCCATGCCTTGGCCCGAAACTGAGGAACGATGGTCAAGGATTCATGTGGAATTTGGCCGCTCGAGGGCTATATACTGTTAGTTCCCACACCAAACGGATAGAGGCAATTTTACTCAAGAGATACTCACGCCCCCCCCCCCCCCCTTACCACTGGTCTCTTGCTTATACCTACGTGCGGGCTACGTGCACCGTTTTCGCCATGAAATGAACCTTTCAGGCACGGAGGCATTGATTAATCGTGGGGTTCACGTCTCCCGCTCTCCTGAATAATGGGAGAAGCAGTTCAGCAAGAGGGGCCTATAGCATTCTGAGCGGCCTGTACGCTTAATTAGGTTCTTCGAGAATTCATGAGCTGAGTTGCTGCAGCCTTCTCATCGGCTGGAGTGGGGCGAGGAACTGTTGGATCATGTCTCTCGCCCTCACAAGCTGCACGTCTGCGTAAGATATCAGGGTCATAGGACAAGGCAGAGAAGAAGTAACGCTTGGAGCCTACAAAACCTTCAGAAGTTAGGTGCACGGACAATTTTGAAAGCCATACCGTTGGCGAGAATGGTGGGCTCCAAGTTGTGTGAACCATCATAGGGCACTTAGGCTTTGCCGGCATGTTGTGTTTGTGCTATGCCATTATCTGAAATATGGGAACAGCATTCCTTTGTCGCCGCCGTGAGTAAAACAGCGGACTTATTGGTTAGGGCACATTTAGTTTCTCCTTCGTAAGGAACCAGATAGATTCAGTTTTTTCTTCTCTGATGTTTGCATTGTAGTACTTGTCAGAAAGTGCGCCACTTCTCTCTCTATTATCCCTGTGGGCCTTGATTTGACTTTGCATACTACAGCAATGCTGTGTGTCTTTAGGTGAGCAGGCGCAAACGATTTCATAGCATCTGAGGGCTTGTGGCCCATGACTTTTGGGAACAACACAATTAGACCTGCCATGTGCCTCTGTATGACAACCGTTGTTCTGCGTGATTGCGCCGGAAACAAGTGGCGCAATCATGACCCTACTAACATGATTTGTAGCTTCCTCCGAAATGTGCAGCCTGGCTCCGGATTCACGGCGCCGTCGCGCCGTCTGGTGCTGGATTCACTTCGACCTCTGGTCCTGTATTCAGTGCGCCTCTGACGTCTTGCTTCGACTTCTCTTAGGTGCATCTTCTGGCGCTTGTTCTACCAACATTATCATGGTCGCACTGCGGTGTGCTGTGCGTGTGCTTCTGTGCGCTTTGTTGCTCGTCCTTTCATTTCCGGATTATACTAGCTTCCCGACATGCGTGTTGTGCAGCAGAAGACATGTCCGCTCCTGGAAACTCAGGGAGCACCATCCTGATCATCGTGCAGGTGTTGCTGGCAGAACAGGTGATGTAGCCGGTCATGCATCCGCACGATATAGAGTGCTGT
Organism: Amblyomma americanum; assembly: GCF_052857255.1. Lineage (NCBI taxonomy): Eukaryota > Metazoa > Arthropoda > Arachnida > Ixodida > Ixodidae > Amblyomma > Amblyomma americanum. The sequence continues at coordinate 60,499,781 of NC_135501.1, forward strand.
CTCGACCGTAGTATTGTGTCCGGGGACGTCACATGCAGCCCATATTGCCCTTATTTACATCGGGGACTGCTGAACGTCACAAGCCACCAGAAGCCGTGTGGGCTGCGAAATGGCACATGTCGGTCGCACGGCGCGCCGATCGACTGCTGTAATCAGCCGCCCCGACTACGCGACGACATGGCGGGTGGAGGACATCCTGTACTCCCGCCCCTCGTCTGAAAATGTGACAGCGCAGTGGGTTGCCCATGATGAAAGGGCTCCACTGTCGGCGGCCGCCGACAGCTCACGGCTGCATTAGCCATTGACTCATCTGTGAAGGAACTGTCAGCCACCAAGGAACAAGCTCATGACTACACGAAAGGGCGTCAGTGACGAGACAAAGCCTTCCGAGGCGCTGACGCCATGGCAAACGTCGAAGAAATCAGAGGAGGAGCTGGGGTAACGCTTCAGCTCAGCAGGGGCCATGGTAGCTCCGCCATCACGGTGCTGGCAGCCCTCCAGTATGGGCAACGACCGTAAAAGCCAGACCTCGCTGTTCATGGTGGCCGCTGTAGCTCGGCCGTCTCTTGCTTTGTTTCGTCGCTTCCACGTCGCCTGTTCTCTCCAACTTCCGGCAGGCATCCACTTAGCGCGTGCTCTGTGCTTTGCACCTGCTACGCACGCTGCTTGGGGAGACCGTCTTCTTTTCTCTCAAGGGAACGTGCAGTGTTCAGGCGGCGCTGCGACTGTTGTGCCGCGTAGCGAAAAACGACTGTTTTATGCGTTGCATATTGCAATCACTCAGTTCAGCCCTTGGGCGCGGCCGGGCAGCCACCATTGACCTTTAGCGCAACCACGTGACGTGACGTCACAACAGCCGGAGGAAAAGCTGGGCCCCAACTCGCGCGGTCGCGCGCGGCCGCAGCCACCACCTGACTCCCGCTCCTCGCGCTAGGGGCGCTGCACCGGCGCGTAACGTCACGGAGGAAAAGCTGGGCCCCAACTGGCGCGGTCGCGCGCGGCCGCAGCCACCACCTGACTCCCGCTCCTCCCGCTATGGGCGCCGCGCTATGATTGACGTCACGGCATATGTATAAAAGAGCTGCGCTCCTTCGCTGGGACAGTCTTATACCCCTGTCACACGGGCATTTCGAGGGCCCTCGAACCGATAGTCTATCGACTCAAAGGCGATCGAGCGCTGCTACACGGGCAGTTTCAATGGCGATCGAGTCAATAGCCTATCGAGTCAACGGAGCAGCAGGGAACTCCATCGAGATATGCAACGCATTCTTGGATTAACCAAGCTAAGCCTGGCCATTTTTTTGTCGACTCTTCTTTAGTTACGTGTATGGGTTGTTTTCGATCAGAGAAGGTCCTTGCAGCTTTGCAGCCGATCCTTCCGTCCCTGTATGCCCTCGTCTCGGCGTGAGAATCCGTCGCTGTCCAGTAGCTCAATCCCTGCCGGTTGGCCTCTGTCGGAGTCAGGGCTGCGACGATATTCTCCATTGTTTTTGCGGCCCTTGTGCGTACATACTTACCGGTGATCGCATTTTCTTTGATGTTCGGTACTGCAGAAGAACCGACAACTGAGCTAGTTGGTGCATCATGGACGTGGTAAAAAACTGCGCAGCGACGACGGACACGTACGAAGAAAGAAGACGAACAAGCGCTTGTCCGTCTTCTTCGTACGTGACCGTCGTCGCTGCGCTGTTTTTTACCACGTTCGCTACTGCACCGGCCCTCGCGTTTTCCTCCTTTCTGTACTTCTTGAGGCACCTGTATTACTCTGACGATCTCGCCGCCCTTCTGCCCTCATGGTTATTCGGGTCCTATTTTGGGCTTCGGCTTCACCAGGAAAGTGCCCCTTATATTGCTGTCATTGTATATTTTGTCTTCGCCACAGCTTCCGCTGGGTATCCCAGCTTTACCAGCGGGCGTTCTCTGCAGTGTTTCCAATTGAAAAAAAAACACACACCATCATTTCGGTTCCCGACACTGGCGTTCAATTCAATTCAATTCTTTATTTCCCATGTGACAGAGGGAGAGGGTCGAGGGTAAAAAGCCAGTAAGATTTGGCTTGACGTGCCCCTCGGCCCTTCTGAGAAATGTCACGATAAATGCCGTTATCCGAGGGTACACGAACTGGATACTAGTTTTGCCGGTCGAACCCTTCAGCATGCCAGAAGCTTACGAGGAAGAAAAGAAGCCAATGCTGAGAGCGCGGTTCCGGCGTACAACCTCAGTGGAGAGCAGGCCACCACGCTCATGCGATTTCAAACACACATCTCCAAGATCAGTCATGTTTCATAAAATCTGGCCGACTAGATACATGAAAGGATGGGTGTGGTGTGGGGCTGCGCCACTAACTACCACTTCACTTGGGACTGCGAAAGGACCCCTTTATTGACCAAGATTAATAGCTCTAATCTAGAGCAGCGGGAGGCCATCCTGACCGACTCCGACTCGAACACGCAGCTCATGCTGGTGGCAAGGGCCAAGGCAGCTTCGGAGGCCAACTGGACCGACCACCGAAGCTACATCGCTTCCTCAGTCCCCATGCCCCAATTTCACCTGGAAAAGATTTTTACCACTACTACATGGTGGATTCGTGACGTGCCGAATGGCTTCGTCTTCAATCATGCGACTGTAATTTGCGAATCGCTACCGAAACTTTCTCTCTTCGAATAAGATTTGCTGGAAGACTCGCGCCACTCTCGCTGCTACTCGGCCCCTTGGCGTCTTCTCTGTCGCACTGTCAGGTCAATCACATCGTGCTCCCTTCAGCTGTGGATGCATATCGGCGAAGGAGAGGTCGTGGCCATGGTCATATGTAATTAGACTTTGGAAGCTCGGAAAGCTGCAGTGCAACAATTACATGTGGAACAAGCGATAGCATAAATGCCTGTGTTTATGTTAGCGGAAGTATAGCTCGCAATGCAAGTCTTCTTCTGCTCTAGCTGCGCACACACGTCGAGGGCATTACCGAGATACACTTTGATCCGTTTTCTACTCCGTAGCTTTCTTGCCCCGAGGAAAGCCTCGTCGATTCCATATGTTTCTAACTTCTTTAGTAAAGTCTGATGATTTAAGCGGTCGAACACATTGGAGTAGTCAATGTATACACCAGCAACCATCTCTTTGTTCTCATATCCTTTCAGAATTAAATCTTTCTTTGCCAGGAAGGCCAGTTCCGAGGATCGGCCTGTACGAAAACCATATTGTGCGGAACTAATTAGATCACATTTTTCTGCAAAGTTAATGATTCTAGATAGTATTAATTTTTCTAAGGACTTAGAAAAAACAGGCAGTATAGATATCGGACGGTAGTTCGACAAGTTGTTTTTGTCACCCCCTTGTACAGTACAACTACTTTTGATGCCTGCATTTTCTGAGGAAAGTTTCCTGTGGAAAGAACCAAATTATATATAAATGAAAGAGGCTGTAAGATTAGATCTAAAACCTGTTTCACCGGCTTAATGTGTATGTCATCGATATCACGAACCGTGCTTTTGTTCAAAGAAATGAATGCTGTATGAATCTCACTCTCATCTGTGGGACTCAAGTACAAACTATTACTGTTTCCATTGATTCCATTTATCGCCTCAGGATGACATGAACTAGAAACTAAATTAACAAAATGATTGTTGAATGCCTCCGCCAACTCAATGCCAGAAACCAGGGAGTTGTTTATAGTTATTTCTTTAACGCCATGATCTGTAATACAACGGTTTAAGATCTTATTTATTTTTTCCAGAGAACATCCGGTTTAGAGTTGCACTCCGGCTGAAAAAGATCGTAAAGGTATTCTCGCTTCTCTTTCCGTATAAGAGCAATGTTTTTGTTTCTATGGCGTTTAAATATGTCCCAGTCATTTGTGTCTCGTGTGGTTATGAACTTCCTGAACAATTTATCTTTCTTTCGTACCATTTTAAGACATTCTTTCCATATCCAAGGTTTCTGAGATCTTGTTGGTTTTTGCTTTGCGACTGAAATAAATGATACGAGATACGCGTTTAGAACTAGAGACAAAAATTATTATACGCTTCATCAGAGGTTTCTTAGCTATATACGACATCCAAGTTTGTTCCTCGGAGAATAGTGCGAAATTTTTGTAATGTATTATTATCCATGCTCTGCCTTTTTTGGCTAACGCCTGGTTTCGTCCGCCTGTCTTTACGTGTCGTTCGACTAAAGAGGAAGATTGGCATGTGGTCACTGATATGTGAGGCAAGGACACCGGAGGTAGTATTTTGTATAGCTTCATTAGTTATAAATAGACCCATCAATGTGTTGCTATTTGGTGTCATGCGTGTAGCTGTTTCAATTAGGTTGTTAAACCCAAGTGAGTCAAGGAGTGTTTCAAAGTTATGCTGTAATGTAGATAGAGTTAGCATGTCAATATTAAGATCACCTCCGAGGATAAGAACGAGGTTATTTTAATTTACATAATTAAGTATCTTGTCAATGAGACGGAGGAAACTAGAGACGTTACCCTCAGGTGGATGGTACATTACTACAAGCAGATATTTTTGGCATGTTACAGCAAGACGCTCATACTCAACGGGGTAACAAAAAATTCTTCAAGTAACGCACAGTGAAATGATCGTTTTATATGCATGCATGAATACACCAACACCGCGATTGTTTGGTCGGTTTAGAAAAAACGTGTTGTATTCTGCATCCGTCATGACATCCGTGTCAGATGTAAGCCGCGTTTCGGTAAGCATTAATACGTCGAACTGAAAACTAAAGCTGTTTAAAAGAGCGGGTAACTGATCCTCTTTGTTTCGCGCCGACCGTATATTTAAGTGAAAACATATGAGACTGTTTTGGCCATGGGGGCAAAAAATTGAGTTAAGTTCTACAGGTGTTATCGCCATTTCCGGATGCAGAAACACAGCACGAGATCAGGTAGGCACACTTTAGGCAATCTTATAAATGTCGCGCTCTCATTGCGCATGCAGCACGTTTGACTTTTCTTCCTTACGAGCAAGGAGTTTGCCATCCCTAACCCAGACAAATTTCCAGTTGCTAGCCTTTTTCTTTTGTACAGTTTTACCAATTAGCACCTTTAGGGCTGAGCAGAGGTGCTCATTGATGAAAATAGGATTACTTGAAGAGTTTCCCAGGTCAGTCATTGAAAGTCGAGTTTTTTGGCTTTCTGGAGAAGCAGGCTGCGTTACGATCGGCTTTTCAGTTTAAGAACAATGTTTGGACAGGTTAGGTCATTGCAAGCCTTTACTCTGTGGCAAACTTCAATGTCGTCAGGCGTTGTTGTCATTTATAGCAATGTCGCAACCTTGCACACAGTGCTTGTCACATCCTATTCTGCTCCTGCAAAATACCTTTCATTTCGACATTGCAGTTTCTAGAGAACTGTTCTCCTGCTATGATCCTGAGATCGTGCCCCTCTAGTTGCTTTCTTATGTGGTCGTATTTTTTCCGCGGAGCCTTGTTTTCCATTTCCTATGCTGCATTCTCCTTCTCTAGGGCTTCGTTTTTAGCTTTAGTGTCTTCAAAATTGTTGTTGAAGAACTGAAGACTTTCTTTAATCTCCCTCAGTTTTTTTCGAAGGTCTCGTTCAACCTTGCTCAGAAATTCTTTCATTTGTTTCTTTAACTCTTCCCTGAGGTCCTCAAAACGCGTTCCCATGTTACTGTACAGACAAGCAAATAGAAATGACAAAAACAACACTGGAAGCAGCGAAAGCAGCAGTATGCCTTTTAAAGAAAGAACCACAAAAACAGATGTCTAACCTGAATAGGCATGAAAAGAAGATTCTTGGCGAAGAACAGCGTCCTTTGCTGCCTCGCTCCTGCCGAGTGGCCAGAGGCACCTACCTTCGCAGTTTTTGTAGCCTTGTGTTGACCACGTGGTTGCTGTCGTGCAGGCTCACGGCCCTCTTTAGGCGATGATAGTCCGAAGTTCTTGGCCTCGCTATCTGATGCAGTCAAAGGGCAGCCGTAGGCACCAGTGGAAAATCTCTCGCTCTCGGTTTGTATCTGAATAGTCAAGAAAAGAAGATTCTTGGTGAAGAAACTGGTGCTGCTACTGTACCGCCAGCTCAAGACGCCATTAGCCCGCTTCCTCCTGCGGATGAAGAGTCACAGAGCGCACCAACAGAGGAGGGTAAGCCGGGGAGTGCTACAACGTCCACCAACGACTACCCCGAAAAGAATCGCGAAAAAATTACTAACGCCTCTCACACTGCGACCGACACGCAACAGGGAACTGAAGACGTTGTGATGTCGAGAGTCGGGGCCACCGCGCGAAGCGACCTCACGACGATAGCGGCAACGAGACGCACGGCACAAGCAACGAAGTCGGCGGGGAGCCGCCTGTGAAAACTACGCCCATCCGAAGATCAACATTGAAGCTGGCACCCAAAATTGCGCCCGAGCCTCGGCCCGAGCGGAAGCCTTGCGCGCTGCCGCCGACGTGACCCGACGCTAAGTGTGTCGAAACCGCCGGCGAGCGACAATGGCTAAGATACAAACACTTTCTAGGATGGATGGATGGATGGATGGATGGATGGATGGATGGATGGATGGATGGATGGATGGATGGATGGATGGATGGATGGATGGATGGATGGATGGATGGATGGATGGATGGATGGACGAACGAACGAACGAACGAACGGACGGACGGACGGACGGACGGATGGATGGATGGATGGATGGGTGGATACGGCTGAACCCTTTAAATGGGGCGGTAGCTCAAGCCACCTAGCCACGACTTATGCAATTTTACTCCTGTCTTGATTTTAGCCATCAATCAGATAACCTTCGTTTGGTTTTCTACCCGCTTAAAATCAACTTTTCCTTTATTGTCCTTAAGCCCCAATGTCTTGGATAAATCAGCCCCGCTGCTTTCCACTGTAGGGTGAAGCCCTTTAGAGAAAAGTATCGAATGTTCAGCCGTTTTCTCCTCCTCTCCGCACGCAACGCACAACGTGTCTATCTCGTGGTACCTGACTCTATATGTCTTAGTCCGCAGAACTCCCGTCCTGCGGTGACATAAGAAGCGCCGCCTCAGCCAGCCGAATGGCGGAAGCGACTGTTCAGGTTGTTGGAAATGCTACTTTGATGATACATTCCAATAGTGAGGGTGATACTGTGCGGTTCGGGTGCTTCTTTAAGGAAAAATGGCAGTCAATCTAGAAACAAGTTTACACGTGGGCAAGCTCAACGTGCGCGGCTTGTCTATTCGTAGGAAACAATACCAACTTAGCTTTTTATGGAACATGACTTAGATGTAATCGCTGTTAAAGAAAAGAAATTTGAAAGTGAAGAGGCAACGAACCGCATGCTGGAACCTTTCAGAGCGCGGTATAATGGGTGCATTTCTGACGCTATAGGTACAGCGGGTGGGTGTGCTTTATTTGTTAAAAATTCTCTTGAGGCGTTTATAGAAAGTTTACGCTAGTGACAGTGGCCGCCTCATTGTGTGTGACGTTTTTCTACATGCAGATAAGTTCCGAGTTATTTGTTTATATGCTCCAGATAGTGCAAGTTAACGAAAAACGTTTTTTGAAAGTGTTGATCAACACCTGAACAGTGATGTAAGGATTATTGTCATGTTGGGGGATTTTAACTGCGTGTGCAGATCAGAAGATCGAGTGAGACAGGCACCGGTTCGAGACGCGAGCTCAGTGTTTCTGAGCGAATGTGTAGAAGACCGAGCACTAGCAGATGTGGGTTACTTTCTGGGTATTTTTGCGCAAAAGACACGACACAAAAGAAACGAGGTAGACAGGACCTACCTCGTTTCTTTTGTGTCGTGTCTTTTGCGCAAAAATACCCAGAATGCTTAGGCACCAACTAGCCTGCAAAAACATACTCGTGGGTTACTTTATGTCTAATTCAACGTCGCAATACTTTACCCATCAGCAGCGAGGAAGTCTCTGCCAGATTAGACCGAATTTACGTTTCGGCAACACTGGTGCCGGCGTGTACCAATTACAATGTTAAAAATGTTTCATTTAGTAATCACAGTTTGGTCACTGTGACGTTGGATCCGAAAAAAACAACGAAATTCAACTGGGATCTGCGGAAGTCAAATGCTCAGATTCTTGATGATGATTACTTTATACAGAAAATGCAAGACAAAATGAACGACGTGTTTGCATGCAAGACGCAAAGCTACACTGAGGCGTGGGAACTATTCAAACAAGAAGCGAAAAAAACTGCAATAGAAAGAGCCAGCGTACTGAGCAAGAATAAGAGGAAAAAAAGGAAATGAACTCAGAAAAAAGTTGGACTGCTATTTGAGCGAACATGCTTTGTCACCGGGTCGGTTCGATAACGAAATAAGAGAAGTTAAGAGCGAACATGAGATAATCGATGTAGAAAGATACCGAGGAGCGGGAATACGCGCGCGTGCTGAAAGATTTTATACATCGGGGAAGCCCCGACTCGACGATCCATGTCACACGAAAGGAGCTATGCTGCACGCAACAAAATAAGAGCGATAACGTTAAGAGACACAGTTGTGCGAGACTGCGAATCTATTCAGCGCGCTTTCGTAGGTTATTAGTGAGAACTGTTTGGCCGGGAACCAGAACTCGTAGCAGGATTTGAAACAGAGTTCTTAAATTTCATGCCAAAGCTAGAAGAAGAAGTGAAAGAAAGCCTAGAGGCACCAATTACCATAACAGAAATAGGAAGTGTTAGTGATAACTTAAGCACCGGAAAAGCACCAGGACTGGATGTGTTCAGTTCGGCATTTTATAAAGCTTTTAAAGACAAGGTGGCAATGGTCCTACAATGTGTGATAGACGAAGCATACTACACAAAAGAATTACCTCAGTACCTCAGTGGCCTCAGTACCGAGAATTGTTTCCTCGGCCGGGGTGCCCGATATGTAAACACGAGGACATTGAGGCCGACATTCATCACTTACTGTGGGACTGCCCAGCTCCCAAGCCTACAAGGACCCGGCACCTGATGGTAGCAGGTCTTTCACCAACCAACCCTTCTTCGTACATTGCCTGGAAGCAGGGACTGTACCATCGTTCTCTACTGGACTTCATCAAATCAGCGAACCCTTTTCCATTCATTTAATCTCTACTATATCATTCATCACACCTTCACCTATCATTGATGCCCTGGGGCAATAAATTTTGCTTAAAAAAAAATTACCTCCGTCTTTTTGACATAGCCATGTGGTGCTGATTCCCAAATCTGATTACCCTACTGCACTGTTGTCTCTGCGTTCGTACCGACCGATAACGCTGGCTAACACAGATTATAAGATTTTTGCGAAAGTATTAGGGTAAAGACAACGGGTAGTACAACAGCTAGTGGGACCGCACCAAACATGCGGCATTAGAGGTCGTTCTATCCAAACGAACATACACGTGACAAGAAGTGTTCTAGAGTGCTGTGATGCGCACTGCGGGAAAGTAGCAATGGTTCAGTTGGATTTAGAAAAAGTTTTCGATAATGTCGCTCACAAACTCCTATTTAGTGTTTTGAAACACGTCAATTCGGCAAGATACTTTTACAGGGGATAGAGCTATGTTACGCTAATAATTTTACCACAATTATAATAAATAAGACAACAACCACTTCAATCCAAGAGAAATCGTATGTTCGGCAAGGGTGTCCCTTGTCACCTTTATTATTCGCTTTGTTTCTCGAGCCATTTTGTTTAATCATTATAACGAACAAGGCTATTACCGGTTTTAGGTTTTGTTCAAGCGAAGATAAGCTTTTGTCATACGCGGACGACATTGTGATTTTCTGCGCCAAGCCCAGTGTCAGCAACGCAGTAAAAGTGGCAACCAAGTTCTGCAAGATGACGGGAAGTAGTATCAATTGGAGCCAATCAGTCGGTATCTGGCACGGTGAATGGTGCCTCATGCCAGCTGTGTTTGAAAATATGCAATGGTCGTTCTCGTCAACGAAGTATCTCGGAGTGCCTCTGCAGCACTATAAAGACACCGCAGAATATTGGAAGCACGAAGCGGAACGCATTAAGTAAAAAACAGCGAAGTTAGGAGGACAGGACCTCTCTATATTTGCGAGATCAACTGTCTGCAATCTATTTTTTTTTGTAGCGAAGGTTTGGTATGTCCTGCAAGTCATGTGTGCGTCGAGAGTGAGCATACAAAAACTGCACCGAGTGTTTGCTGTGTATATATGGCGTTCAACATGGGAGCGCACGAATCGCACCAATCTGTTTCGCGCAATGAAGAGTGGAGGGTTGGGTTTAGCCACCTGTTTTTGAAGCAAGTGGTTTCCAGGTTTCCGTTTGCGTGAGACCAAACTGATGGATTTCTGCGGACAGTAATTCAAACGAGACTGCGTGATCATTTGCCGTTCTTTTTTGTCTCATCTACTCTGGCCTATGGGCTAGGTGTGCGCGGATTTTTACGGGAGGTCGTTTTGTCTTTCCGCTTCCTTCAGGCACGTTTTTCGGTACAGTACCTGAGCAATGTCACGCGGAAGAAACTGTAAAAAGATATCGTTGATGTGTGTATGCCAGTGCCAATGTATCGTTCGTTGTATCCATACGGAGAGGATAAGGATGTTTTGAAGAAGGTAAAGCGGATGCCGGTTAGGCCGTCTGTGAAAAGCTTCTTTTTTCAAGTACACACTGCGACGCTCCCGGTTGTCACCACTTCGCGCACTTTTGCATGCGCTCCCAGACACCCTTAGAGCGTGTGGGGGTAACGGTCTCGGTCACAGAGGAGATGACCTCGACTCAGCGTGGCAAGCTCAGCCGGAGACCAGCTACCAAGTGAGAAGGGGGTTGGTCGTTTGGTGCCCAGCTTCAGCCGTTCGCAAGCCAGAGAATGGGTCGGAGCCAAAGGTTCACAAAGCAAAACAAAGTTTATACAGCTGAGAGACGATACAGAGGTTTTCACAATCACTCGTACAAGCAGATACAAAGTGATTCACAAATACAATGCAACTCATGCAACGTCACAATAGAGAGAGATACAATTCAACAAAATCTTTGCACCTAAAGTGCACTAACACACAGAGAGACAAATAAACAAAACACAATTTGTTCACCAGGCAATGCGACAGTCCGACGACCTGAGGAGCACGACGGGGTCGTCCCGCAGGTTGGCGCACATTGCCTCGCTGGTCGTGGCTGGTCGAGTGGTGTCCTCCCGGGAGTCGAGCGGGCGCGCTTCTCGAAAGCTTAAACGTCGGCTCGGGCTAAACGACAGCGGTTGCAGCCCCTCATTTATAGGCGCAGTCCGCGTCTGTTTGTTCTTCGCGCCAGGGCAGGCGCGCACATACACGCAGCTTCAACCCCACAAACTTCTTATTCTTGCGCTGGGCGCGAGACCCCATTGGTCGAGCACAGAAAACACCTTCTAGAACAACCTAGGTCATTCTCGGCACGCTGAGTCATCGGCGCCGGAGCGAAGGGGGAGGGTATCACTTTTGCGCGCACAAGGTTACCCCCTTTCCGTCGACAACAAGCAAAAACGTCTCCAACATTGGAAAAAAATCGGCGCCGCGCGCGGCAATGCCTCCCGCAGCGCCGCGCAGGCGAGCTAAGTGGAAAGTTACGGAACCCCCGGAGGTTCCTTCGCCGCTGTTTTTTTTCTTTATTTTACCGTGCGCGGGCGCGATTGCTTACGCGCAGTGCCGGGTTTTTCGAAGATGCGCCGAATTTTGTGACACCGGTCAAGCCGTGGCTCGAGCAAAAAGGCCTCTTCGTCCTCTGAACTGTAAACTGTTTGCACTGTAGAAGACCGGAGACCATTGACCACATATTTCTTTACGGTTCAGACGCGGTTTCTGTATGGGACATACTGAAACGAACCATAAAAAAGTACTTGCCAATCACGCTGTACGGCATCCGCTTTCTCCCTACCGCTAATGAAGGAGGGCTGCCATAAGATATGATTATAGCCCTGTGCCTCCATAGCATATGGCGCACTAGAATGGCTGTTCATCATGCCGATCTGAACCCAAGGCCTGCATGAAAGTACTTCTTTGAAAGTGTTGCTTTCATACGCTAAGTGTGTAAGGCAAACAGTGAGCAGCCAGACTGGCTGCCGGTGTTACACGCTCTTGTCAATTTGAAACGCTTTTAAACACTGGCGCATTCCAAACAGAGGCATGCGCCTTTTAAATTATTTCATTTGTGTATATGTAAACATATAGTGTTGCTGGCCGCAGAACAGGCAACAAAGAAAAAAAAGCTCGTTGGTGTAGAAGGTGTATTCTCGCTTACGGTGCGGGAGGTCCCGGGTTCAAATCCCGGATGAGCCGATCTTTTTTTTTAGCAACCAAATGCATCCCATGACACTAAACGGCCAACACACGGCGCTGTCCTCGGCTCGTTGGTCTAGGGGTATGATTCTCGCTTAGGGTGCGAGAGGTCCCGGGTTAAAATCCCGGACGAGCCCGTCTTTTTGTTTCTTTAGCCACCAAAGGCATCCCATGACACTGAATGGCCAACACACGGCGTCGTCCTCGGCTCGTTGGTCTAGGCGTATGATTCTCGCTTAGGGTGCGTGAGGTCCCGGTAGGAAATACCGGACGAGCCCGTAATGTATTTTTATTTAGCCACCAAATGCATCCCATGCAACTAAATGGCCAACACACGGGGTGTTCCTCGGCTCGTTGGTCTAGGGGTATGATTCTCGCTTAGGGTGCGAGAGGTCCCCGGTTCAAATCCCGGACGAGCCCGTCTTTTTGTTTCTTTAGCCACCAAATGCATCCCATGACACTAAATGGCTAACACACGGCGTTGTCCTCGCCTCGTTGGTCTAGGATTCGACTTCCGGCCACCGAGCGTGACGGACGTGCGATGACGGGCTCCATTGGAGCAGCTACAGCGGCCATGTCTGGCCGCGGAAACAGGATTTTTGCATCGGACATTATCAGGTCGCATTGCCGAGTTTGCCTACAGGGCGTTGTGTCGAGAACACTTTTTTTTTTGCATGGCGACATCACGGCCCGCCCATTCAGGGTTGAAGATTTCTGCGACGTGCTCGCTCCGCTTTCGCTCATGCCTGACGTTATCGCCCTGGGGGCGTAGCGCATGAATCATGTGTGGGCCGTGACCTTTAAGGACGCCGACGCTGTGAAGAAAATCGTCAGCGCGGGTGACTTGCAAGGGAAAAGCGCCCGGTGTCTTGTCATTGATCCCGCCAATCGAGATGGCCGGATGAAGCTTCACTGGCTCCTTCACAGTGTACCGGACGACAATGTGCGGCTCGGCTTCGCAGCATTCGGGAAGGTGACCGACATTTCAAGGGAGCGGTGGCGAGCACTGGGCGTCTCCGACAAGAGCTCAACAACGAGGCTTGTGACCCTTAAGTTGAATGCTGGTGTCCAGCTTGATGACCTTCCGCACCAGGTGAGCGTCAGCGGCGAGTTGGCTCTTGTGGTTGTGCCTGGCAGAGCTCCGCTTTGCCTGCGCTGCCGCGGCACAGGTCATATTAGGCGTGAGTGTCGCATTCTTCGCTGCGGAACCTGCCGACGGTTCGGTCATGAGGAAGGCCAGTGTCCTCGTTATTATGCCAGTGTAACCGGCCCTGGGAATAGTGACAGGTCGTCCGAGTTATACATAGATGAGGCTGATGCAGAAGAGGCCTCGCAGGCAGAAAAACCCGCTGCGGTACTTACGAAACCCACGCTTGATGTTCAGGTAGCGGCAGAGCCCGGCCCCAGCGTCAGCACAGCCCCAAGTTTGAAGAAAGAAGGATGGAAAGATGCTGGGCAAGAAGAGAGTGCGGCGTTGCAAGACGTTTCGAAGGAGCTCACGACGGACGACTCGAACTCCGTGTCTACCGAGGTCGACCCAATGGATATTTCTCGGGGAGAAGCTGGCGTTGGTGCCTGCCTGGCAGGAAAACGCTCGCGCGAGCAAAAATATGCCGGAGAGCAGCCTGACGCCAGTGCCAGCGAGGAACCACCGTCGAAAACGGCCGGTATGAGGCGACCCACATTCAAACCTCGTCCGAACATCCCGAGTGAGCCGAGGCAGGCGGCAAAACCACCTCCCAAGCAGTGCGGTTCCTGTGTCAGGTTGCGTGTGGGGGGGGGGGGGGGGGGAGGCGGCGCCTACAAGAAGACGACGGTGATGATAGTGTGTATGCTTGTTGCCCTGAGACATGCAGACAGGTGGTTGACTTTCAAGACACGTGCGGACGGCGGAATGAAAGAGCAGTACATGGACACTTCAGGCGCTGTGAGTTCAGAGACACCTTTGGCTCCTTACGAACTTTTATTGCGGGGCCTGCTTCAGTAGATCATGGCGGTCACACTTGATGCAGCGTTTTGTTTAGCGTCGCTAAATGTTCGTGGCTTAGGAGCATGAAGGAAACAAAGACAGCTCTATCGCCTTTTTGTTGAAAACAGTCTTGATTTAAATGCCATCCAAGAAACTAAGATCGAGAGCGCGGAGTAAAATGATCTCATGGTGTCCTCATTTCGTTGTTTGTCCGACATATGTGTCTGTCATTCTGTCGGCACGTTGGGAGGCTGCGCTATTTATATTCGGAAAAGTTTTGGTAATAATGTTGTTTCTGTTGCTGCTTTCGAAAGTGGTCGCCTACTTCTTGTTGATTTTTGGTTTTCGAATCTATTTTGGCGTGTTGTCTGTGTTTATGCTCCGAATGCCGAGACTGAGCGCAGAACCATTTTGAAGACCTTCAACCACATCTAAATTGCGACAAGATTTTAATCCTGCTAAGCTGCTTCAATTGCGTTTGTTTTGCTCAGGACCGCGCAAAATCTTCGCTGGTCAGGGATTAAAGCCCTCAGCTCCTTAATGCTTTTGTCGGTGACGGTAACCTTGAAGAAATCGTTAATTTGTAGGCTTGCAATGCGCGCCCCAGGTATACTCATTTTCAACGCGATAGCCACGGCAGACAGGACCGAATGTATATCTCACTTGAACTGGTTCCACTGTGCTCTTGGTATGACGTTAAGCCCGTAAGTTTCAGTGACCATTGTTTAGTTATTGCAACTTTCGGAACCAAACAAAGGTCACAATTTAACTGGCATGTGTGGAAGTTCAACGCGAAACTTTCAGAAAACAAAACTTTTGTAAAAGAGACCACGAAAGATCTTGAAAAACTACATTCAGTGCAGCTCTCCAGTTATGCAATTAAGTGGGAGGAGCTGAAGCAGCGAGTAAAGATTATGGCGATCGAAAATGCCCGTACACTTCGATATGCTGAAAAACAAAACAAGAAAGAAATGCCCAAATAACTTGATTTCTTGCTTAGCATGGATAGCTTTCATCCAGGAATGTACACGAGAGAAATAAAAGACGTGAAACGGCAGATTGAATGCCTTGACACTGATAGGTACAAGGCAGCACTGATACGGGCGCGGCCTGAAAAACTCTGGGCGAGAGAGACGCCAACAAAACGAGCGCTGTCCGACGAGAAAAGATACTCGAATCAGAAAGAAATACGGCAAATAATAACGGAGGCATCGTCACTAGTGATACCGCTGAGATGAAAAACGTGATTGTAGAACACTACAAGGAATTGCTTGGCCACTGACGCGAAGTGAAAGTCGACTTCCTGACTTTTTGCACCAAATGCCAAAACTCGATGATGAAGTCAGACCACGTCTCGAGCAACCGATTACTTTGGCTGAAATTGAACAAGCAGTAGACGAACTGCCAATAGGAAAGTCGCCAGGACCTGATGGCCTAGGCGCTGCATTCTACAAAGCATCTAAGCTCCCGGTCGCCCACATTCTGCTCAGAGTGCTAGTCAAAGCGTATGAGCGTAAGCAAGTTCCTCTGTCATTTACCAGCTCGCGCATCGTTTTAATTACAAAGTCTGAGAATCCAGAAAAACGCTTGTTGGTTGGGTCTTATCGCCCGATAAGCCTCACCAACGTGGATTACAAAATATTCATGAAAGTACTGGTCAAAGGCTACAAAGTGTGATAGTAAATCTAGTTGGGCCACACCAGACGTGCTGCATTAAAGGCCGCAGGATCGCAACAAGCGTACACGTTGTACACACAGTTTTTGGATGCTGTGACGTGCTTGGTGCCCATGTGGCAATGATGCAACTGGACCTCGCCAAAGCCTTCGACCGGGTTTCGCATGACGCCCTGTTTCTGTTAATGGAACACTCAAACGTTGGCCGCGTCATTTTGGAGGGCGTTAGAATGGCGTATCCGAACTGTACGACGAGAATTATTGTTCATGGGGAACTCACTAATAGTATTTGCTTGAGATCGTCAGTAAGACAAGGCTGCCCTCTGTCATCCTTATTGTTTGCAGCCTATCTCGAGCCTCTGTGTTTGACAATCATAAATAACGACCGTATAAGTGGTTTTCGGCTAAAGGCAGCGCATGTGAAAATACTAGCGTACGCAGATGACATTGCGGTGTTTTGTTCAAACAGAGAAAGTGTTCAAGAAGCTACCACTGTTGTGGAAAAATTCTGTCAACAGACAGGCTTCAAAGTGAACTGCGAAAAGAGTGCTGGGTTTTGGCACGGCGACTGGGACGTCACACCTCAGCGCTTTCCTCGTCTGCAATGGTCGAACTTGCCGACTCAGTATCTGGGCATGCCACTCGATTCATACCGTGATCCCGCCCACAAAGCGGAGAGGGCGAGAGAGAAGGCAAATGGATGGCAAGGCAGGCCACTGTCAATGTTTTTGCGTGCTTATGTGTGTAATGTGTTCCTTGTTGCCAAGATATGGTATGTTATGAATGTGCTTTCCGCTGCTCGGGTTAGCATCCAGAAAATCAACCGCGTCTTTTCAGTTTTCATGTGGTCATCAACGTGGGAAAAATGTCGCAAACAAATTTGTTTCTTCCTGTAAAGGCTGGCGGGTTGGGGCTTGTGCATTTATTTTTGCGACAGGTTGTTTCACGCTATTTTTTCTTCGCGACCAGGGAGACGCCTTCTTGCGGACAGTCATCCAGATTCGACTGCGAAAAATGCTCCCTCTGTTTGTGGTGTCCTCCAGTGAGAATATGGGTGGCGCAGTGACAGATTACATGAGCAAAGTTGTCCTGTCGTACAGAATGTTGGACGCGCATTTTTCAATAGTCTACTTGAGCAATGTGTGTAAACGGAAACTCTATAAGGATCTTGTGGATGTGATGATTTCATTGCCAATGTACTGTTTACTGCAAAGTGGAGGCCCTGGACAAGATGTTTTAAAATGTGTGGAAAGGATGCCAGTTAGACCCTCAGTTGAAACTTTCATTTTCAAACTACATTCCAACACACTACCAGTTAAAACTTGGTTGCATGAAAAAATGGCCAGGCTTAGCTTGGTTAAGCCAAGAATGCGCTGCATATCTCGATGGAGTTCCGTGCTGCTCCGTTGACTCGATAGGCTATTGACTCGATCGCCATTGAAACTGCCCGTGTAGCAGCGCTCGATCGCCTTTGAGTCGACAGACTATCGGTTCGAGGGCCCTCGAAATGCCCGTGTGACAGGGGTATAAGACTGTCCCGGCGAAGGAGCGCAGGTTTTTATAGATATGCCGTGACGTCAATCATAGCGCAGCGCCCCTAGCGGGAGGAGCGGGAGTCAGGTGGTGGCTGCGGCCGCGCGCGACCGCGCCAGTTGGGGCCCAGCTTTTCCTCCGTGACGTCACGCGCCGGCGCAGCACCCCTAGCGGGAGGAGCGGGAGTCAGGTGGTGGCTGCGGCCGCGCGCGACCGCGCGAGTTGGGGCCCAGCTTTTCCTCCGTGACGTCACGCGCCGGCGCAGCGCCCCTAGCGGTAGGAGCGGGAGTCAGGTGGTGGCTGCGGCCGCGCGCGACCGCGCGAGTTGGGGCCCAGCTTTTCCTCCGGCTGTCGTGACGTCACGTCACGTGGTGTGGTGGCTGCCCGGCCGCGCCCAAGGGCTGAACTGAGTGATTGCAATATGCAACGCATAAAAGGTATTTTCGTTCCTTGGACAACAAACTGCCTTCTTTGCAAGAAGCCTGAAACAATAGAGCACGTCTTTCTGGACTGTTGGGACCCAATCTTTCATTGGGACGTCCTCCAGAGAACACTGAAAAAAGAACTTCCTTTAGACCCATATGGGATACGGTTTCTACCATTTTAGAGTGAGGGCATTCCTTTGAATTTAATCATGCTCCTTGGCCTCCACAGCCTGTGGTAAACGAGGATGCAAGTTCGACATGCAGATCTCAATACACGTCCTGTGCACGAAAACTTGATTTAAAGTGTGGTTCTCCTTAGAGAACCATACAGGGCACTACCCGATCCACCAGAGTGGATTACCTCTCTAGAAGAACTTGAAGGCATCCCGTGACAGTAAATGGCCAACACACGGCGTCGTCCTCGTTGGTCTAGGGGTATGATTGATTCTACTTCCGGCCACCGGGGGTGAAGGACGTGTTTCGATGGGCTCCGTCGGGGCGGGTTCAATGGTCCAGTCGGGCCACGGTAACATGATTTTTTTGCAGCTACTGCCGAAGATTATCAGGTTATTGTACCCAATCTGCCACCCGGACGCATAGTCGCCAACACTGTTTTCATGCACGGCGATCGAAGAGCTCGACCGTATCGTGTTGCAGACTATACCTGGACGCTTTGGTCGACCTTGGTGCGCTCCCCGACGTTTTGGCGTTGGGGGCGTATCAAGTGAACCACGTGTGGGCTGTGACAATGACAACTGCTGATGCTGCTCAGAAGTTTCTCTTGGCCGTCGACGTGAAGGTAAAGGATCACCCGTGTTTGCTCATCGATCCAACTAACCGAGAGGTTCGCTTAAAATACACTAATTGCTGCATGGCGTTACCAACGAAGACGTTCGCGTGGCACTGTCGCCCCACGGGAAGGTGTTGGATGTAGCCCGGGAGAGTGGCGGGCGCTAAGTGTCACTGAAAAAGGGTCGACGACTCGTACAGTTGGGCTATAATTGCATTCCGACGTCAATATAGTCGATATTCTACATCAGCATAATATAGCTGGAGAGCTAACTCCTGTTGTTGTGCCGGGCCCTGCTCCCCTGCGTCTGCGCTGCAAGAGCACCGGGCACAGGCGCCGCGACTGCAAAGTGCCGCGCTGTAGTCGTTGTCGTTCCGGCCATGTCGATGCTGTCTGCGCAAAGACGTACGCCAGCGTAGCCGGACCAGTGCAGGCAAACGACATATCGGACCACCTCACGGATGAGGAAGACGCAGAGGAAACAGCAAGAATGAGCCGTAACCTGGTTACGCAAGGTGCATCGTCAAACACTCAAGAGGACGCACTCATGGACGGTGCAGATAAGCCCGCAGACAAGCGTCGACATGAAGACGCAGAAGGCGGGAGCGATAAGGACGAGGGAAGCACTACGGGCTACCCCTCTCCCGGAGGAGGCGAGAAACCATCCACCGAGAAGGCACCGATGACCGTGATGGACAGCGACAGTATGAGTGCGGCTGCAAAGCGTCCTCACTACGCAGGCGAAAATGGGAAGGAGCTTAGTGCCGTTACTGTGGACGAGCCGCCAGCCAAGACGACTGTCGGACGGCGTACTTCCTTTCGGCCGCTGCCGAACACTTCGTCGGCGTGCTAGACGGCGGAAACGCCGCCTTTGCCGCCGTGGGGACCGCCTTGGGACCCCAATACTTCTCTCTCTGGCTAGCGGACCTATACACGAAGCCACCGACATTACAGACCTCGGACTATTTATTCACCAGAACCGTCGCGCTGACACAACCATAGCCAAGCTTCGCAAGGTTGGCGATCAACTGGGCCGCATGGTCCGCCGCGTCTCCATTAAGGGTGGGGGCCTCAGAAGTAGGGATGGGATGCGACTCGCCCATGCTTTTGTGATGAGTCGAATTCTATATTCGACTCCATACCTGCACTTGCGCAAGCACGACGAAGACATCTTGGTGGTTACTCTCCTCAAGATGATCAAAAGGGCGCTCGACCTCCCGATCTCTACCTCAAATGTGAGGCTTCTTGCACTGGGGGTGGTGAACACCTATCGGGAGCTGCTCGAGGCGCACCTCACTAATCAATACACGCGTCTTGTCCAGACCGTGTCCGGTCGTCGCCTACTGAGCCGGCTACATATAGAACATGACCATCACATTGAGGAAAGGGTACGAGTGCCAGAACTATGGGGAGGCGCCCTCCGTGTTCGACCCCTTCCTACAAAAATGGACAGAGAGAACCACAATGGACGGCGTCAGGCGCGGGCGAATGCCCATCACCGCCATTATGGCTCCAAACACAGCGTTTTCTATGGAGACGTTGTGGGCCCACGTCATTCCAGGGAAGGATGGTACACGGCCGCAGTCGTTCATGAGGGATGAGAGGTGAACGGTCTCACTTTTAAGGCACTTAGCACAACTCACGTGGAGGAGGTAGCAATCGCCCTAGCCGCCTCCCACGCTGAATCTAAATTCATCATATCTGACTCGCGAGGGTATTGCCAGAATAATGAACTGGGCTGGATAACGCCAACAGCGCAACGAATACTTCAGAGAAGCAGCTCGGGATCAGCACCCCACGACCCGATTTCTCATTTGGACTCCAGGCCACCAGGGCATACCAGGGAATGAGGCAGCCAACTCGGATGCCCGCGCACTCACTAACCGGGCCCGCGACGTAGACCCTACCGATCTGGACCAGGACTCGTATCCTCTGTTAACTTTCAAAGATATCTCCGCTTATTACCGGGACTCGCACCGTCAGTACCCGGCTCCTCTCAAGGGGCTAGGGAAAGCGGACGAGAGAATACTGCTTAGACTTTTTACTAACACTCTACTGTGCCCGGCAGTGCTCAAACATTTCGACTCTTCTTTCTCTGGCCTCTGCTCTTTCTGTGGGGAGGTGGCTGACACGTTCCACATGGTCTGGGCATGCCAACACAATCCTTCTCTTCCGCCCATAACGCTTTCTCCTACCCGAAAGGACTGGGAGGCGGCCCTGCTCAGCTGCCTGGACCTACCGGCCCACAAGCCCTAGTTCAGCGAGCTCGAGTGGCGGCCCAGACCAATGGGGTCCCTGAACAAGGGACTCCACCTAGTACTGTAAGGGGAGCGGCCCACTCTCTGCAATACTCAAATAAATGCTTTCACCACCACCACCTTGTGCTAACGCACTCTAGATCAAACCGCAGTTTTGAGTTAAGCGCCATGCCCCCGGTTTTTTTCCCATTTTGCTACACTGACTCTGGATAAGTCAATTCGTGTGGCAACTTTAAATGTCCGAGGGCTTGCCTCAAGGAGGAAACAGAGTCAACTGTACCGCCTGTTAAGCGACTTTGACCTTGACATTCTAGCGGTGCAGGAGACGAAAGTCGACGGCGACGTGGAAACCGGGGGCATGGTGCGGCAATTCGTAATGCGATACAGTGCTATCGTAAGCCATTCCGTGGGATTTTCTTCAGGCTGCGCACTGTTTGTCCGGCAGAGTCTAAGGGCCAAAATAGAGGCAGTTGCGTCATGCACGCGAGGACGGTATATTGTATGTGATTTCTCGTTATCGTCTTTGGAGTGGGTGTAATCTGTTTTTATGCGCCGACTTTTTCTGGTTAAAAGTGCAGTTTTTTTGAACAGCTAAAACAGTATACCCCGTGTAATAGGTTGGTCATTCTTATTGGTGATTTCAACTGCGTTCTTTCAGCCCGGGAAAAAACTAGCGCCCGACCGTACAAGGATGCAAGCACCACTATTCGAAATGAGATAATAGCAGACAGTAGTTTGGCGGACGTGGCTGAATGCCTTGGTGGTGGAAGAAATACACAGTACACCAATTTTCAGGCTTCGAGCCACGCTCGTTTGGATAGAGCATACGTAAGCCTTGGCTTGATACCATTTTGCAAGGAGCACCGAGTGAGCGCTATTTCATTTACTGATCAGTGCCTAGTCGCTTTCTTAGTAGCAAGCACGAAAGAAAAAAGCTTTGAGTGGCAGTTATGGAAATTGAATTCAAAATCACTGGATGATGAGATTTTTATGGCGGACGTGACGGTGCAAGTTGAAGCAATGAATCATCTGGGTAACACGACGTACAGAGAAAATGGGGGAACTTCAAGCAGACAGTTAAAATCAATGCATTAGAGAGGGCGAGTGCTATACGCAGACAAAAGGGGGCAGAGGAAAAGCGATCTGTGAAGAGTGGGCATGTTCATGGACGATAT